>NC_135661.1:372233-739466 GCF_964188315.1 Podarcis muralis
CCCCCCGTGGTCTCCTCCCTCCGGGACTCCTCTGACGCTGACCCCCCGGACTCTCCTGTCTCCTTGCGTCGGGCTTTAGGACCCGGCTCCCTTTCCGGGCTGCTTGCTGCGCCGCCTTCCTGTGCATTTGAACTTGGCGCGCGTGCCCAGCCTTTCACTTTCCGCTGGACCGTTTCTTCGCTCCCCGATGGGGGCGTGGTCACTCCTGACTCATGCCCTCCTCCCTGCTGCGAGCTGCCAGGGCTCGATCCCTGACGTCCTTCCTCTCCACTGCGCTCTGGTGGGGACGCTGGCCCCGATTTCCAACTGCTGCCCTCTGAACCCCCGCTGGTCCCTTCCTCCTGGGGTGTCCCCCTAGGCCCCCCCTTTGCTCTGGCCACTGGCGCTCCTTTCTGTGAATCTTCCGATTCACTGGAAAGACTCGGAGATCTCGGGTCATCGTCATCACTCATCCTTTCTTCGGACTCCTCCCCCTCGCTCTCTGTTTCCTCCCTTGCCCTCGCCTCTGCTCCTGAACCCCTGACATCCATCCCCCCCTCGAAGCCCCCCTTTCCCCCTCCCCTTCTTCCGGTGCGGGAGCTGGGTGCTGCCGAGTCATGGGGACGAATGCCGGATACAGTTCGCTTCCCTTGGCGGGCCTCCAACTGAAGACTTCCGATTCTTCCTCCCTGCGCTCGTCGACAGCGGTCACCTCCGCTTCCATCTCTGTGCCGCCGTGCTCGAAGCCCAGGTCCTCCCCGAACATGTCCACGTCCGTCTCCGCCTCAGTCGTTCCCGGGTCCGTCGCTCGACCTGGAACCTCCAGCCACTTCCTGCGCCACTGCTCCTCTGGTCTATCGTCCCACCAATACGAGGGTTCTGAGGCAGATCCCGAGGGCGACCCCTCCGGGGAACGCGTGTCCATTGTCGGTTCCTCGTCCGAGTCGAACCCGTGGAAAGTGCTGGCTGAAAGCGTCGGTGTGAAAAGCCAATCGTTGAAAAAGTCTGCTGGCATGGGCCTGTGCGGGAAAAGGGCGTGAAACTTGTCCTTGAGCAGAGGTTCCTCCAAGGCGTAGCCTGGCACCCAGCTGTTGGCACTGGCCGGGAAGCCCTCCTTGGCGAGGAGGTATTCTACTCCCTCTTCTCCCCATCTAGAGTCCAAAATCTCTGTGACCTCGTTGATGGACTCCTCTTGTGTCACTCCCCCTTGTTCGTTTCCCTCTCGTAGCGGACTCGGAGCCGTTCCTGGTTCCTGAAACCTGTGAGGTGTCTTGTAGGGAGTGAGTACCGACCTGTGGAACACCGGATGCATTCTGGAACCCTCCGGAAGCATCAGCCTGAAAGCCACCGGGTTGATCTGTTCTTCGACTTGGTAGGGCCCTAGTTGTTTATGCCCTAGTTTCTTTTTCGCTAATGACCTGGCCGGCACTGCTTGGGCTGCCAACCAGACCCAGTCTCCCACCTGGATCTCTTCGCCGACTCTCCTGTGTTTGTCCGCTTGCACCTTGTATGCGTGTTTAGCCAGCTCCAGGTGCCGCCGAAGTTGATCGTGGACCTCTTGCAACTCTGACGTGAACGCGTCTGCTGTCTGCGGCTCCCCCTCCCCCATTCTTGCCAGTCCCGGGAAGGTTCTGGGGTGCCTCCCGTTGTTGGCGAAGAACGGCGTCACCCCTGTGGACACGTGCTTCGTGTTGTTGTAGGCGAACTCGGCGAGCGGCAGGTAGTCCACCCACGTCGCAGGCTGTTGATTTGCGTAGCATCTCAGGTACTGCTGCATGATGGTATTGACCCGCTCCTCTTGCCCGTTGGTCTGTGGGTGTCTAGCCGAAGCCAGGTTGATCTTGACGTTCAGGAAGCCCATCAGTTTCTGCCAGAAGTTCGATATGAACTGCCGCCCCCTGTCAGACAGTATAGACCGCGGCAGACCGTGAACCTTGAACACGTGATCTATGAACAGTTTGGCGGTTTGTTCCGCCGTGGCCACCTTCGCACACGGAATGAAATGTGCCATCTTGGAGAACAAGTCCACCACCACTAGCACTGCCGTTTTGCCCCTCGAGCTGGGCAGGTCCATGACAAAGTCCAGGGCCACTCTCTCCCATGGTTCGAACGGGGTTTGCAGAGGTTCCAGCAGTCCCGCCGGCGGTCTGTGTACTGGTTTGGCCCTCTGGCAGGTGTCGCACCTCGCCACGTAGTCCGCGACTTCTCCTCTCATTCTGGGCCACCAGAAGTCTCTGGCGACTAATTCTATCGTCTTCTCTGTGCCAAAGTGCCCGGCAGTGGGCGCGTCGTGCAACTGCTGCAGTACCTTGGCGCGAAGATCGTCCCCTGGCACGTAGATGGCCCCTTTACGGAGGAGTAGTCCATCGCGAACCTGGAACTCGTCGGTCGCCGCCGAGCCCCTGTGCGCCTCTGCCATCTTTGCTCGCGCAAAAGAGTCGTCCCGCAATGCACGTCGTACCGCCTCCAGGTCAACCGTCGCCGAAGCGCACGCCCACGCTGTCGGTGCGAAGATATGCATGGCCGCCGCTGGCGTCGCCTCTTCGAGGTACTGCGGTTTACGGGAGAGGGCGTCCGCCATGATGTTGGTGTCCCCCGGGACATACTCTATACGGAAGTCGAAGTCCGCAAAGAACTCTGCCCAACGTATTTGCCTCTGGTTCAGGAACCTCGCCGTGCGCCAGTGCTCCAGATTCTTGTGGTCCGTGCGGACCTGCACTGTGTGCTTGGCTCCGATCAGGAAGTGCCTCCACGCCTTGAAGGCTGCATGAATGGCTAACAACTCTCTGTCCCAGATGGTGTAGTTCTGTTCTGACTTGGTGAGCTTCCTGAAGTAGAACGCTCCCGGCCTCCAAGCCCCCTGCGGGTCTTGCTGCAACAGAACTGCTCCTACGGCTCTGTCTGAAGCGTCCGTCTCCACTCTCATTGGTCTGCTGGGGTTGACGTGTAGTAGCTGCTCCTCCGACGCGAAGAGACGCTTGAGTGCCTGAAAGGACTGCTCTGCTTGCGCCGTCCAGATGAATTTCTTCTTCTTGGAGCTGAGCGTGTCCGTGATGGCCGCCGTCTGCATCGCGAACCCCTTGATGAACTTGCGATAGAAGTTCGCAAAGCCCACAAACCGCTGGACCTCCTTCCGGTTGCGCGGGCTTTTCCAATCCAAAACTGCGCGAACCTTGGCGCTGTCCATTGCGAGCCCTTTGTCTGACAACCTGTAGCCCAGGAAGTCCACCTCCGACACGTCGAACTGGCATTTCTCCAGCTTGGCGTAGAGCCTATGCTGCTGTAGTCTGCTCAGCACTTCTTTGACGTCTCTGTCGTGATCGTGCTGCGATTCAGAAAAGATGAGTATGTCATCCAGGAAACAGACACACTTCTTGTAGAGCAGCCCTGCCAAGACGTGATGCATAAAAGCTTGAAAGCAGTGGGAGCCATTTTGTAATCCAAAAGGCATAACTCTGTATTCGTAGGTGCCCAGGGGCGTGAACATGGCCGTCTTCCACTCGTCGCCCTCCCGCATACGAATGAGGTTGTACGCCCCTCGGAGGTCCAACTTGGTGAAGACGCGTCCTTTGCGCACCGTCGCGAGGAGGTCGTCGATCCTGGGCATGGGGAAGTCCGATGGCTTGGTCCCCGCGTTCAAAATCCGATAGTCCACCACGAGCCTTTTTTGGGGCGTGTTTTTCTTCTTGACAAAGAATACCGGACTGCCCCCCACTGCCTTGGATTCTCGGATGAAACCGCGCTCCAGATTGTGATCTATGAACTCCCTGAGGTCCTGTAGTTCGTCCTCAGACATGGAGTACAGTTTCCCCTTGGGCAACGCCGCCCCTGGTAGGAGGTCGATCTTGCAGTCGTATGGTCTGTGGGGGGGTAGCTTGTCCGCCTCCTTCTCGCAGAAAACCTCCAAAAAGTCTGCGTACTTGTGGGGAACAGCTTGCAGCGTGCCAAGCTGCAGCTGTGACTCCTCTTCCTCTCCCTCCTGCTGGGGCAGGATGCAGTGTTCAGCACAATAGGAAGAGCCGAAAGTCAGCTGCCTCTGATTCCACGCCATCGCCGGGCTGTGCTTGTCCAGCCAACTCATGCCCAGTACAATGGGCGTGTCCGATAATTGAGTGACATTGAAGCTGATAACTTCCCTGTGGTTCCCAAGTCGCATCACCATTGGTGGCGTTTGCTTCACGACTTGCCCCCCGAGCAGCTCCCTGCCATCCACCGTGACTACCTGCAGGGGCAGTGTGGCAGGCAGTAACTGTATATCGTGCTGGTCGACAAAGTCTTGCCCTATAAAGTCCGCATTGCTTCCTGAGTCAATAGTGATTGGCACGTCCATGGTGAGTCCATTGGGTAGTTGGAGCGATGCGGTGAGCCGTACTACTGGTTTGGGCGGGAGGGGGTCCGTGGGCTGCAACATCTCTGGGGACTGCTTCACTGACACGTCTGGCTGGGCCCCAGTGCCTCTGTCTCCAGCCAGACTCCTTCGTTTCCCTGCTGTGGTTCTCCTTGCTGAGTCGCTGCAGTTACCATTGCTGAGGCTGCAGTGTGCTTGTGGAGCCTCTGGGGACACTCTTTCGCCATGTGCTGGGGATTGTCACAGATGTAGCACTTCCGGTTCCCTCTAGGAGGCTTCGCTTTCACTGCTCCCGGTGCTAGGGCTCTGGTTGCTGACTGAGCCCTTGCACCGCCAACCTCCATAGGTTCCGCTCCTCCTCCTGGCGGAGGCGTGGATTGCGCACGCGCTGCTTCTCTGGGAACGAAGGAGTAGCCTCTGGCTGGTTCGCGCCCTCCGCGCCCTTCGTCTTTGCCCCAAGGACGTTCCTCCAGCCGGACCCCAACTGCGAGTGCCCTCTGAACGATCTCCTGCGTGCTCCGGGGTCTCTCCCCCCTCGCAATTTCGTCCTTAACCGGGCCGCTCAAGCCTTCCCAAAACAGATCTCTGACAGGCGCCGAATCTCTGTCCCATTCCAGGGCACTGACCAATGCAAAAAAGCGGGCATGATATTGCCGTACACTGGCCCTCCCCTGCTTAAGTCCATGCACCTCCTTCCGGGCAAGATCCATGTCTATGCTTGATAAGAAGCACCCATCCATCGCTTTAATGAAGGCATCCGCATTTTGGAGCGCCGGATCCTTATCTCTATACAAATTGCGCAGCCATGCTTTAGCATCTCCATGCAAATGGGACATGATAAACCCCACCTTCTCTTGCTCATCTCTAAAGTCCTTTTCCAGCAGTTGCAGTGCACACTTTACATCTGCTCTAAAGTTGGGGTACTGTTGCAAATTCCCATCGAAGTGAGAGACTAGACCGCCTGCTCGTCTTCCCAACCCAATCCCCTCCGGTCTGGGTGTCAGTTGCCCTTGCTTCGTAAGCATTTCCAACCTGACCTGGAGATCTCTGTAGGCGGCAGCTGCGTCCTCCTCTCTCTTCCTGGATGCAAGTACCTCGGCATTCAGTTGTGTCACTGCTTCTCTGAGATCAGCTATCTGTTGTTCGGCCGTCATCTTGTCTGCCGTTCGTGAGCTCTCGAGTAGGCACCAGCCTTCTCTCCTCTCCGCTAGGCTTTCGATGCCCACAGAAATTTGAGACGGAGCTTACTGTCAGAGCTGCCCCACGATCCCAGCTCACAGAGGATCACGCTAGCCAGCGTTCGCTTTATAAAAGTCTTTATTGAGTTACAGTCTCCATTTCCAAGCTGCTGCGTGCAACTCTACGTCTTATGGCTAGACCGGCGAAGCTCCGTCTGAATCTCCGCCCCTCGTACACCAACTTAATATCCTCGCCTTACTCCACCTTTTCCGCCTGACAGTCCTTCTCTGGGTCCCTCTGCCCCCCGTGGTCTCCTCCCTCCGGGACTCCTCTGACGCTGACCCCCCGGACTCTCCTGTCTCCTTGCGTCGGGCTTTAGGACCCGGCTCCCTTTCCGGGCTGCTTACTGCGCCGCCTTCCTGTGCATTTGAACTTGGCGCGCGCGCCCAGCCTTTCACTTTCCACTTGACCGTTTCTTCGCTCCCCGATGGGGGGGTGGTCACTCCTGACTCATGCCCTCCTCCCTGCTGCGAGCTGCCAGGGCTCGATCCCTGACGTCCTTCCTCTCCACTGCGCTCTGGTGGGGACGCTGGCCCCGATTTCCAACTGCTGCCCTCTGAACCCCCGCTGGTCCCTTCCTCCTGGGGTGTCCCCCTAGGCCCCCCCTTTGCTCTGGCCACTGGCGCTCCTTTCTGTGAATCTTCTGATTCACTGGAAAGACTCGGAGATCTCGGGTCGTCGTCATCACTCATCCTTTCTTCGGACTCCTCCCCCTCGCTCTCTGTTTCCTCCCTTGCCCTCGCCTCTGCTCCTGAACCCCTGACAGCCGTAATAAATAAATGATTGAAATGATTGATTGAGGTGGGCCAGTTAACACCAGGGGTGGGAGTGCGTATTAAGCCTACCCTCTTCCCAACCGATTTCTCAGGAACAGCAGTTCCAGTGGTTTTGGGAGTTATAGCATCAGGTGCCCAACCTTCCCTCAGCCCTCAAACCTTGAGGTGTTGTTCCCCAGTTTCCCATCCCCTGTACCTTCAAGCCTTGGGAGACCGGCGCAGTTCCCTAGGCTTGCGGATAGCAGGCTGTTCTGGGGGATGGGGTCGGGGGAAGCTCGGGCTTCCCCCGCGCCAGCCCCGTGCCCTGGGGGGGAAATAATTTTTTTCTTTATTCCCCCCCCAAAAAAACTAGGTGTGTCCTATAGAGCGGTGCGTCCTATGGGGCAAAAAATATGGTAATAAGAATAATCACTGCACAAAATTCATAATAAAAATATCAGAATATAATATAAATTAAAATAATAAAAACATACTAAAATAGCCACAAGACTAATGTATGCACACTAATAAACAATACAAGAGCCCTGAAACAACACTCCAGCCCACAAATACAAAATCTATATCAACATAACACATTTAACAACCATTTAAAACAACCCCACCTTCTTGAAGAAGGCTGATATTGGATTTAGAAGGTTGGAATACGAGGTTTGGATGGCACACCTACCTAACATACAACAAAGTGGCAGTGCATAAGGACTTTTTAAATCATATAGTCAGAATTTCATTATACAAGGTCTGGGATAAGTACCACAGACTATTAGAGCCCAAAATACCCTGGTGGGCATCCCCAGTGGAGATGATAACGGTAAAAAAGACAAACATGGGCACAAATTGGGCAACTTAGCAACAATTAATAAAGGTAGAACAGGGCCAATTAAAAATCAAATTGTATGAAGAAATTGTATTGTAACGGCTGGATTCACTATCACCCAATAGTGCATATATTTAATCAGGATAAGAAAATTGGTTTTGGAAAAAGAAGTCATTCTTACAAAAGGAATTAGTACAAATTAATAAAAAGACCCTATCTAGGATGTATGATCTACTTTTGGAATGGGAACTCAAGGATGAGATGCTAAAGGATGTTATTATAAAGTGGGCGCAGGATTTTGGCCACAACATAATGTTAGCTGTGGAAATTTGACATCAAGTTCACAGCATGTTATACAACAAGGGAGAATCTAATGAAAATGATCTACCGGTGGTTCCTAACCCCTGCCCCGAGGAATCGGCAAAAATCTATAAGCAAAAAACCAATGTGTGCTGGAGATGTAACACCGAGATAGGAACAATGTACCATATATGGTGGGGTGTAAGGAGATAAAAAGCTTTTGGAACAAAGTTCATGAAGAAATCATTAAGATTTTTTAAAAAAACCATTCAACAAGAAACCAGAAGCGTATGTTGCAAGCATATAATCTTGATTATTAAGATTTTAGGCACTTCTAGCCTTAACAATTTAAGCATTATTAGGATACATGGTGTCAGGGGCTCAGGAGCAGAGGCGCAGGGGAGAGAGGAAATGGAGAGCGAAGGGGAAGAATCTGGGGGCAGCGGAGGGCAGAATGACAGTGACCCGAGAGATTCCATAAGCCTCTCCAGTGAATCAGAAGATTCCCAGAAGGGGGCGCCGATGGCCAGGGCAAGGGGGGTCCCAGGGGGGACACACCAGAAGCAGGGGGCCAGCGGAGACTCCCAAAGCAGTAGCTGGAAATCAGGGCCAGCTTCCCCACCAGAGCGTAGTGGGGGGAAAGAGCCCCATAGGTCAGAGTCAGCGTATCCTCTGGCAAGCAGGGAGGAGGAGTCAAGCCCAGCTGGCATCCCCGAAGAGGGAAGCAGCGACAGGAGCAGTATAATGGTCAGAAGGAAGGTGGGAGACGGAGCTTACTGTCAGAGCTGCCCCTGGTCCCAGCTCACAGAAGACCAACGCCAGTCCGTTGTTATATTAAATAGCTTTTATTGAAGTTCTGTTTCTCATTTAAAGCCACGGCGGTCTAGGGTTTAAGACGTAGAGCTGCGCGCCGTGGCTGTAAATGAGAAACAGAACTTCAATAAAAGCTATTTAATATAACAACGGACTGGCGTTGGTCTTCTAAGAGCTGGGAGCAGGGGCAGCTCTGACACATGGTGTCAGGGGTTCAGGAGCAGAGGGACAGGAAAGGGAGGAATTAGAGACCGAGGGAGAGGAATCCGAGGGAGAGGTCAGCGATGATAGCCGTCCGAGGTCTCTAAGTCTCTCCAGCGAATCAGAGGATTCACAGAAAGGGGCTCCCGTGGTCAGAGCTAGGGGGTTGCCAGAGGGAACACCCCAGGAAGGAGGGGCCAGAGGGGACTCAGAAAGCAGCAGTTGGAAATCGGGACCAGCTTCCCCACCGGAGAGCAGTAAGGGGGAGGAGTCCCAGGCATCGGCAGCAGGCAGCTTTCCGTCAGCGGAAGGAGAGGAGTCAGGGTTAGCCACGCCTGCATCAGAGAGCGAGGAAACGGTCAAAAGGAAGGTCAGAGGCAGCGCGCGCGCGCCAAGTTCAAATGTACAAGAGGGTGGCGCAATGAGCAGCCCGGAAAGGGAGCCAGGTCCCAAAGCCCGCCGAAGAGAGGGGGAGGAGTCCGAGGGGTCCGCCTCCGAGGCATCCAGGAAGGAAGGCACCCCGGGGGGTAGTAGGACCCAGAGGCGGAAGGAGAAACGAAGAAGGTGGAGTAAGGCTAGAGTCTTAAACTGGTGTACAGGGGGCGGAGACTCAGACGAGGCTTCGCTGGTCTAGGGTCTAGACGTAGAGACGCACGCTAGGGCTTGAAAATGGAAACTAAACTTCAATAAAGACTTTTGTACAGTTCTACTGGCTAGCGTTGGTCTTCTGTGAGCTGGGACCTGGAGGCAGTCTCTGACACATGGTTATACATAAAAGGTAAAGGTAAAACTCTTCCAGGTGGCCTTGCCACATTCCCCCCTTCCAAACTTAGAAACAAGTCACAGTTGTTTCTCCAGCTTGACTCTCATGTTGAACCCCGGTATAGACAACTGTGTCTCTCAAGGGGATCTCTTCAGGGGGCATTTCACGAATTAGTTGAGCATACTCATGCTCTTCTTCTGCCGGGGGGGGGGGAGGGCTCAGTATATGGCCATGATGTGGGTTTCAGTGAGATTCTTAATGCTTCGGGCCACCATTCCTCTGACTAGAGATATGCAGCAAGGGGTGATGCAAAGAAGTATTAAGAAGACTAATCCTCCTACCGCAATGGCGGTCAAAAGGCTATGTAACCATCCTACTCCTGGGACCCAAGACACCCATTCCCAACTGGGTTGGTTATCATTTATAAGGGCCTGTAATTTTGGCAACTTGTCCTCAATAGTGCTGTTGAGGTCATGAAACTTCACTCTGCATTTGCCTTCTGGGACTATTTTACAAAAACCTCCTGATTTGGCAATAAGATAGTCAAGAGCAAGTCTGTTAGCTGCTGCTATCTGGTTCCAATCCTCAATCTCAGACTGCAATGGTCGGAGGATATGTGTAGTGGCATTGATGGTTTTCTCCAACCTGCATGTTAGGGCAAATAGTGCTTCACGATTTTGTTCAGCCACACCTCCCGGATGTATGCCGATGTTGAGGATGCTAACAAAGCCTCCACCAACAGCACCCACGCCCCACGGAATCCTTTTTCTTTTTGTTATTTCCTTCAACTGACCCTCCAGTTCACTAACTGTCATTCAGCTTTCTTACTTGAAGACCCGGAAGGGTTAACACCAGCAGGGGGAGCCCTGCTGATGCACATCAACTAGGCACTCCCCCGGGGTCACCGCTCGGGGGCGTGCCTTGGGCCCTGGCCTCCATAGGCCCTTGGACGGAGCCAAGCCCCGTGGAATCCTTTAACGGACTAGCCTTTTGTTGGTTGTTATATAAAATTTCTTTTTCCCATACCGAGATTTTTTTATCAAACCCCTTAAGCTTACTATCCTTCTCAAATATTATTTTTAATTGGAAATATTCTAACCAATTCACACACACCCTTTTAATTCTTCAAATTTCTTTACTGTTGGGCAATCTTTTATCTCTTCTACGAGTTCCCTATATGTTAGCCAGCTATCTTTCATATTGCTTCTATGCAAGGCTGATGACTCTATAGAAGGGGTACAGTTAGGGTTACCCCAGAAAGCCCTAAAAACTGTTTATGAATTCCCCCCCAGCCAGGCCTCGGCGTACGCATTTTTAAAACTGCATATTCCTCTAAGACAAAAAGCATGAGCTAAGCAGTCCTCTCTGTAACGAAAACGCTGTAACAAACCCATAGCTGAGAACAGAAAAACTTTCGCTTCCCAGATCCAAATAACCTTGTCCTGGAACATTGACTTGCAACATACTTCCGGGAACAGAGCCAGAGAACAAAAAGCAACATTTCTATGTAAGAACCTGTGAAGGGGGAGAGGAAAAAAGGGGTTTGAAAAAAGGATAAAACCTGCTTGTAAAATGTTTTCGGTGCGGCCTGTCTTTTGTGAACTGAATCACACAGGTGCCTTCTGCCCCCCCGGATGGCAGAATAAAACGCTCTTTCTCTGGATTAACCCCTTGGTGTCGTTTGGCTCCTTTTGTCTCTGCTCGGGTGCAACAATTATTCCTACCCATGGATTAATAAGGCTACATATTTCTGGTGCGTTGGCCGGGAATAAGCACGTTCCCTGAGATCGAGGGACAAAGAGGTCCAGGGCGTCACTGCAAGGCGAGCAGCTCTGGATACCGGGTCAGCAGTTCCAGTGCACATCCTGCCAACTTCGTGGGAGGGACTGGCCACCTGTTCCTGAGTGGACACGTGACAAAGTGACGGAGAGAAAGAGCAACGGCCGTGCAGAAAGAAGGTACCTTGAGGAAAAAGGTAAGCTCCACAGGGTATAGGTGGGAGCAAGCTCCACAAGGATAGGTGCGAGCAAAAAGAGAGTCTGATCAACTCCGCCAGCAGGGTAGACGAAGTGCCACTGGTTTTGGTGTCGCCCAGAAAAAGCAGCAAAGGGTGCTGCTAGGGCCCCGGTCGAAGTCTAAGCGCTGCCGGTTATGGTTGGTTATTGGTTTTGTGCCCAGAAGAAGCAGTAAAAAAGGTGCTCTTGGGCCCCGGTCGAAGTTGTGAAGCACTGCCGGTTGTGGTTTTAGTTTTTGGGGAAAAGGGGGGATTGGGGGAGGTGCATGGGTTTTTCTGAATGTGCGTGTGGGGACACTCCAGTGAATGTTTTGAGTGTGTGAGGCGTTGAAAGCAACGTCTGCCCTGTGACTGAGTGAACAAATAACGTTAGGAGGGCTCAGTGTCCCAGTGTCCCCAGGATCCCAGAGTCATGGGAAATAAAAGCAGTAAAACAATTCTTGAGACACCACTACAGAGCTTTCTGGAAAACTGGAAAAGTGCCACGAAAGCAGAAGAGTGGGGATGTAAACTCAAAAAAAGCAGACTCCAACATTTATGTGAAGTTGACTGGCCTTCGTATTTACCAGAATGGCCTACTGGAGGATCCTTTGATCCAAACTTGGTCAACATTTTATGGAGTAACATTTTCAAGGCCCACACAGATCAGATTCCCTATATTTCTATCTGGAAAGCCAATGTGGATCAAAATCCCTCATGGCTTCGGACAAATAGAATTGTGACTGCCCTAGTCAAACTGTGTTCAGTACAATTACAAGTTAAAAAGCCACCAGTTTTGCCAGTCCTAGAAGAGGAGATAATTACCCCACCACCACCATATGCAGCCACTGCGCCAAGGCAACAAAATCTGGGAGCAAATAGGGCTGCTTCTCCGCCCAATGCCCAGACTGAGGACCCAAATGAGAAGATTCCCCCCTCTGCCCCTCCCCAACCCCCTTGTGATGCAAGCCAGGAAGGTGAAGAGAAAGGTGATGATGATAATGATGATGATGATGAAGACTTCAGAAAAACTCTAGATAAAGAGATAAGATGGACTAGTAAGCAGTTTGACAGAGTGTTCCAGTATGTAGAACCATTTAAAACAGAACTGGATGTGGCCCCCTGGGTTCTAGAAGCAGCCCAGTGCCAGGGTGAGAATTGGAGAAAAAAACAAAAGGTTTTGAGAACAGCGTGGGACAGGGCAACAAAACATGTAGAGACACTTAAATCGAAGGCTTTGTCCAAACCCACTGTGGTGGCCCCTCTCAGGCAAGTGTATGATCCTTTGGAACAGCCAAATGATCAGGGCGTTCGACCCCCAAGGACCTTTACCATTCAGCATGTCCCTTTTACAAGCTCCGATATTTGCAATTGGAAAAATCAAAATCCTTCTTTTGAGGAAAATCCTGCAAAAATAATTAGACTTTTTGAAGGTGTGTTCAAAACCTATATGCCTACTTATGATGATGTAAGTCAGCTTTTGGACACAATTCTGACCACTGAGGAGGTCCGCAAGGTAAATGCCTGTGCCAGGGAACAGCTCAAGGCAGCAAATAATACTGACGCTGCAATTGAGGTCTCTTACCCCAGGCGGACCCCCCCTTGGGATTACAATACTACAGAGGGAAGGGCGGCCTTAGAGACTTATCACAGAAATGTTTTAGAAGGCATGAGACGGGCAGCGAAAAGGCCTACAAATATGGCGAAATTATCTGAGATTTTTCAGCTGCCCAATGAGCCTCCAGGAGTATTTTTGGAGAGATTAAAAGAGGCATTCCGCAAGTACACCCCCATAGACCCTGATGATGATGCCCAAGAGGTGATTGTAAAAACCACCTTTGTGATGCAAGCAGCTCCTGACATAAGACGTAAAATTCAAAAAAAAAGAGAATTTTATGGGGAATCGCCTTGAATGGATGTTAACCCTTGCACAGACCACTTATAATCAGAGGGGTGAAGAAACAGAAAAGCAGAGAGAAAAATACCAGACCAAAAAATTAATGGCACTAAGAGCTGGCCAGCAGCCAGACAGCCAGAAACAAGAAGCCCATGGGAGGGGCAGGGACCGTTTAGGATGGAATCAGTGCGCCATCTGCAGGCAGGAAGGTCATTGGAAGATGGAATGCCCACAGAATAAGGAAATGCACCCCCACTCCCCGCAGTTTGCAAATGATAACTTCGGGCCACGAGCCCAGCCGTGGGCTTCAGCTCCTTGGACTCCAAGGACCCGCGGCAGGGGGAGGGGGCAAGGACAGGGACCACCTTGGACTCCACCCCACCAATCTGGAGCAATGGCCCTGAGAGACGAAGACACTTACTAGGACAGACCGGGCCCAACAAAAGCAGGTTCCCGTGAGCCATGGTCAACATTGTAACTGGGAACCAGACTATACCATTTATGGTGGACACGGGTGCCGCTTTTTCCGTTGTGCCACACCCAGTTGCCACATCAACTGCTGAATCAATCAGCATTATTGGGGCCACGGGAAAATCACAGCGAGTGCCAGTCTTGCAACCTGTGACCTGTAAACTAGGAGGGCAAACAGTCCAACATAGATTTATCTACATTCCCGATTGCCCCATTCCACTGATGGGCAGGGATTTATTGAACAAACTACAAGCTCAAATCACTTTCCAGCCGTCAGGAGAGGTCACAATGTCCACTACCTGCCCATCTGGAGAATTGGTAGTGGAAAGCCCTTTAAGGGAACACTGGCGCCTCATGTTAATACAGGAGAAGGAAAAACCAATCCCCACCTGCATTTTGGACAGTGTAAATCCTGAGGTATGGGCTGAAGATAATCCCCCAGGCATGGCTAAAAACATCCCCCCCATCATTGTGAAGCCCAAGCCTTTTGCTAACCCCGTAAATGTGAAGCAGTATCCCATCCCACGCCCAGCAGCAGAAGGAGTGTGGATTCATCTTAAACGGCTGCTCCACTATGGAATTTTAAAACCTTGCCAATCACAGTGGAACACCCCCCTGCTTCCAGTCAAAAAGGAAGGGGGAGGCTTTCGTCCGTGCCAGGACCTCAGGCTTCTAAACCAAGCCGTGCAGACCCTACATCCCTCCGTACCTAATCCCTATACATTATTGAGCCTGATTCCACCAACTGCAACACGTTTCACTGTATTAGATTTAAAGGACGCTTTTTTTTGCTGTAGGCTAGCTGAGGAAAGCCAGAGTTTGTTTGCTTTCCAGTGGATGGACCCAGCGACAGGCACAAAAATGCAATACACGTGGACGCGACTCCCACAGGGGTTTAAGAATTCGCCCACACTTTTCAGTGCAGCTCTGGCTTCTGACTTAGCTAGCTTCCCCACCTCCCCGACCGTGCACTGAGTCTATATTTTGATGATATTTTACTCTCGTGTAAAGATGAAGACACGTGTCTAGAAGCCACCAGAGATCTTCTGAATCACCTAGCAGAAGCTGGGTATAGAGTTTCTAAAGCAAAAGCTCAGATTTGCCAGCCAACTGTTAAATACTTTGGCTTTGATATCTCTCACAGAACCCGTTCTTTACGATCCGAAAGAAAACAGGCAATCATCCAAATTCCCGAACCGAAAAACAGGAGGGAGCTCCGGGGTTTCTTGGGGTCCGCCAGTTTCTGTAGAATATGGATACCAAATTACAGTGCCATTGCCCAGCCCCTCCATAATTCCACCTGTGGAACAGAGAAGGATCCCTTTGTGTGGGGGCCAGAGCAGCGGCAGGCATTCCAGCAGCTCAAGGACGCTTTACAGACTGCGCCTGCACTTGGGCTTCCAAATCCTTCCAAACCGTTTTTTTTGTACATAGCTGAAGATTCTGGAATTGCAAAGGGCGTTCTTTGTCAGAAATTGGGCAGTTGGCAGCAACCCATAGCTTATCTGTCTGAAAAGTTAACCCTTGCAGAACAAGGCTTGCCTCCCTGTATGCGGGCGGTTATTGCTGCAGCAACCATTCTTACCAAGGCTGACAAGTTCACTTTTGGCCAGGACACTGTATGTGTCACCACACATGCTGTGCCAGCCTTGTTGGATATGAAAGGGACTTATTTTCTATCACAAGACAAAATGATGAAATGTCAAATTTTGTTAATGCATCCACGTTTGCAGTTTCGAGTCACTGAGTCACTTAACTCGGCTACACTTTTACCTGTGGGTGAGGGAAGGCCCCCAACTCACGATTGTTTACAGGTGATGGATGAAGTTTATTCTAGTAGACCTGATTTGAGGGACGTGCCAAATCCTGCCTGGCCTTCTTGGTTTGTGGATGGTAGCAGCTTTCTGGGGGCGAAGCATGCGAGAAATCATATTGCGTGGCATTGTATGCAAGCTTTGCAGTAAGCAAGGTACAGAAAAGCAAAAAAATTAGCAAAATGAAAAGTGGGCCTAGCAGCAGCAAAAACAGGCCTTTTACCCATCCTAGGTTTGGCAACCAGTCAAGCCATGACATGTCCCATCCCTCCCAGGTTTGGGTAGGAATATGGGCCACTGTTAAAGGCGAAAGATTTATACGATCTGAAGAGAAACCAGAGTATGGGGTTTATTTGACATCTAAAAATGTGAATTTGTATAAGGACAATTATGAAAAATGTTGGTTAGAGATCAAAAAAGATCTAGAAATATGGTCAAATTTGAAATTGTCAATGTTAGGCAGAATTGCAGTGATTAAAATGAATGTATTACCTAGAATGTTATTTTTGTTTCAGACCTTGCAGATTCTTGACAAGATGGAATGTTTTAAGAGGTGGCAGAAAGATATTTCGAAATTTGTCTGGCAGGGCAAAAAGCCCAGAATCAAATTTAAAATATTGACAGATGCTAAAGAAAGAGGGGGTTTTGCCCTGCCGGACTTAAAATTGTACTATGAGGCAGCAGCTTTTTGCTGGCTGAAAGAATGGATGCTCCTCGAAAACACAGATGTCTTGGATCTGGAAGGTTTTAACAATGTTTTTGGTTGGCATGCATATCTATGGTATGACAAAATCAAGCTGCATAGTACCTTTAAAAATCATATTGTTAGAAAAGCATTGTTTAATGTATGGATACGATATAAAGATCTGTTGGAAAACAAAACCCCGAGATGGGTGTCACCAGTGGAGGCTAAAGCAGTAAAGAAACTCAATATGGAGGTCGGATGGCCGAAGTATTGGGAAATCTTGGAACAGGATGGAGACAAGTGGAAATTACAAAGTTATGAGAAATTGAAACATAAAGTACAAAATTGGCTTCAATATCATCAAATAATGGAGCTTTTCAAACAGGATATTGGCTTTCAGGTGGAAAAATCAAAACTAGAGACTGAATTGTTAGAACCCAATTCTAAGAATTTATCAAGAATGTATAACTTGTTGCTGAAATGGAATACACAGGACGAAACGGTGAAATCAGCTATGATTAAATGGGCACAAGATATTGGCCATGACATTATGTTTGCTGACTGGGAACAGTTATGGACCACCGGTGTTAAGTTCACGGCATGTAATGCCTTAAGAGAAAACATAATGAAAATGATTTACAGGTGGTACATGACCCCAGTCAAGCTTGCAAAAATTTACCATTTGCCCGATAACAAATGTTGGAAATGTAAAGAGAATGAAGGTACTTTTTATCACCTTTGGTGGACATGCCCGAAGATTAAGGCTTTCTGGGAAATGATTTACAATGAAATGAAAAAGGTACTTAAAAGTACTTTTCTGAAAAAACCAGAGGCCTTTCTCTTGGGTATTGTCGGCCAATTGGTGTTAAAGAGGGATAGAACTTTTTTTATGTATGCTACAACAGCAGCAAGAATACTTATCGCAAAGTACTGGAAGACACAAGATCTACCCACTCTGGAAGAATGGCAGATGAAAGTGATGGACTATATGACACTGGCCGAGATGACAGGCAGAATCCGTGACCAAGGAAAAGAGACGGTGGAAGAAGAATGGAGAAAATTTAAAAATTATCTTAAGGACTATTATAAACTTGATGAATGTTAGAGTGTTATGGTTTTCAAGAACAAAGGGATACAGTGATATAAGGTCAGACTATAGAGATAACTAAGGACAGAGGTTGGAAAGTAACATTTGGGAGTTGCTATAAAACTATGGACATTGGGATGCAGAAAGGAGGGGGTATGGGGGAGTCTCAGAAAAGAGGTTTATGAAAAACATTATGAAATTATACGTGTTGGTATGTCTTTTTAAGTGTTTGTTTGTTATTAAAAGTTTGTAAAACCAATAAAAATTTTATAAAAAAAAAAAGGAATATGGGCCACTGTTTCAAGTCCTGCTGCCAAATTGCGAATGGCCTCACCATGATCAGAGATGTTAAAGCAACAGGCCCCACCTGTGAGATTTAACACTGCACAAAAGCCGCCATGTTGCGCCAGGAGAAAGTCCAACGCTAATCGGACTGAGAGAAACGCATTGCGTGTCTCATCCAATTGCGTGGCAATTAGCCTAAGGGCCATGGCTGTCGTGTTAGCAACAATCTCTACCACTGCCTGGAGTCTGATTACGCGGTTCAAGTTATAGATTGGCCCCCTTGCCCCAGAGATTTTCTCTCCCCGATTCCATGAGGCTGGAGCATAATGGGCCAGTATCCTTTCCGGAGGCCACTGATTTTTGCCCCAATTCTGGGAGCTGCCACCTGCAAGTGTTGCCAGGTCAGTCGAACGCCTCCTTCTAGGGGGTGCAGAGGCAATCTGGTCAGGAATCCACATGGGGGGTATTAAGTAGGCTGGAAAACAGACCCCATACCATCCTCTTGGGAGGGCATGATAGGCCTTCCTGCCACACACCCAGTAAACGTCCTGACCATGGGCAGATATGGTGCCTGTCAGCAAGCGGGCCAGGCATGCAGTCAAATTGGAACCAGAAAAGGTTCCTGTCTCGGACTCAAACATGTTAGTTGGGGCTGGGAAGGTACGATCACAGTGGGAAGTGCCCACATAGGTCTGAGAGTCACTTGCGTCATTTGATTTGTTGACACAAAGGCAGCCAGTGATCCTGTGAACCTGGAAAGGGACGGAATGATTCCATAAAGAAGAATGGTTGCCCAGAGGCTGGAAGGCAACAAGTGGAGTTGTAACCAAGGATTCATTCCAAGGCACAGGGAGGAGTGGCATTCCTCCCAGAGCATCTACAGGGGCCAGAGTGCAGACGGCACAATTGGTCCGATTTGCAGAGAACGCAACCATCTCAGCAACCTGAATCCACTTATTATATGTGTGGTGGGCCCCCCACGATTGCAGCAGTTGTCTGGTCACTGAGAGTGGTATTGGCATTTCAAAGGTCAAAGGCAGCAGAAATACCAGCATGGGGACCCACAGTCGTATTTGAGCCATTGTATGAACGGGGAGGGGCTTAGGTAAGTGCTAGAGAGTGGGCTGGGGTGTAATTACGCTGAAAGAAAAGACCCACTAGACACCCTCCTCTGCAGGGGTGGCGTAAAGCAAACCAGGCCCAGGTACCTTCAATAAAGTTCAGTTATGCAAAAGGAAAGGAAAGGAAATGTGAAAATGTCCTCTTTCAATCCATGCTGGATTCTGGATCCGTGCCAAGCGTCAGCGTCCTGAGTGATGTAGGCAGGGCTGTAGTCTGGTGGGTGTCGGGTCGTCTGGTGGGCGTTGGGCATCTAGGGTCTCTTCCAACAATGCTGGAGCGATGTCTGGGCATCTGGGTCCTCTGGTGGGCGGTGTAGATCAAGTGTCACAGATGCCGGTGACTTTAACAGCTGTAGATAAACAGGACAGCCTCTGGCCGGTTTACCTGTCAAGAGAAGAGAAAAACAGACACGGCAGCGACTGCGTAGAACAAATTGATAGATAACATTCACACACAAGGTATATTAACTCAAAGGGTATGCTTGGCAGGAAACTTTGCAAGGGGTTAACAGTTCTGTTCCTTGGGTTAAGTTTTGCCAGCTGAGTTTTTAAAAGTCTTTGTCTCTGCGCACTATTTTTTTTTCTTTAGAGCTTTTGCGTCCTGTAAACCATGTTGCAAATTTCAGTTGATTTGCCAGTGTCTGTAGAAAGAACAATGCGCTCCTTGCTTCTGGCAAAGTTTCAAATTCCTCAAAATATCAATTCCTATGCCGCAGCTCCTTTCAGAGTAAAATTGCACCTTAAAAAGAAAAACTTGACAAAGTTCACAGAAAGCATTCACTTGCTTTTTAAGAAAGTCACTTCTTCAGGTTAGTACTTTGGGGCAGGGGGGTGGGTAACTCTTGGCCTTCTGGGTTTTTGTGGCTGAACTGTAAATCCAGAAAGTGTGATGTTCGGGGTAGCTGGTTGGCGAGAATGCAGCATTTTCCTCTTGGGATAACAGCCAAGAGATAACGCTCTGAAGCTACCTCCAAGCGCCTGGCACAAGGGGGGGGGGGGGAGCTGATGTCCTGTTACTTACATGATTTTTTTTAAAAAACAGTCTGTTCAGTTGCTTTTCTGCTGCAACAGTCTTTGAGCAAGAACAGAGATGAGAAGAAATCATTTTTGAGAAATCTTATTGTTCCCAGCCTGTGGGGGTGGGGTGTGTCGGGCGTGGGGCCTGTGGGCATTCCATTTCCCAATGACTCCCTTGCCTGCAGATGGCGCACTGGCTTCTTCCCTAGGCATCTTCTGCCCCTCCCGTGGACACCCTCGCTCGCTCCAGGATTGCGTTTTTGGCTTTCTGGCTGCTGGCTGTTTGAAGACAAACCCCTAAGTATTTTGGCTGGGTCCTCTTCGAAAGAAGGATTCTGATTAAAAGTGCTTGGAGGTCTGTGGTCCTGGGCGTCGAATGACTCCAGGGGGTCGTACGCTCAGTGGGGTGGGGCCATCAAAGTAGAGTTTTAGCTGCCTCAATTGCAACTATTAGTATTGTCCGCTGCCCTGAGGGCATTTATCTTGCAGATTTCCTCAATGGTCAGTATTGTAATCCTAGGGCTTTTAATCCCTTGGGTTTTAATTGTCTCTTTCTTTTTTAACAGTTCTGTCCTATGCAGCTCTCAAAGCCTTCTGCTCTTTTTCTTTCTGTCTGCCAATTCACATCCTGGCACTGGGCTGCTTCTAGAACCCAGGGGGCCACATCCAATTCTGTTTTAAACAGTTCTACATACTGGAACACTCTGTCAAACTGCTTACTAGTCCATCTTATCTCTTTATCTAGAGTTTTTCTGAAGTCTTCATCATCATCATCATTATCATCAAAACAAAAAAAATTCCTTGCAGTAGCACCTTAAAGACCAACTAAGTTAGTTCTTGGTATGAGCTTTCGTGTGCATGCACACTTCTTCAGATACACTGAAACAGAAGTAGCCAGATCCTTCTATATAGTGAGAAGGTGGGGAGGGGTATTACTCAGAGGGGGGTGGGAATGGGTGATTGGCAGATAGCTGTGATGAGCCTGTTGACGACTATTAACGACTGCAGTAGGTCTTACAGGAAAAAGCAAGGGGTGAGAAGGTGAAAAATGGCTTTGTCATGTATAGTGAGATAAGAATCCAATGTCTTTATTCAGTCCAGGTGTCTCCATGGTTTTAAGTTTGGTAATGATTTGCAATTCAGCAGCTTCTCTTTCCAGTCTATTTCTGAAATTCCTTTGTAGTAAAACAGCTACTTTGAGATCTTGTATAGAATGTCCTGGGAGATTGAAGTGTTCTCCTACTGGTTTCTCTGTCTTGTGATTCTTGATGTCAGATTTATGTCCGTTTATTCTTTGGCGTAAGGTTTGGCCTGTTTGTCCAATATAGAGAGCTGAAGGACACTGTTGGCATTTGATGGCATACACAATGTTAGACGATGAGCAATTAAATAGTCCAGAGATGGTGTGTGTGATGTTGTTGGGGCCAGTAATGGTGTTGTCCGGGTGTATGTGGCAGCAAAGTTGGCATCTGGGTTTATTGCAGGCTCTGGTGCCAGTGTCCGTGTTAAGTCTGGTTGTAGTATTATTGTGGGTTAGGAGTTGTTTAAGATTGGGTGGCTGTCTGTAGGCAATGAAAGGTCTTCCTCCCAGAGCTTGAGAAAGAGAACTGTCATTGTCCAGGAGAGGTTGTAGATCTCTGATGATGCGTTGTACTGTTTTAACTTGGGAGCTGTATGTGATGACTAGAGGAGTTCTGTTATTTTCTTTTTTGGGTCTGTCTTGCAGCAAGTTCTCTCTGGGTATCAGTCTGGCTCTGTTGATCTGTTGTCTAACTTCATCTGCTGGGTATTTTAGTTCTAAAAAGGTTTGCTGTAGATCTCTTAGGTGAGAGTCTCTGTCTGTAGAATTGGAACAGATACGGCTGTAACGTAGTGCCTGGCTATAAACAATGGACTGTTTGGTATGTTTGGGATGGTGGCTAGAGGCATGTAGATATGTTTGTCGGTCAGTTGGTTTACGGTATAAGGTGGTGTCTATGCGCCCATCCTGTATTTTTATAGTAGTGTCCAAAAAATGTATTTCTTGCATAGATTGATTCATTGTTAGGTTGATTGTGGGGTGAAAATCATTGAATTTCTGGTGGAAGGTGTTCAGGGTCTGTTGACCATGTGTCCAGATGATAAAAATATCATCAATGTATCGCAGGTACAAGAGAGGTTTGAGTGGGTAGGAGTTTAGGAAACGTTGTTCTAAATCTGCCATGAAGATGTTGGCATACTGTGGGGCCATGCGGGTGCCCATTGCTGTGCCGCTGATCTGAAGGAACAGGTCATCACCGAATTTGAAGTTGTTGTGGGTAAGGACAAATTGGCAGAGTTTGGTGGCAAAGTCCGCTGTGGTTTTATCTGAAATGGTGTTCCTTATAGCTTGTAAACCATCGTTGTGTGGGATGTTGGTATACAGAGATTCCACATCCATAGTAGCTAGTATAGTATTGTTGGGAAGATTATTTAAAGACTGTATTTTCCTCAGGAAATCTGTGGTGTCACGTACATAGCTGGGAGCACTGATGGCATATGGTTTCAGAACAGTGTCCATATAACCGGAGACACCCACTGTGATAGTGCCAATACCTGAAATGATGGGGCGTCCTGGATTTCCTGGTTTGTGTATTTTAGGTAGAAGATAGAAAGTTCCTGGTCGAGGTTCTGTTGGTGTGTTGGTGAGGATCTGTTCTTGGATGTGTGGGGGTAGCTCCTTAACAATCTTGTTCAGTTCTTTTTTGTATTCTTGTGTGGGGTCTGAGTCCAATTTTATGTAAAAGGCGGTATTGGAAAGTTGTCTGTGAGCCTCCTGAATGTAGTCAGTTTTGTTCATGATGACAACAGCTCCACCTTTGTCTGCTTCTTTAATTATAATGTCTGGGTTGTTTCTGAGATTATCTACGGCTCTCCTTTCAGCATGGTTTAGATTTTGTTGTAAGCGGTGGTGTTTTCTGGTCACATCTGTTTGTATTCTGTGGCGGAAGCAGTCAATGTACAAGTCCAGTGTGGTATTGCGTCCATCAGGAGGGGTCCATGTGGAGTCTCTTTTTGTGTAACACTTTTTCGGTGGTAGTTGGTGGTTAGTGTTCTGTTGGGAGGATGGTGGTTGTTCTCCAGTGGGTTGAGAGGTGTTGTGTTGTGAAGTTGTTGCTTGTTCTGCTTTGTCTTGTTGTTGTGTGTGTTGAAAATACTCCTTCAGGCGTAAACGGCGGAAAAATGCTTCCAAGTCCCCATAGAACTGAATCATGTGTGGGGATTTGGCAGGGCAGAATGACAGTCCACGTGAAAGGACTGATTCCTCAGCTGGGCTGAGTGCTTGCTGTGAGAGATTGACAATATTGTTGATCTTGTTTTGATTGGTGGCCTGTAGGTTGGAAAGGTTAGAGAGTTTCTTGTTTTTCATTATCATCATCACCTTTCTCTTCACCTTCCTGGCTTGCATCACAAGGGGGTTGGGGAGGGGCAGAGGGGGGAATCTTCTCATTTGGGTCCTCAGTCTGGGCATTGGGCGGAGAAGCAGCCCTATTTGCTCCCAGATTTTGTTGCCTTGGCGCAGTGGCTGCATATGGTGGTGGTGGGGTAATTATCTCCTCTTCTAGGACTGGCAAAACTGGTGGCTTTTTAACTTGTAATTGTACTGAACACAGTTTGACTAGGGCAGTCACAATTCTATTTGTCCGAAGCCATGAGGGATTTTGATCCACATTGGCTTTCCAGATAGAAATATAGGGAATCTGATCTGTGTGGGCCTTGAAAATGTTACTCCATAAAATGTTGACCAAGTTTGGATCAAAGGATCCTCCAGTAGGCCATTCTGGTAAATACGAAGGCCAGTCAATTTCACATAAATGTTGGAGTCTGCTTTTTTGAGTTTACATCCCCACTCTTCTGCTTTCGTGGCACTTTTCCAGTTTTCCAGAAAGCTCTGTAGTGGTGTCTCAAGAATTGTTTTACTGCTTTTATTTCCCATGACTCTGGGATCTTGGGGACACTGGGACACTCAGCCCTCCTAACGTTATTTTTACTCAGTCACAGGCCAGACGTTGCTTTCAACGCCTCACACACTCAAAACATTCACTGGAGTGTCCCCACACGCACATTCAGAAAAACCCATGCACCTCCCCCAATCCCCCCTTTTCCCCAAAAACTAAAACCACAACCGGCAGTGCTTCACAACTTCGACCGGGGCCCAAGAGCACCTTTTTTACTGCTTCTTCTGGGCACAAAACCAATAACCAACCATAACCGGCAGCGCTTAGACTTCGACCGGGGCCCTAGCAGCACCCTTTGCTGCTTTTTCTGGGCGACACCAAAACCAGTGGCACTTCGTCTACCCTGCTGGCGGAGTTGATCAGACTCTCTTTTTGCTCGCACCTATCCTTGTGGAGCTTGCTCCCACCTATACCCTGTGGAGCTTACCTTTTTCCTCAAGGTACCTTCTTTCTGCACGGCCGTTGCTCTTTCTCTCCGTCACTTTGTCACGTGTCCACTCAGGAACGGGTGGCCAGTCCCTCCCACGAAGTTGGCAGGATGTGCACTGGAACTGCTGACCCGGTATCCAGAGCTGCTCGCCTTGCAGTGACGCCCTGGACCTCTTTGTCCCTCGATCTCGGGGAACGTGCTTATTCCCGGCCAACGCACCAGAAATATGTAGCCTTATTAATCCATGGGTAGGAATAATTGTTGCACCCGAGCAGAGACAAAAGGAGCCAAACGACACCAAGGGGTTAATCCAGAGAAAGAGCGTTTTATTCTGCCATCCGGGGGGGCAGAAGGCACCTGTGTGATTCAGTTCACAAAAGACAGGCCGCACCGAAAACATTTTACAAGCAGGTTTTATCCTTTTTTCAAACCCCTTTTTTCCTCTCCCCCTTCACAGGTTCTTACATAGAAATGTTGCTTTTTGTTCTATGGCTCTGTTCCCGGAAGTATGTTGCAAGTCAATGTTCCAGGACAAGGTTATTTGGATCTGGGAAGCGAAAGTTTTTCTGTTCTCAGCTATGGGTTTGTTACAGCGTTTTTGTTACAGAGAGGACTGCTTAGCTCATGCTTTTTGTCTTAGAGGAATATGCAGTTTTAAAAATGCGTACGCCGAGGCCTGGCTGGGGGGGGGGGGATTCACAAACAGTTTTTAGGGCTTTCTGGGGTAACCCTAACTGTACCCCTTCAATAGCCACCAGGGAGTTTTGGCTGTTACTCTTGTTTTATTTCCTTCCCAGACTTCAAATAGGGCCTTTCTCACCAAATGATTAGTGAATCCTCTATGTGCTGGAATGTACCTTAAAGAAAGGAAAATGGGATATAATATGTCTACAAGAGACCCATGTATCTAAAGATCAAAAAAGGTAAAGGTACCCCTGCCCGTACGGGCCAGTCTTGCCAGACTCTAGGGTTGTGCGCCCATCTCACTCAAGAGGCCGGGAGCCAGCGCTGTCCGCAGACACTTCTGGGTCACGTGGCCAGCGTGACAAGCTGCATCTGGCGAGCCAGCGCAGCACACAGAACGCCGTTTACCTTCCCGCTGGTAAGCGGTCCCTATTTATCTACTTGCACCTGGGGGTGCTTTCGAACTGCTAGGTTGGCAGGCGCTGGGACCGAACGACAGGAGCGCACCCTGCCACGGCGATTCGAACCACCGACCATGCGATCGGCAAGTCCTAGGTGCTGAGGTTTTACCCACAGCGCCACCCGCGTCCCATCTAAAGATCATATACGGGTACTAAAAAACAAGAACTTGGGTCTGGAGTTTATAGCCGCAGGAGCAGAAAAGAAAAGAGGGGTGGTAATTTATGTAAAACCAGTGTTAAGTCCACAACTAATATTTCAAGATGAGGAAGGTAGAATCATAGGACTAGAAATACAAAGAAATCAAGAAAAGATAATAGTGGTAGGAGTGTATGCTCCAAATAATAATAAATCTGAATTTTACAGAAAATTGGAAGAGAAGCTTTGGGAATTTGAGAATGGAAAGATAATTATGATGGGAGATGTGAATGGAGTTATATCTATTGAAATGGATAGAACTGAGAGAGGGGGGAAATCAAACTCAGGCAGACTACCATTATCGTTCTTCCAGTTGACTGATAATCTTAATTTATTTATCTATTGAAATGGATAGAACTGAGAGAGGGGGAAAATCAAACTCAGGCAGACTACCATTATCGTTCTTCCAGTTGACTGATAATCTTAATTTATTCGATACCTGGAGATTTGTTTTTCTCTGGGACTTTCCTTGAATCTCTTTGATCCGCCTGAATTTTGTTCATGGCTTCCTCTTGTTTTAATGACTTATTCTTTATCTCCTGCACCATCTTGTCTAGCTCTTTGTTCTTTGTTGTCAGTTGGGTCACTTGATTAGAAAGGTCCATTATTAATGTGGGATTTTTCTCAATCTTAGTGCCCATACTCTCCACTTTTCCATCTAAGATTTTAATATTTCCATCTAGGGTGTTTATCTTATCTCCTAGGTTCTTCTCCATTCTTTCCATTGCCAATAATATCTCTTTAACGTCCATGTTGCCCTCATTCTCCACCATCGATATTCTCCTTGCTTAGTTAGAGGCTGAGGCTAGGCCAATAGTTGTCTGAATTTTCTTCGATCCCATTGAGATGCCTGCTTGCTTGAAGACCCGGAAGTGTTAACACCAGCAGGGGGAGCCCTGTTGATGCCCATCAACTAGGCACTCCCCCGGGGTCACCGCTCGGGGGCGTGCCTTGGGCCCTGGCCTCCATAGGCCCTTGGACGGGGCCACGCCCCCCGGAATCCTTTACCGGACTACCCTTCAATATCTGGGGGAGGTGATGGTGCTCCTCCCCCCATACATCTACATAACAATACCCATACCAATGCCTAACCACTACTCGAGCAAAGCTCGTCGCCAATACCCTCAGACCTGCAACCAATCCCTAATCCCCGCAGATATGTCAGCCAACCAAACATTGTTTCCCACATTGGAAAGATGCACACCATCCTCGTGGTAGAGGGTCACCTTGCTGAACTAAGTCTGCATGAATGACTTCATATGGTTTCTTGGCCTCTCTCCCAGACTCTGTACCTTTGGGAGCTTGCCTTGCCTTACTCTCAGCACAAGAAACACATTTCATGTGGTAGGGACATTCTTTCAACTTCATACCCTGAACCATATCAGGCATTTTTGCCACAGCCTGGAAATTCAAATGACCATAAACACAGTGGTCATAATGAATACATTGGTCATGCAACTTCTCATTCTTATCAACAGACAAATTGCAACACTCTTTCTCAGTTGCTTCTGCAGTACCTGTACCTGAAACAAAAGGCAATTGGTACAGACCATTTACACATTTTGCATACAGAATGAGCTTACCATCTCGACGAATTACACAACGAGATCTAGCAAAAACCACCTTAAACCCTTGACGATCAAGCTGGGAAACACTCAACAAATTGTCCTGAATATCAGGCGCATACAGGACATTCTTAATTGTTGCATTCAGGCTCTTTAAAAACACAGTTCCCTGAGCCAAACTCGTGAGAACAGTCCCATCTGCTTGATGAATTGCTTTTTCTTGTTTCTCAAGATGAACAAAGAGATCCTTATCTTTGGCCATGTGGTTTGAACAGCCAGAGTCGATCACAAAGAAACTCCACCCACGTTGATTGGAGCAGAGAGAGATAAAAGCCTTTGAAGTAGCAGGTGCTTGGGGATTTCCTCCTCCTCCCCCTCTGCCTCTGAAGTTTCCCTTCTTCTTTGAAGTTTTCTTGCTGCACTGAAAACTCAAATGGCCTTGTGCTCCACACGAAAAGCACCGCTTCAACTTTAGTGCTTTAACAGCAGCAGTTTCACTTTCACTTTCCCCTGCTGGAGACTTAGGCACATTTTCAAGCACATTTTTAACAGCACCATTTTCCCGGCTTTCTCTAACAGCCTGTCTGCTCATTCAGGAGCACGCTAGACACATAATCTTCCGTTAGCCGGTCAGAAGGCATGGTAGAAATCTGGGCAGCTACTCCGTCATAGGAATCATCTAGGCTATTTATCATCAGCATTGCAAACACAGCCTCTGAAATAGCCAGGTCTCGCTGAACAAGGTCCTGTCTGAGACGCTTTAACTGAGATAGATGGCTAGGCAAATCACCACCTGTCAGGGGCTCAGGAGCAGAGGCACAGGAAAGGGAGGAAATAGAGAGCGAGGGGGAGGAATCCGAAGGGAATGTTAGCGATGACAGCGGCCCGAGGTCTCTGAGTCTTTCCAGCGAATCGGAAGATTCACAGAAAGGGGCTCCCCTGGTCAGAGCAAGGGGGGTGCCTAGGGGGACACCCCAGGAAGAAGGGGCCAGAGGGGACTCAGAGAGCAGCAGTTGGAAATCAGGACCAGCTTCCCCACCAGAGCGCAGTAGGGGGGAGGAGTCCCAGGTATCGGGATCAGGCGGCTCACCGCCAGCGGGAGGAGATGAGTCAGGATTGGCCACACCTCCCTCGGAGAGCGAGGAAACGGTCAAGAGGAAGGTTGGAGGCTGGGCGCGCGCGCCAAGTTCAAATGTACAGGAGGGCGGCGCAGTTGGTAGCCCGGATAGGGAGCCAGGTCCTAAAGCCCGCCGAAAGGAGGAAGAGGAGTCAGGGGGGTCCGCGTCAGTGTCAGAAGAGTCCAGAAAGGAGGGGACCCCGGGCGGCAGAAGGACCCAGAGGAGAAAGGAGAGACCCAGAGAAGGACCCAGAGGAGAAAGGAGAGACGGAAGAGGTGGTGTAAGGTTAGAGTCTTAAACTGGTGTACAGGGGGTGGAGACTCAGATGGAGCTTCGCCGGTCTAGCTTCTAAGACGTAGAGCTGCGCGCTGCGGCTTGAAAATGGAAACTGTACTTCAATAAAGACTTTTGTACATTACTACCGGCTAGCGTTGGTCCTCTGTGAGCTGGGACCTGGAGGCAGCTCTGACACCACCTTTCTCCAACTGCAACCTGCACAGCTTCTTGAATAAAATCACAATGGAACCGGCATTTTGCCTCAAATGCATATCTCTCAGTTTATGCCAAACAGCTCGTGCAGCCTCTTGACCCTCTAAGTTTACCAACAAGTGGTCTGAAACACTCAAAACAATTGTCCCCCGGGCTCTCATGTCTGCAGCATGCCACTCAGGCCAATCATCATCATCCTTCTCGGGAGGGTCATCTTCTATCGTGTGAAATAGCTTTTCCCTCTGTAAAAGCGCTTTCATCTTGACCTGCCAAACAGCATAGGTCTCAGGCGTGAGGAGAGGAAAGGACAGAGCCATCTGGCCAGAATGTGCACAGGCCATGTCTGCTATTACTTAGAGCAAGACACTTCCCTCGTGCAACACAGATAAAGCCTTGGACTCCTTCAGCCACTCTCTCTCCCACTCAGAGCGCAATTAACAGGCAAACAGGGATGCTATCTTCTTTCTTTTGCAGTCAGCAACATACCTCCATAAATCAAGCAGCAGCAACAGCGGCAGCTTGAACACTCTGCTCCAAAACAGCTCTGCTTCTGGGCACCACAAATCAGTCCAGCATGCAGCCTCCGTTCCGCCGTCCGGCAATCAGCAACAGAAACCTCTGGCAACTGGGACGACTGGGATGACTGGTACAACTGGAACAACGACTGGTCAGACGACTGGAACAACGACTGGGCCCATAACCAATGTCAGCATCGCCCTTGAGCCAGTGCCACGAACTGGACTCATCCACTTCAGCCCGACTGGGCTAGGCGAGCTGGGTAGCACTTCCAGAGACCACCTTCTGCACAGGAACAGGTCAAAGTGCTATGGACTCACAGCTTAGATTTACGAGCACTGGATTCACTTCCACAAGAAGACAGTCGTCACACAGCAGAGTACAGCAGAGTCTAGCAGAGTATATAAAAAACTTGGAGAGCAGCTCTGTAGAATATCTTCTTTATTCTATAACTACAACTATAATACAACTATATACAGAGCTAAGTAGGTCTAAGCATAAATGAATGCTGAACCGCACTGAGTGTCTGCAGCTGCTCTTAGCAGCAACCTTATCTAAACACACAATCTCTTGGAATCAGCAGACTCCTCAGGAGATTCTTGGATATGGGAGGGGTGAAATCTCCTCAGATATTCCAGCTGAATTATTTAAAATTTTAAAAGATGATACTGTTAAGGTGCTACACTCAATATGCCAGCAAGTCTGGAAAACTCAGCAGTGGCCAGAGGAATGGAGAAGATCAGTCTACATCCCAATCCCAAAGAAGGGCAGTGCTAAAGAATGCTCCAACTACCGCACAATTGCACTCATTTCACACGCTAGCAAGGTTATGCTTAAATTTCTACAAGGAAGGCTCAAGCAGTATGTGGACCGAGAACTCCCAGAAGTGCAAGCTGGATTTAGAAGAGGCAGAGGAACCAGAGACCAATGTGGGACAAGAAGCTACAGTTAGAACTGGATGTGGGACAAGAAGCTACAGTTAGAACTGGATATGGAACAACTGATTGGTTCAAAATTGGGAAAGGAGTACGGCAAGGCTGTATATTGTCCCCCTGCTTATTTAACTTATATGCAGAATTCATCATGCGAAAGGCTGGGCTGGATGAATCCGAAGCCGGAATTAAGATTGCCAGAAGAAATATCAACAACCTCAGATATGCAGATGACACAACCTTGATGGCAGAAAGTGAGGAGGAATTAAAGAACCTTTTAATGAGGGTGAAAGAGGAGAGCGCAAAATATGGTCTGAAGCTCAACATCAAAAAAACGAAGATCATGGCCACTGGTCCCATCACCTCCTGGCAAATAGAAGGGGAAGAAATGGAGGCAGTGAGAGATTTTACTTTCTTGGGCTCCATGATCACTGCAGATGGTGTCAGCAGTCACGAAATTAAAAGACGCCTGCTCCTTGGGAGAAAGGCAATGGCAAACCTAGACAGCATCTTTAAAAGCAGAGACATCACTTTACCAACAAAGGTCTGTATAGTTAAAGCCATGGTCTTCCCAGTAGTGATGTATGGAAGTGAGAGCTGGACCATCAAGAAGGCTGATCACCGAAGAATTGATGCTTTTGAGTTATGGTGCTGGAGGAGACTCTTGAGAGTCCCATGGACTGCAAGAAGATCAAACCTATCCATTCTTAAGGAAATCAGCCCTGAGTGCTCACTGGAAGGACAGATCCTGAAGCTGAGGCTCCAATACTTTGACCATCTCATGAGAAGAGAAGACTCCCTGGAAAAGACCCTGATGCTGGGAAAGATGGAGGGCACAAGGAGAAGGGGACGACAGAGGATGAGATAGTTGGACAGTGTTCTCGAAGCTACCAGCATGAGTCTGACTAAACTGCGGGAGGCAGTGGAAGACAGGAGTGCCTGGCGTGCTCTGGTCCATGGGGTCACGAAGAGTCGGACATGACTAAACGACTAAACAACAACAAGCCGAATTAGGGCCCCTTTACCTAGCTGATCAGTTTTTGAGCTCCGGATATGGAGAACTAGATCTGAGCGAGAGAATGTCACATCCTTGAAGAGGATCTCACGTGCAACAGAATCTGGCTGGTCGTCGCAAACCACCTCGCCTATGCACAAGGCGCCGAAAAAGGTGATGGAGTAAGCTGCTGAAAATAGGCGTGCTTCATACTTTGACCAACAAATGGCCCTTAGTTTTTTATGGATTTGACATAGGATGTTGAAGGTTATGGGTCTTCTACCATCGGTGCTGGGAGGCTGAAGCCTGCGCCAGCCCTCCAGCGCCTTCCGCACCAGAAAATCAGCACAAGGGTCTACCGAGTACATGGCCTTACAAAAGAAGGAGATCACTGCAGACTGTATGTTAAGTGTCTTTGCTGTGCGGCCCAACCCTCGTAAATGCACCAGGTATTTTAGCACCTCTGCCTTTGTGGGGGGGGGGGGGTCACGCCTATCATTCTCTATTTTATTATGGAACGTCAGAAAATCTGACCAAGCCTTTTTATATGATCTAAGTGTTGACGGGGCAACAGATGCTAATACTCCCTTCAAGACTTCTTGCTCCCAAGGCTCCAAAAGTGCTCTGGAAATGGTTGTGGCAATTGCTGTGCTTCGGGCGCCAACGAGCGGAAGCGATCCATCTGGAAACGAGATAGAGCATCCGCGATGTCGTTATTAACTCCTGCTACAAACTTAGCCCCCCTTCATGGATCACTGCCTTGCCGTGGCGAAGGGGCTTGAAGAACTCAGAGAAGCTATGAACTACGCCGAGCAAGGCACACAAGATGAACAGGTCATAGTGGAGAGTTTCGACCAAACGTGATCCACCTGGAGGAGGAACCGGCAAGCCACTCCAGTATCTTTGCCAAGAAAACTCCATGGACAAAGACAACAGGCATATAAAAGTTATGACGCTGGAAGATGAGCCCCTCAGGTCGGAAGGCGTCCAACATGCTACTGGGGAAGAGCGGAGGGCAAGTACAAGTAGATCCAGAGCTGATGAAGCGGCTGGGCCAAAGCCGAAAGGATGCTCAGTTGCGGATATGCCTGGAAGCAAAAGGAAAGTCCAATGCTGTAAAGAAAAATATTGCATAGGAACCTGGAATGTAAGAACCATGAACCTGGGTAAGTTGGAGGTGGTCAAAAATGAGATGGCAAGAATAAATATTAACATCCTGGGCATCAGTGAACTAAAATGGACAGGAATGGGCGAATTCAGTTCGGATGACCATCACATCTACTACTGTGGGCAAGAAACCCGTAAAAGAAATGGAGTGGCCCTCATAGTCAACAAAAGAGTGGCGAAAGCTGTACTGGGATGCAATCTCAAAAATGATAGAATGATCTCGATACGAATCCAAAGCAGACCTTTTAACATCACAGTAATCCAAGTTTATGCACCAACTACTGGTGCTGAAGAAAATGAAATTGACCAATTCTATGAAGACTTACAACACCTTATAGAAGTGACACCAAAGAAGGATGTTCTTCTCATTATAGGGGATTGGAATGCTAAAGTAGGGAGGCAAGAGATAAAAGGAACAACTGGCAAGTTTGGCCTTGGAGATCAAAACGAAGCAGGGCAAAGGCTAATAGAGTTCTGTCAAGAGAACAAGCTGGTCATCACAAGCACGCTTTTCCAACAACACAAGAGACAACTCTACACATGGACATCACCAGATGGGCAGCACCGAAATCAGATTGATTATATTCTCTGTAGCCAAAGATGGAGAAGCTCTATACAGTCAGCAAAAACAAGACCTGGAGCTGACTGTGGCTCAGATCATCAGCTTCTTATAGCAAAATTCAAGCTTAAACTGAAGAAAGTAGGAAAAACCACTGGGCCGGTAAGATACAATCTAAGTCAAATCCCTTATGAATACACAGTGGAAGTGAGGAACAGGTTTAAGGATTTAGATTTGGTGGACAGAGTGCCTGAAGAACTATGGATGGAGGCTCGTAACATTGTACAGGAGGCAGCAACGAAAACCATCCCAATGAAAAGGAAATGCAAGAAAGCAAAGTGGCTGTCCAACGAGGCCTTACAAATAGCGGAGGAGAGAAGGCAAGCAAAATGCGAGGGAGATAGTGAAAGATACAGGAAATTGAATGCAGATTTCCAAAGAATAGCAAGGAGAGACAAGAAGGCCTTCTTAAACGAGCAATGCAAACAAATAGAGGAAAACAACAGAATGGGAAGAACCAGAGATCTGTTCAAGAAAATTGGAGATATGAAAGGAACATTTTGTACAAAGATTACCATAATAAAGGACAAAAGTGGTAAGGACCTAACAGAAGCAGAAGACATCAAGAAGAGGTGGCAAGAATACACAGAGGAATTATACCAGAAAGATATGGATGTCTCGTACACCCCAGGTAGTGTGGTTGCTGACCTTGAGCCAGACATCCTGGAGAGTGAAGTCAAATGGGCCTTAGAAAGCACTGCAAATAACAAGGCCAGTGGAAGTGATGGTATTCCAGATGAACTATTTAAAATTTTAAAAGATGATGCTGTTAAGGTGCTACACTCAATATGCCAGCAAATTTGGAAAACTCAGCAGTGGCCAGAAGATTGGAGAAGATCAGTCTACATCCCAGTCCCAAAGAAGGGCAGTGCCAAAGAATGCTCCAACTACCGCACAATTGCACTCATTTCACACGCTAGCAAGGTTATGCTTAAAATTCTACAAGGCTCAAGCAGTATGTGGATTGAGAACTCCCAGAAGTGCAAGCTAGATTTAGAAGAGGCAGAGGAACCAGAGACCAAATTGCAAACATGCGCTGGATTATGGAGAAAGCTAGAGAGTTCCAGAAAGACATCTACTTCTGCTTCATTGACTATGCAAAAGCCTTTGACTGTGTCGACCACAGCAAACTATGGCAAGTTCTTAAAGAAATGGGAGTGCCTGATCACCTCATCTGTCTCCTGAGAAATCTCTATGTGGGACAAGAAGCTACAGTTAGAACTGGATATGGAACAACTGATTGGTTCAAAATTGGGAAAGGAGTACGACAAGGCTGTATTTTGTCTCCCTGCTTATTTAATTTATATGCAGAATTCATCATGCGAAAGGCTGGGCTGGATGAATCCCAAGCCGGAATTAAGATTGCCGGAAGAAATATCAACAACCTCAGATATGCAGATGACACAACCTTGATGGCAGAAAGTGAGGAGGAATTAAAGAACCTTTTAATGAGGGTGAAAGAGGAGAGCGCAAAATATGGTCTGAAGCTCAACATCAAAAAAACGAAGATCATGGCCACTGGTCCCATCACCTCCTGGCAAATAGAAGGGGAAGAAATGGAGGCAGTGAGAGATTTTACTTTCTTGGGCTCCATGATCACTGCAGATGGTGACAGCAGTCAGGAAATTAAAAGACGCCTGCTTCTTGGGAGAAAAGCAATGACAGGCCTAGACAGCATCTTGAGAAGTAGAGACGTCACCTTGCCAACAAAGGTCCGTATAGTTAAAGCTATGGTTTTCCCAGTAGTGATGTATGGAAGTGAGAGCTGGACCATAAAGAAGGCTGATCGCCGAAGAATTTATGCTTTTGAATTATGGTGCTGGAGGAGACTCTTGAGAGTCCCATGGACTGCAAGAAGATCAAACGCATCCATTCTTAAGGAAATCAGCCCTGAGTGCTCACTGGAAGGACAGATCGTGAAGCTGAGGCTCCAGTACTTTGGCCACCTCATGAGAAGAGAAGACTCCCTGGAGAAGACACTGATGTTGGGAAAGATGGGGGGCACAAGGAGAAGGGGGCGACAGAGGACGAGATGTTTGGATAGTGTTTTCGAGGTTACCAGCATGAGTCTGACCAAACTGCGGGAAGTAGTGGAGGACAGAGGTGCCTGGCGTGCTCTGGTCCATGGGGTCACGAAGAGTCGGACACGACTAAACGACTAAACAACAACAACAACACAAACAGCCGAGAAATAAATGTTTAGTTTTAGGCACAAAAGGACAAAGGATCTCAGCAGGGCTGCCACCCTCGGGGAATGCGATGACTGTTTTGACAGGACTGAGACAACCGCCTGGTTGTCTGTCCAGAAGCATACCCGGTGATCTTTGAACTCCTCCGCCCACAAGTGTACCGTGATCATGATAGGAAAAAATTCTAGGAGGGTGAGGTCATGCGTTATAGGCTTACCCTGCCAGGTCGAAGGTCAAGGTTGCATACACCACTGTCCTTTAAAATAGACGCCAAACCCTAAGGAACCCGCCGTGTCAGACTGTACCTGAAAGTCAGCCTGAAGCGACAGACTGTCTTGCCACCAGAATAAATTCATCAAGATAATGTCCCACCCCTTCGGAACAGGTTTAAAGAGAAGAGCCCAGTCCAGAAATGTGCTAAAGGTCTCAAAGGCTGCACATGCTACCAAGCATCCCATGGGCATGGCTTTATCTATAAAATACGCCCCTTCAAATTTAAAACCCAGCCGTTGGGGAATTTCCAGCTGTAAGATAAAAAACTGTGAGACTCTGGGACTGACCTTGAATCTTTTAAGTGTTATGGCAAATGGAAAGGAAAAAATAGACCAGCCAACTGCTGAAAAAACATTAAGGTCTGGGAGGACTTGGCAGCAACCCAGGAGAGGCTCAACATCAGGCCCCCCTGCTTCTTCTGCTGCTGCTTCTGTACCAGTACATTCAAAACCAAGAGGAATGTCGACAGAAGAGGCCTTAGCGGTTGCATTAAATAAGATAAATGATTCATTGGAACAGCTTAACAAGAAAGTAGATGCGACAAATGCGAAAGTGGATGCGACAAATGTGAAAGTGGATGCTGCAAATATTAAAATCGACTTAAATACAGAAAGTATAAATAATCTGGGACTAAAGGTGAATACTAACACAGAAACCATCCAGAAATTGATACAGGAATCTACTTTGATACGGCAAACTGCGGAGGAAGCCAGAGAGAAAGCTATTGCTGCTGAATGTAAAGTAACACAACTGGAGAGAGAGAGAGTCCCCGCCCTACAGAGGCAACTTGATGAACAAAAGTTGACGCTTGCTATGATTGAACTTAAAGAAAAACAGACGAATTTGAGGATCAGAGCCCTACCTGAATTGGAGAAGGAAAGCTTGACAGATTTCCTTACACAGGAATTTGCTGACTTTTGGGACTTGGACTTGGGTCAAGAAGAGTTTAGAATTGTGAGGGCCTTCAGACTTGGAAGAGGAGGGGAAAAAGAGAAGAATAGAATAAGAGACTGTTTGATCACCCTCCGAACTAAAGAAGAGATAGAATCTTGGGTTGGCACTACCAGAAGAACCTAGAAGTACAACAGTCAAGAGTGGAAATTTTTAAAGACGTCCCGAAATACCTTTTGGATCTTAGGCCTAACTACGGAGATATTGTTGCCTTGCTGAGAAGGAATAAAATCATCTTTAGGTGGGAGTTCCCCCAAGATCTATCCTTCAGTTTCAAAGGAAGGAAAATAAAAATAAGATCAGTAGCAGATAAAGTAAAGGTTTTGTATAAATACGAAGAAGATCTGCAGAAGGGACTTGGAAAAGAGCCAAGAGCATCGGATAGAACAGTGTTTCCCAACCGGTGTTCCGCGGCACACTAGTGTGCCTCGAGACCTTGCCTGGTGTGCTGTGGGAGGGAGGCGGGCGAGTCGCGCGGCGAGAGGCGGGGCGGCGGCGGCAAGGATCCGCGTCGAGCCGGGGGCGGCTCCGCGGTGGCGGTGCCGAGGTTTCTCTCTCCATTCTCCCCTCACACACACACACAGGAAATAACACAGGATCAGCTGACAGGACCCGGCCAATGGGGCGGCGGCGGGGCAGCGCGCGCAAAAGGGAGGAGCGCGAGACAGCGGACGAGGAGGAGGCCGGCATGTCCGGGCAGCAGCAGCAACAACAGCAGCAGCAACTCCCGGCGACGGCTTCTCAAGCCCCGGGCAACCCTACTCCCTCACCGGCCTCGGCCGCCCTCCTGCTCCACCCGCCGCCGCCTCCCCCGCCGCCGCTGGCCACCTCGGCCCCGCCGCCGCCCCCTCCTCCGCCCGCTATGGCCGCCACCACCACAACAGCCGCCGCCGCCTCAGCTGGGCCCATGCCTGCCGGGAGCGGCGGTGGCAGCAGCAGCAGCAGCGCTCCGGCGCCCTTCCCTCACGGCGGCGACCCGGCCCTGAACGAGCAGGAGAAGGAGCTCAAGCGGCGCCTCAAGCGGCTCTACCCGGCCGTGCACGAGCAGGAGGAGGAGTTGGAGGAGTCCCTCAGTCCCTCGCTTTGCTGCCTCCTCCCCCCCATCCCCAAAGCTTGGAGGTTCCCCGGCAAGGGGGAGGGGAAAAAATTGAAACTTACACTTTCGTGCGTCCCTCCCGGCGTGACGCTGCGCGCTGACGTCACGGGGCTGTAATGGTGGTGTGCCTCGAGATTTTTTTCATCAATCAAGTGTGCCTTTGCCCAAAAAAGGTTGGGAAACACTGGGATAGAAGATCATTGGATAGAGGACTAGAGCAAAGAGCATTGGATAGAAGATCACCAAACAGGGGAATATTGGATATATCAGCATTATCCTTTGGATTGGATCTCCCAGTGAATGTGTTATCACCACCACCAACAGAAGAAGAGCAAGCATTGGGTGCAGTTGGGGGAACATCAGCGTAATTACATGATGGCATTTCAGGTTTCAAGCTGGAATGTGAATGGTCTAAATTCCCCAGAAAAAAGGCGGAGTCTTTCATTTATTGAAAAAAGAACATTTGGATTTGATCTGTTTACAAGAAACACATGTGATAAGGCTACATAGGAAGATATTGAGTAATAAAAGACTGGGCCAATAATTTATTTCATCAGATAAAGTTAAAAAAAGAGGGGTGGTCCTTTATGCAAAGGAGAGCCTATCACCGAAATTCATATTCAAAGATGACCAAGGAAGATTTGTTGCAATTGAAATTCAATTACAAGGAGAGAAATTTCTGATTGTAGGTATTTATGCACCAAATGAAGGAAAATCAGAGTTCTTTAAGAAGCTACACGAGACCCTGATGGATTATATGGACTATAATATGATCTTGATGGGAGATATGAATGGAGTGGTAACTACAAATATGGATAAGGCACAGAGACAGGTAGTCACCAAAGATGGTAGACTACCAAAAACTTTTTTTGACATGAGCGAAAGTATGGACTTAGTTGACATTTGAAGAATGAAGAACCCTCTGGGAAGAGAGGGAACTTTCTTCTCTGAGGCTAAAATGACATGGACAAGAATTGACCAAATCTGGGTAACCAGGGGATTGGTTCCGAAGATTAGCAAAGTGGAGATTTGCCCCAAAACTTGTTCTGACCATAATGCTGTGAAGATGGAAATGAAATTGACGCCAATTGGTTCCTTTAGATCAGGGGTCTGCAACCCGTGGCTCTGGAGCCGCATGTGGCTCTTTTTCATCTTTGCCGCGGCTCCGGGGCGGATACTAGCGAGGGGAGGAGGCGCATTGTGCGCCCTGACACTCCTCACTGTGGCGGGCGCTGTACTGGCTGTGACGTCACATGGGGGTGGTGCGTGCATTAGTCACGCACCGTCCCGACGTCACCTTCCCGCCCGCTGTCAGATCGCGGCTCCGGAGATATATTTGTTTTAAATGTCGCAATGGTTTTGTGGCTCCCAGTTGTTGTTTTTTCTTCGGAAACGGGTCCAAGTGGCTCTTTTTGTCTTAAAGGTTGCAGACCCCTGCTTTAGATGGAGAATGAACGATACTTTGTTCAGGAATGAAGAGGTGACCAAGAAGGCCCAAAAAACTCTAAGAGGCTATTTCGAGATAAACATGAATACTACAGTGGAAAAAAGAGTAATTTGGGACGCAAGCAAAGCGGTTATGAGAGGATTCCTAATACAACAGAATGCAATTAAGAAGAGAACTCAGAATGAAAAAAAAGGATAAAATCCTGGAGAAAATAAAGGAAGGAGAGAAGAAACTGAGAGCAAAACCAAAGTCACAGGAGATCCTGGAAGAGATAAAGTTATACCAAGTACAATATACGAAGCTGATGAATCAGGAAATAGAATGGAAGATTAAACAGATGAGGCAAAAGACATTTGAATTGGCAAATAAGTGTGGAAAATTGTTGGCCTGGCAAATGAAAAAAAGACAAAAACTCAATACTATTACGAATTTGGAAGTGGAAGGAAAGTATATACAGAACCCAGTGGAGATCAGGAAGTGTTTTCAGTGGTATTTCAAACAACTTTATACACAGGAGAAGCAAAAAGAAATGGACATTGATCGATTTTTGAAAATAAATGGACTACACAAAATCTCTCAGGAAAAACAGCTAATGTTGAATTATAAAATAACGGATCAGGAGGTGGAAGGGGCCATCCAGAACATGCAATTAGATAAATCTCCAGGACCAGATGGTTTGACTTCAAGATATTACAGATCTTTGAAAGAGTGGTTAATACAACCATTGAAGGAAGTCTGTAATGAAAAATTGGAAGGGAGACAGGCACCAGAGTCATAGAATCATAGAATCATAGAGTTGGAAGAGACCACAAGGGCCATCGAGTCCAACCCCCTGCCAAGCAGTCGTGGAAGGAAGCTTACATTACACTTATACCGAAAATAGAGACTGAAAAGACACAGCTCAAGAACTACCGCCCTATATCGCTGCTTAATGTGGATTACAATTTTTTTGCAGATATTTTGGCTAAAAGATTAAAAAAGGTGTTAGCAGAAGAAATTCATAAAGACCAAGTGGGCTTTCTCCCGGGCAGACATTGGTCTGACAATACGAGGAATATACTTAATATTCTAGAAAAACTACAAGTGAATATCAATACTAAGGCAGTCTTGATATTTGTGGATGCAGAGAAAGCCTTTGACAACATTTCTTGGAGTTTTATGAAGAAGAATCTACAGGGGATTGGGGCAGGTCAAGGTTTTGAAAATGGTATAGGTGCAATTTACTCAGAACAAAAGGCAAAATTAATTGTGAACAATGTGGTGACAGAAGAGTTTAAGATTGAGAAAGGGACACGACAAGGTTGCCCAATTTCTCCATTGCTCTTTATATCGGTCCTTGAGGTTTTGCTAAATATGATTAGAAAGGACCAAGAGGTTAAAGGTATACAAGTGGGAGCCAAACAGTACAAACTGAAAGCATTTGCTGATGACTTAGTATTGACTTTACAGGAGCCAGAACCTAGTACTAAAAGGGTATTGGAACTGATTCAAGAATTTGGACAGGTAGCAGGTTTTAAGTTGAATAAGATGAAAACTAAGGTTTTAGAGAAAAATTTAACTGTGAATGAGAGAGAGAAGTTTCAGGAGGAGACAGGACTAACATTGGTTAAGAAGTGAAATATTTAGGGGTTGACTGCCAAAAATGTGAATTTAAGGATAATTATGAAAAATGTTGGATTGAAGTGAAAAAGGATTTAGAAGTATGGACAAATTTGAAGTTATCTTTGTTAGGCCGAATTGCTGTGATAAAAATGAATGTGTTGCCAAGGATGTTATTTTTGTTTCAAACATTGCAAATTTTGGATAAGATGGATTGTTTCAAGAAGTGGCAGAAAGATATTTCCAGATTTGTTTGGCAGGGCAAGAAGCCTCAAATAAAATTTAAGATATTAACTGATGCCAAAGAAAGAGGTGGATTTGCCCTGCCAGACCTTAAACTTTATTATGAATCAGCTGCTTTTTGCTGGCTGAGAGAATGGCTGCTTCTTGAAAACACTGAATAATGCATTTGGTTGGCATGCATATTTGTGGTACGATAAGGTAAAAGCACATAAAGCGTTTAAAAATCATATTGTTAGAAAAGCATTGTTTAATGTTTGGATAAGATATAAGGATTTGTTAGAAAATAAAACCCCAAGATGGTTGTCACCAATGGAAGCGAAGGCACAGAAAAAACTCAATATGGAGGTCAAATGGCTGAAATATTGGGAAATTCTGGAACAAGATGGAGACAGAATAAAATTGCAGAGCTTTGAAAAATTGAAAAACAAGGTGCGAGATTGGCTCCATTATTACCAAATAATGGAGGCATATAAATTGGACAAAAAATTTGGTTTCCAGGTGGAAAAATCAAAATTGGAAACAGAATTGTTAGATCCAAAAATCAAGAATTTGTCAAGAATGTATAACTTGCTGTTGAAATGGAACACTCAGGATGAAATGGTGAAATCAGCTATGATTAAATGGGCACAAGATGTTGGACATAACATAATGATGGCTGACTGGGAACAGTTATGGACCACAGGTATGAAATTCACTGCCCTAAGAGAAAATTTAATGAAAATGATTTATAGGTGGTACATGACACCAGTCAAGCTTGAAAAAATTTACCATCTGCCCGACAATAAATGTTGGAAATGTAATGAGACTGAAGGTACATTCTTTCACCTTTGGTGGACATGCCCAAGGATTAAGACATTCTGGGAGATGATCTATAACGAAATGAAAAAGGTATTTAAATATACCTTCCTGAAGAAACCAGAGGCCTTTCTCCTGGGCATGGTCGGCCAATTGGTGCCAAAGAAGGATAGAACTTTTTTTATGTATGCAACAACAGCAGCAAGAATACTTATCGCGAAGTATTGGAAGACACAAGATTTACCCACCAGGGAAGAATGGCAGATGAAGTTGATGGACTATATGGAACTAGTGGAAATGACTGGCAGAATTCGAGACCAGGGAGAAGAGTCGGTGGAAGAAGACTAGAAGAAGTTTAAAGATTATCTACAGAAACATTGTAAAATTAATTAATGCTAGAAGAATGTTGGAATGAAGTGATATAGCTTTAGTAGAAATGTTATAAGGAATTAAGTATAAATAGATTAATAGAATATTAAAGGAAAAATAAGGTTAGAACGTGTTAAGATAATTATAGGATAGAAAACAGAGGAAGATGGAAAGGAAAATTGTTGGAAAAGTAATAAATATCATTTTAAAAAAACAAACCAAATTTAAAACCCAGCCAACGAAAGTCGTCTGGGTGAACTGGAAGAAGACGAAAGGCAGACTCAATGTCACACTTAGCTAACAGGGCTCCCCTGCCGAATCTCCGGATAAGCTTTACAGCTTGGTGAAAGGAGGCATACTTCACGGAACACAGTTCCTGTGGTATTGCATCATTAACTGAACTCCCCCTTGGATAGGAAAGCTGGCCTGGGGATGACACGGCCGAGGATTCCCCAGATTGCACGGGGCTGGAACCAGCGTCCGCACGCGTGTTGGGGGTATGAAGACCGCAGCACCACCTTCTCCTGAGGTCAGAAGTGGCTTTCCGAAATGGCCTTCAGAAGGTAGTTTTGATGTGGAATTGTGCCGCCTAGTTTGGGTCTCAGTAACTAGGGACCCAGGAGGCCATCCAGATCAATTTCCCTATATTGATCAGTGGTATAATGCTTGCATGAAAAATCCTCCATGGATGAAGAAGTGCAAGGGCGACACCTCCCGGATTTTAGCAGTGAAGCAGGAGGCCCGGAAAAACATAGATAAACCCAAGCCTCCAGCCCCTGCTAAGAAGGTATACCAGGGCCACCCAGAAGAGGAGGATTTTCTCCTTCCACCTCCATATGCCCCTTCGGCCAGGATTGTGCCATCACCTCCAGTCCAGCCACCCACTACAGTCCAATTATTACAAGCTCCATCTAGCATTCCAGATGTGCCCTCCTTGCCAGCCCCAGTGCTGGTACAAAATCAAGCCCAAATTGCCCAAGTCCAAGCCCCCCAGGAAAAGGTGATTATAGGCACTTCAGCACTGGAGGCCCTGGGAGCTGTGGGAGGAGCCGAACCTGGAGAAGTGGCCGCAACTCCAACCCGGGGTGACATCAGCAACCGCGTAGGCACTCCAGCCACTGAGAGAAAGTCAGGCCTGTGGGCAGTTGTGGATGCAATATCTGATAGTGGAAAGAAGTTAGTAATAAAGATGAAGGAAAGTGAAGCAACAATCCCCCCCATGCCACCTCCATCTAATGGAGATTACCTTTGTAACAAGAAGGGGTGTCAAGCCCCGATGCTCCCTTTGAGAGCAGTTTTGGCACCCCAAGAGCCCAAGCCCACAGATGGATCAGGGCCAACCCACCGGTGCATGGCCCACACGTTCTGTTACCATGCAATATGTGCCATTCACTACTACTGACCTGCTAAACTGGGAAACCCATAAAGGTAAAGGTACCCCTGCCCGTACGGGCCAGTCGTGACCGACTCTGGGGTTGCGTGCTCATCTCGCTTAAGAGGCCGGGAGCCAGCGCTGTCCGAAGACACTTCCGGGTCACGTGGCCAGTGTGACGAAGCTGCTCTGGTGAGCCAGCACCAGCGCAGCGCACGGAAACGCTGTTTACCTTCCCGCTATAAAGCGGTACCTATTTATCTACTTGCACATAGGGGTGCTTTCGAACTGCTAGGTGGGCAGGAGCTGGGACCGAACGATGGGAGCGCACCCCGCCGCGGGGATTCGAACCGCCGACCATACGATCAGCAAGTCCTAGGCACTGAGGTTTTACCCACAGCGCCACCCGCTCCAGGGAAACCCATACTCTGCCTTTTTCTGAAAAGCCTCTAGCTTATCAGGACCTAATGGCCTCAATCACGGTAACCCATCTGCCCACATGGCAAGATTACAGGCATCTTTTAATGTCCCTCTTCACTGCTGAGGAAAGAAGAATAGATGCCACCGCAGAGCGAAACCTAAGGGGGGAGGTGCCGCCAGCAGAGCCAAACCCCGATGGATGGGTCCATACTCGGTACCCCCTTACAGTTTCAAACCAGCTTGGACTGGCACCAACCGGCCTCAACCGGTTCAAACCGACCTAGACCTGTTCAAACGGGCCTAGACCGGTTCCAACCGGCTTGGACCAACACAAACCGGCCTAGACCGGTTCAAACCAACCTAGACCTGTTACAACCAGTCTGAGCTAGTTCCAACCAGTCTGGGTCAGTTCAAACTGGTCTGGGCAAGTTGCAACCTGCCTGAACCTTTTCCAACAGGTTTGGGCTGGTTCCAACCAGCTTGGACGGGACCCAACTTGTATGAACTGGTTCCGACTGGTCTGGTCTGGTTCCAAGCGACATAGTCCTGTTCGAACCGGCCTGGACCTGTTCTAACCAGCTTGGGCCAGTTCCAACCCACTTGGTACTGTTCAAACAGTACCGGTTTGTGTCGGTTTGACCGGTTTGTGCTGGTCAAAGCTGGTTTCAACTGGTCTAGGCCGGTTTGAACCAGCCCAAGCCAGTTTGAACAGTTCCAGACAGCTTCGAGCAGGTCCAGGCCAGTTGGAGCAGGTGCAGGTCATTTGAAACTGGCCCAAGCTGGTTAGAAGAGGTCAAGGTCGGTTGGAACAGGTCTATGTTGCATGGAACCAGCTCAGACCAGTTGGAACCAGTGCATACCAGTTTTAACCGGTCTAGTTCGGTTTGAACTGGTCCATGCCGATTTGTGCCGGTCCAAGCTGGTTTGAACCGGTCTAGGCCGGTTTGAACCAGTTGGAACAGGTCTATGCCGCTTGGAAACAGCCCAGACCGATTGGAGCCAGGTCTTACCAGTTGGATCCAGTCCAAGCCGGCTCAAACCAGGCCAAACCAGTTGGAAAAGGTTCCAGTGCCAATCGAAGCTGTTTTGAACCTGTCTAGGCCGGTTTGAATCGGTGTAGGCTGGTTTGTGCTTGCCAAAGATGGTTTCAACCAGTCTAGGCCAGTTTGAATCGATCCAAGCCAGTTTGAGCCGGTTCAAGCCAGTTTGAACAGTTCCAGACAGCTTCGAGCAGCTCCAGGCCAGTTGGAGCAGGTGCAGGTCATTTGAAACTGGCCCAAGCTGGTTAGAACAGGTCCAGGCTGTTTGGAACAGGTCTATGTCGCTTGGACCAGCCCAGCCCAGTCGAAAGCAGTTCATACAAGTTGGATCCTGTCAAAGCCGGTTCAAACCAGCCCAAACCAGTTGAAAAAGGTTCAGGCGGGTTCCAACTTGCCCAGAGCAGTTTGAACTGGCCCAGACTGGTTGGAAGTAGCTGATACTTGTTGCAACAAGTCTAGGCTGGTTTGAACCGGTCCATGCCGATTTGTTCTGGTCCAAGCTGGTTTGAACTGGTGTAGGCCGGTTTGAACCAGTCTAGGCTGCTTTGTGCCATTTCAAGCCGGTTCCAATAGATCTAAGCCCATTTGTGCCGGTCTAAGCCGGTTCGAATTGGTTTAGGCCGGTTTGTGCTGGTCTAAGCCGGTTTGTGCTGGTCCAAGCCGATTTGAACTAGTCGTGGCCGGTTTGTGCCGGTCCAAACCGGTTTGAACCGGGCCTGGCCGGTTGGAAAATGTTGAGACCGGTTGAAACCTGTCCAAGCCAGTTTGAGCATGTCTAGGCCTGTTTGAACCTGTGTAGGCTGGTTTGTGCTTGTCCCAGCAGGTTTGAACCGGTTGAGGCTGGTTTGTGCCAATTGGCTGGCGAGGGGATGACGCAGCCAGGGATACCCTCAATTGCACGGAGGTTGAGAGCCAGCCCCCGCGCATGTGGAGAGGGCGTGAAGCCCGCAACTCCACCTCCTCTCCAGTTCGGAAGTGGTTTTCTGGTATCCAATTCTTGCCAAATACAGCAAAGTCCTAAGAATGCTCTCAGGAACTTTGAGAACTCAAGCTGGGCATGTCAAAGGTGACAAACAAGTTCCTTGCTTCAGAATCAGAATCAGAACTTTATTAGCAAAGCCAACAGGCCACAGCTATGCAAGAATTAAAAATAAAATAAAATAAGAATAAAAGGAGGATAAGAACAAGCAGAAGGAGGTCCGTCAGATGAACAAGTCTATCACTCAGATGGTGGCCCTCAATTTCACAGCTCTCTCGATGTACCTCGCGACCTTCTCTGTTGTCTGACTATCCGTATCAGATAAGAGAAAAAACAGTATAATGTCTTGTGAACGGCCGGGGTTGGGGAGAATGAGTGGAGTAATAATCTCATTCCTTAGGTCTTTGTAAAGGGGGCAGGATAGGAGGACGTGGGACACTGTTTCCGTGTTACCATCTCTACATGGGCAGAGTCGTTTTTCAAATGGAGTCTTTTGGTAACGACCTTCGAGTACGGCAGAGGGAAGAACATCCCATCTAGCCAATGTAAAGGCACGTCTGTATTTTGGGATGGTTAATTTAAACAAATATGAAGCTAGAAAGTCAAAATGGGAAGGGGGAAAGTAGGTATACCATGGGCACAGTTTCTTTAAGATAGTCAGGTTGTTTTGCCGTTCAATGTCTTTCAGGCGCTGGCCTATTAGAATCTTTGCTTTAATGAGGCCCATTGATAGTAGGGATTGCGAATGCAGACCGCATGTAAGGAGTTTTTGATGCACAGTTTTGAACCACATGCTTTTATGAGGGTCTTGCATTACTAGAGGCAGTAGACCGGGTGGATTTAGATTAAGACGAAGCCAATAGTTGAGTGTTCTTTGCCAGGTCTGAGTTTCTACTGCTTCAGAATACGCCCTAAAATGCCACTTGCTTCTCCCTCAAGACTTTATAGCTTCTCTTTTTTAACTCGGTTTCAACACCTCTAAGTTGGGAGAATTTAAGGACGAGGATCAACACTTCTTAAGCCATCCTCAAGCCAATTTAAAAGGTTCCGCTTCTGTTCTTAACTTAGAACTTCAGAATGCAGGACTCCTGCAGTCTAGCAACACTCCAGATTCCAACTTACCGTATAATGAATTGAAAAAAAATGTTTAAAATAACTTTTGTAAAAACAAACAAACCCAGAAGCCTTTTATTAGGAATTGTAGGTACCGACATTCCAAAGGAACAGAAAAGACTTTTCATGTATGTGACAACAGCAATGTGGATGCTACTAGCCCAGAGATGGAAAGAAGACAAAGTCCCTACCAGAGAGGAATGGCAAACCAAGCTGTTGGACTATGCCGAAATGACAAAACTGACCAGAAGGCTCAGGAACCAAGAAGACCAAAACTTCAACGAAGAATGGTTCAATGGTTCCTCTTCATCCTGGAGAAGAGTGACTAGTGGGGTGCCACAGGGTTCTGTCTTGGGCCCGGTCTTATTCAACATCTTTATCAACGACTTGGATGATGGACTCAAGGGCATCCTGATCAAATTTGCAGATGACACCAAACTGGGAGGGGTGGCTAACACCCCAGAGGACAGGATCACACTTCAAAACGACCTTGGCAGATTAGAAAAAGCCAATGCAATTCTGGGCTGCATCAATAGGAGTATAGCATCTAGATCAAGGGAAGTAATAGTGCCACTGTATTCTGCTCTGGTCAGACCTCACCTGGAGTACTGTGTCCAGTACTGGCACCACAGTTCAAGAAGGACACTGACAAACTGGAACGTGTCCAGAGGAGGGCAACCAAAATGGTCAAAGGCCTGGAAACGATGCCTTATGAGGAACGGCTAAGGGAGTTGGGCATGTTTAGCCTGGAGAAGAGGAGGTTAAGGGGTGATATGATAGCCATGTTCAAATATATAAAAGGATGTCATATAGAGGGAGAAAGGTTGTTTTCTGCTGCTCCAGAGAAGCGGACACGGAGCAATGGATCCAAACTACAAGAAAGAAGATTCCGCCTAAACATTAGGAAGAACTTCCTGACAGTAAGAGCTGTTCGACAGTGGAATTTGCTGCCAAGGAGTGTGGTGGAGTCTCCGTCTTTGGAGGTCTTTAAGCAGAGGCTTGACAACCATATGTCAGGAGTGCTCTGATGGTGTTTCCTGCTTGGCAGGGGGTTGGACTCGATGGCCCTTGTGGTCTATTCCAACTCTATGATTCTATGATTCTATGAATGGGAAAAAATTATAATTTATCTAGGAGACCACTGTAAGCAGATGAAAACCGTAGCAGGATTTTAATAACACTTGTAATGTAGTGAATATTCTGGATAATATGAAAATATATAAAATATGGACTATGAAATAATATGCAGTTGAGAAGATGGACAATAGGATCCATGGAGGGGAAGGTGGGAAGTCCAGAGATTTGGAGAAATCTCTAAATAGGGATATGTAATTTGGATTGTTATAATTCTATATTTGTAAAATCAAATAAAAATTATTACCATATATATGTAAAAAGGGAGGTTTGGACTCTTCCAGAGTCACTGACTCTGCCTACTGTGGTGCTCCCTGCCTTCCGCCCCAGCAGCCCCAAAGGGCACCAGCTGCCATTGCTCTGAAGACAGAAAGGAGAGAGGTAGCAGGTTGCACCCCACAGGAATGCAGTAGCTAACTGCTCCTTCCGCCTACATTAAAGCTAGTAGTACAGGATGAATAAAAAGCGTTTTGCAAAATGTAAAAAAGAAAAAAAACCTTTAGATACTGCCAAGCAGGGATGTTATAACATGAAGAAGACATGGTAATTATTGTTAGCAAATCACTCCTCCGTTGCTGATATGTGGCTGGAAAGTCACATGTCACTGTTTACGTTCCTGAGATGGGAAAGTCTGAAGACGGAAGTTACTCTTATCTCTTTCCGTTACGCTGTGCTTTTGAACTGTTTTTCTCTCTGTGTCTGCTGATGAAGAAGAGAGCAGACGCCATTATGATTTGTCCTGTAAATATTGCAAAATAAATCTAAGAATGCTCACATTCACGCTTCCAGTCGTCACGGCACTCTGCTAATTAATAGCATGCACAGGATCATCCGACCTGTGTCACTGAGCACACCTGAATGAAGACTGATGTCCATTCCGGGGGGGCGCAACACTAGACAACGCCCGGAGAGGTTTGTCACATACAGTGTGGGCTCCTAGGGAGTGTTACGGACAATTATTATTTAGGTTTCTGTTGAGAGCCAGTGTGGTGTCATGGTGAGAGTGTAAGGACTAGGACCTCAAAGATCAGGGTTCAATCCTTACTCAGCCATGAAGCTCACTGGGTGATCTTGGGCCAGTCACTGCCTCGCAGCCTAACCTACCTAACAGGGTTGTTGTGAGGATTAAATGAGAAAGGGGAGAACCATGTATGCCACCTTGAGCTGCTTGGAGGAAAAAGTGATATATAAATGCAATACATAAGCAAAAAACAAAACACCCCCCCCCCCAAAAAAAAAAAATGTTGATGGAGTCAGTAGGTATAGATTTGGAAAGTTTTTATTTCCTAGAAAAAAACAACAACCCACCCAACCTCAAAACCTTTGGTGTTTTAAATAAAACAAATCACATTCAAATCATCAGAAAGTCTATGTCTCCCCACAATCCAGAAGCTTAGAAAAGAGAACACTGCAACAGGTTTGGAGCAATAACTATTTCTCCCTCCCTTCCTCCAAATGCTAATTAAAGTAGACTATTTTGTACATTATGCTTACGGAGAAGGCAGAGAAATTCATTACCAGCACAAGCGTTAACCTGTGAGAGATGAACACATATACATTCTTAATTGCTGTTAACTCACTCTGCAGAGTAGCACTGCGAGTGCAAAGAATCAACATCACATTTTTAACAACAATAAATTAAAGTACATGAAAAGAATGAGCCAACATTCAATTATGGGGTGGGGTGGGGGAAATCTTGAATTAGATTGGGAACCAAGCCAAAAAACAAGAAAAGAGAGGGGAGGGGAGAAGATGGGATTTTATTCATTTCCTATAAACGCTAAACATAACAAGCCAACATGTAATTTTCAAGTATTCTCCACTAAAGAGAGTAGATGTTAATGGAGGCCGACGGCCCTGTAAGAGAGTGATGCGGAAGAGAGAGACAGAGATGGAAAAGAAACACAAGTGCTAGTATAATTTCTTACCAGAGACATTTTCATTTCCCCCCCCCCCACCCATGAACCCTCCCACCAAGGCACAAAAGGGCATATGTTGCTTTCAAAAAGTTCCTTGTTCTTCAGCTGAAGTCTTGTCCAGTGCTGGGTCACTGAGAGATCGGAGTCATTCACACACTCAAGACACAGAGATCTTTTGGGTCAGTTAATAGCGCAGGGTGTCAGTCCACATTGTTTAGCTCACAGTCAGAAAAGACACTCAGTTGCGCCCCCCCCCCCCTTGAATGGGTGGGAGTGCACACACACAGAGAGCAGGAGCTCTCAAAAACTTTTAATGTTAGCAAACTGATTCTATCTCTAAAGCTGAACATTTTGCAGTGCAAAAACTCCAGGTTTTGTTTTAAGCAAGAAAACTGCTGATGGCACCGCTACAGGGAAAGGCAAACTCCCACCTTCTCTCTCGGTAAGGTCTTTTGCCAGCCTTGTGCCTTCCAGGTGTTTTGGAATACAACTCCCATCAGCCCCATCCAGCACGCAGGGAGATGTAGTTCAAAACATCTGGAGGGCACCAAGAAAGACTAGCAAAGTCTCAAAAGTGTCTCTCTCTTCCCACTCCCCAATCTTGCCTCCACCTCCTGGCCTCCGACCTGAAAGATGTTGGAACGCTCACTGTGATGTTGTCTTTCAGGTGTTGAGAATCTGCAAGCGGGCCCCAGGGGGGCTAGTGCTTTGAGTGGCACCCAGGCAAACCCCCACCCTGAATAGAGTCTTCTTCATCAGCAACTTTTTCCGTGTGACGACAATGCTGGTTGCACCAACTGCTTGATGGGTAACAGGTCTGCATTGCAGGGGGGGACCCCAAAAGAGGCAACAGGGGCCTCAGATCTTCCAGGAGTAAAAAGGACACACCCCCTGAACAGTGGATGAAGAGAGCACACTGCGGGTTTCCGGGATTCCAGTAGTACACACACTATATGCAAAAAACTTCCAGTCACTTCTCTCCCTTGGTTGCATGCTTTATTTGAGTGGGGCGGGGAATGTAATTTTTGTTTTTTGAATGGAAAGAGCTGCTCACCTGCCACTTTTCTCCCCTATGTCTTAACACCAAAATCTGGCCTTTGGTGCTGTTAATGATGACGCCTCCCTTTCAAGTGTCATCCAGAGCACCAAAGTGAAGTGCCTCATTAGGTCTTGTGGGATGCGACAAAGTTCAAACCCCACATGCCATTTCAGCTCCAGAGGGAGGAAAAAGCAGGCCAGCTACCTGAAATCTCCCACCACCACCTCTGGCAAACGCTGAACATTTAACCTGTCAAGGAAAGCCTTCTTTCCCCATAGGAGTTAGAATCAAAGGAGTTTTACTCCACTGGTTCCTCTGTACCTCCACTGCACCGTGAGCATGGCACTTCTCATCTAATAAGCCGCCACACATTTTCCTACCTCTAGGACTAGCAACAGGGCCACCTGCAACACAGATGATCAATTTAGAGGGAGCAGTTAACACCACCTGCTCTCCTTCAAGGGAAATTGTGTGCATGTCTATACAGCAAACACACTTAATACTAGCTTAGCAGTTGGTCAAATCCCCTTTGTATTGAGGGTCCTGGGGCAGCAACACAGCAAGATCAGAGCATTATAGCTGGTGAGCTACCTTCAGAACAGCCACTGGGAGATCGTTTTAATGTGAAGGCCGTCCGCAAGGGACCCCAATGAAGCAGAAACTGCTGGTGTGCACCCACCCCGGATACTTTCTTGTAAAGGAGCCAACACTGCAATTTGGACAATTGAAAATAAAAGTGTTCAGACTCCTTTTTATAGGCTCCCAGGCAAGGTCTGGTTGCCTTCCATGCAGGGATGCTGCACACCTGCAGGTCGTTTGAAACTCCTGGCTCCGTGGCTCTGTGAGGGGGGGTGTTGGATTACACACACACAAAAGGTAACCCAAGAGGCTGAGTTAGTCTGCTGAACATCAGGCATCTGAAGCAGGCCCGGCTGGCGAGGGTTTATACCTTGCTCCGAAAGAGCGGCTTGGCTCCTGGCCCGCAGTACTCGTTGTAGATGAGTTTGAAGAGGAACAAGTGGAACAGGGTGATGAGGGAAGCCACGCTGAACCAGAAGAGGAAGGGCAGGCCAGGGTACTGCTTGGCCATGTGCTCCTCATGGTCCAGGATGGCTTTCAGGTGCAGCGTGTGCCTCAGGTCCTGCAGGTGGACCAGGTCCGTGGAGATGTAGAGCAGCGGGGTGATGGGCTGCGTCACCATGACAGGGAAGGTGTGTCCTCGTGGCTCCGATGTGAGCTCGATGGGGTCGTTGGCACAGCCTCCCTCGCAGGCGTACAGCTTGACTGGCTTGTCCTGGAACTTGACCGAGACATGCAGGAAGGGCTTCCCGTCCGAGTCCAGCAGGACGGCCAAGTTGATCAGGTCCTTGTTGTAATGGATGCCACGCAGGGAGTAGCTGTTGTGGAGCACGCCGGGGTCAGCCTGGAACTGGAGGTGGTTCTCCGTGAACTGGAGCCCGCCAAAGCTGAGCACCATCCCTTGCATGAGGCCATGGGCCCCCGTTGCGACCAGGCCTCTGCAGCCGCGCTTCTGGAGAGTCAGCTTCCACAAGTTCGAGAGCTGGAGGATCTGGGGGACAGTTGAGAGCCGGCCCGGCCAGAGGTTCTCGGCATGCATTGTGGCGTGGCCGCTGAAGCAGTGGTCAGCGTAGTTCAGGGTGGCCTCCATCTTCTCTCTCTCCTCGCTGCCAATGAGAGGGTCAAGGAGCGGAGAGGGCGTGGTGGAGAGGACATAATACAGGGTCATGTTGACGGTGTCACTCGAGGGGGTGTGAGCATCGGTGATCTTCCTCATCTCGACCCCTGAAACAGACAGAGGAATTATTATGGAAATCTTTCCTCCATAACTCAGAGCTTATATATAAGAACATAAGAAGAGCCTGCAGGATCAGGCCAATGAGCCACCTAGTCCAGCATCCTGTTCTGCCCACCATTTGATCCTTACAACCACTGTGTGAGGCAGGCTTGGCTGTGGACGAGCCACTTGGAATGGCCCACACATCAAACCTCAGAGAGGGACATGAATTATAGCTTGGGCTTCCCTCCCCGCTTTTGAAATCCTGTTTCTCTACTTCTCTAGCTCAGGCAGCTGCAAATTTAGAAGTGTGAAGGAACTGGAAGGCTGCGCTTGCACACAAATGAAAGGATCCTAGTCACAAGGCTGGCGGTAGGGAGTGAAATGTAACGGAAGAGTTAAGAGGAGAATCTCCTCCAAGAAACTGCACCTCTATATAGTCACATGCCTCCTATTTTAATCCACTTTGCAACACTCCCAGGAAAACTATGCGGCTGAGTGCGTGACTAGTTTTTATAAGGCTGCAGTGTTTTGGTAATCAGACCTGAGGATCAACAAAGGAACATGATAACATAAGAAGAGCTCTGCAGCTGGATCTGGCCAAAGGTCCATCTAGTCCTGCATCCTGTTGTCACCGTGGCCAACCAGATACCTCTGGGAAGTCTGTAAGCAGGACCTGAGTGCAACAACACCGCTCACTTGTGATTCCCAGACACCGGCCTTCAGAGGCACACTGCCTCCGACAGTGGAGGAAGAACCTAACCATGGTGGTTAGTAGCCTCCAAGCATTTGTCTGTCCCCCTTTCCAAATTGGCATCCATCTCTGCGACTTGTGGGAGAAGCCAATTCCAGAGTTTATATGTCACGTTTATTTCTCTTGTTATTTATTTGCTTCCTTGGTCGCCAGTTATGAAGTATCTCAAGGCAACTAAACGTACACCTTAGAAGCAGATATAAAGTATAGAAGCAGTAATCTTGTGTTAAGTGTTGAACCAGAGGGTGAGATGATGGTTTGATTGACATACTGCTTAACCCACTGGAATGCTTCATGAAGCATGTGAGGAAAAGGTCGTATCAAAATTAGTCACTCTCATTAGTCAGGGAGCGAAAGGGAAGAGGAATTCTCAGGGAAGGGAAGCAGCCCAGTGGTAGAGCATCTGTTCTGCATACAGAAGGCCTCACCAGCCGCTCTGAGCCAGGCTTCAGCTGGGGAGGGCGGGATATAAATAAATAATTATCATCATCATCATCATCACCAGGTAGGGCTCCCTCCCTGAAATCCTGGAGAGCCACTGCCAGCTGGAGTAGGCAGCTAGATGGACCAATAGCTTGACACAGCAGAAGACAGCTTCCTGTGTTCCTTTGAACGCAATAAGTTGCCTTATACCAAGTTAGCCCATCTAGTGCAATACTGTTGACACTGACTGGCAATCGCTTGCTGGAGTTTAGGACAGGAATCTAAGGTGCAGCATTCTGCAAACAAAGTGTGTGTTCTGCCGCTAAGTGACAGCCCCTCCCACTTCTCTGACAGGGCATTTTATCAGGCCCATCCACATAAAATTCTGGATTATACAGCAGGGCAAAATGCAAGGTCACAGGGTTCTAACAACCAAACCAATATGTTACATCACATGCCCCAGAAGCTCTTGTTCCTTATTTCCCAGAGCGTGGAAGTGGGCCAGTTAATCAGTAAGGAAGGAGATGAACTCTGCATATGCTTAAGAAGCACCCTTGAAGAAGCCAGCACACATGCAGGAAACAAGATAGCCTAGTTGATGAGCAATATGGGATATAAACAGCCGCAACATCACTATCACATGAGTTGCTTGCTTCTGCTTAACAAGCCCTTAACCTTGTTTGTTTATACTTCTTAGTTCTCTCAAAACAGCCTACCGTTAAAGTCTACAAAAAGGACAATATATTAGCACTAGCAACAGTGAAGTGTGAGCAGTTCGATGCAATCACATGCTCTTCTTTAAAAGGGAAAACTGTGTGCCCGTTCTCAAATCTTTTGTTTGCAGGATCATAATTGAAGAATTATTATAGGAACGCGGGTGGCGCTGTGGGTAAAACCTCAGTGCCTAGGACTTGCTGATCGCATGGTCGGCGGTTCGAATCCCCGCGGTGGGGTGCGCTCCCGTCGTTCGGTCCCAGCGCCTGCCAACCTAGCAGTTCGAAAGCACCCCCGGGTGCAAGTAGATAAATAGGGACCGTTTACCAGCGGGAAGGTAAACGGCGTTCCGTGTGACCCGGAAGTGTCTGCGGACAGCGCTGGCTCCCGGCCTATAGAGTGAGATGAGCGCACAACCCTAGAGTCTGGCAAGACTGGCCCGTACGGGCAGGGGTACCTTTACCTTTAATTGAAGAATAGCTAACTGCAACCTGCCCTAGAATGCCTCTGCCCACCAGAAAGAGAACTACTTCCTTCTGGAAAGGAAGTGGTAGAGCATCCAATTTGCACACAGACAGTCCTAGGTTTGACCCCTGGCATCTCCACATAGGGCTGGGGAAAGACCCCTGGAGAGCCACTACCAGCCAGTGTGGACAATACTGAGGTAAATGGTCCAATATGTTAACTTCTATCTAAGACCACTTCTTATATTACTGGACATAATCCTCCTTGATTTCTGTGCACCAGGAATGCTGAACCTACGGGTGTTGCTGGGTGACAACTCCCATCAGTCCCGCCCCCCAGCCATGCTGAGTGGGGCTGAGTACGAGTCCAACCACATGTGAAGGCCTGCTTCTTCTTGTGCCCTGCTGTACATCAAGAAAGAGGCACACCTCTGATTTAATGCCTACCAGGAGTAACTCCTATTGCTTTCACAGACCCAGACCAATCGCTCACGGTTTATGCACATCTTCCAAATCTCACACTCCCTACAACACCCTCAGAGAGACAGCGGAAGGTGCAAGTGACAAACAGCATCTCAATTATGCACCGGTGCCGGCAGGTGAGCTCCAGCGTGCTGGTGGGGACTCAGTCTAAATATGTTTCCATCAGCTCTTATTAGCACCAGGTGGGCACCAGCCTTTAAATGCCCCACAATGCCTCTGATGTAGCATTGTTCTTTGGTGGGTGCAATTAAAATAGTGGAAATTCAGAGCGCAGCCGCTACGGCCATCTCCCACTGCTGCCAGGACAGACCGAGACAGGAATAGGGGGCACTTTGCAAAAAGCCCCCGCCTCGAACCTGGATCTGGCCCTGGCCCGAGGGGAAATCATAGAGCTTGACGTTGCCGTTTTGTTCCAAGCCGGGGCCGCGCCAGCCCAGCTCTCACCTGAGATAAACAGGTCGGCCCACGCCTGCCTGTGTTCCTGCACCAAGTCCTCTGTCCTCATCCTCATGACTTCCAGCATCTCCTTCTTGGCTGCCTCCTGGAGCCTGCCAAAGGCTTCGTCCACACGGGCGGCCTCGACGGGCTCCGAGGTATGGACCACGGACAGCAGGGTCTCGTCGAACTGGGACTTGGGCGCCACCTGCACCCGGTTGACCAGCTTCTTGGCCGCCACCACCACCAGGACCACCTTGTCGCCCACGGGCTGCAGCACCCGCCCAGAGGAGAGGAAGAACTGCCGGTCTCCCGACTTCTCCATGCTGGTGATGAACTTCCCACCGCCGTTTCCCCCGGAGGCGGCTGAGGCTGGGCCAGACACCTCGAAGGCCACCAAGCGGTCAGTGGGGTTGGCGATGGCTACTCGCTGCAGGTAGAGGTGGGGACGCCCGCGGTGGGCTAGCAGCTCCTCCCGGATGGTGACGCAGCCCCCGCCGGCCGCCTCGGAGGCTGCCGGCCCGGTCTGGACACACCGTGCCCAACGGACAGCGCCTTCCTTCAGCATAGCCACGGCAGCCCCCACTTCGGCAACCGCATTAGCCGGTGGCCGGAGCTGCGCCAAGGCGGCGTATTCGGTGGCGTGGGCCAAGGTGGGCGCCGGGCCTTTCCCTGCCGAGGCTGCCACCCAGAGCCGGTTGGCTGTGGTGTCCAGCAGCAGGTAGCCGTTGCCCACCAGGGCGGGTGGGGAGCTGGCATCGTGGCTGCCCGCCGGGTGCCCGGGGGCCTGGGGCAGCAGCCTGGCTTCCCCTTGCTGCGCCCAGGCCTGCCAGGCCCTCGTCTCGGCCTGCAGGCAGAGCCCCGCCGCGCCCCCGGGCGGCTGCCGGGAACTCCAGGGCAGGAGTCGAGGCCAGGCCCCTCCGAGGTACCAGTAGGCCACCAGCAGGAAGCCCAGCAGGGCCAGCAGGCGCCTCGCCCAGCTGCTCGACAGCAGGCCCGGCAGCCCCTTCAGCCGCTGCTGCATCCACATGGAGGACGGCGAAGGGGCAGAGCAGTCAGGTGCAAGGAGACAGCGGGACGCCGCTCGCCGCCAGCCCGGCCGCTACCTCATGGCCCCCGGGCGGCGCGGCTACGCGAGGCCCCGGCTCCGAGGCCTAGTCGCGCTCGCCCCACCAGCAGCGCGCGGCCTCGGCTCGCCCGTCTGCCCGGGCGGCGGCTCTCTCGGAACGAAGGACGCAAGGGCGGAGCGGGGGTTGGGCGGCTTCTTCCCGGCCGCGGAGCGAGGCGCTGGCTTCGCCTCAGCCGGACGGGCTCTCTCGTGAACGGCGAGGCGGGGCGGTGGCGGCTGAGTGACGGCCCAGCGGGAAGGGCAAGCCCCGGCCGTCAGGCGGATCCCGCGGCTGGCGCTGCTCCTCCTGCTGCTGCCGCCGCCCGCAGAATTTTTTAATTTTTATTTTAAAGGGAGACTATGGTTAAAGTGCCTCTGGGCATCTGCAGAGTGCCCGTTTGCACAGCAGGAGCATTTTTCAGACAGGGAGTCTTTCCCCAGCCTTTCCTCGAGATGCTGCCGGGGATTGAACCTGGGACCTTCTGCGTGCAAAGCACAGAGTCATGGAATTGTAGAGCTGGGCGGGATCCCACCCCCAGGGTCATCTAGTCCGACCCCGTGCAATGCAGGAATCTTTTGCCCAACGTGGGTTGCCTTGAGATGAAGAATCTCATGCAACACAAAAAGCTGCCTTGTACAAAGTCAGACCCTAGCTCTGCATTGTCGGCAATGACAGGCAGCTGCTCTCTTGGCTTTCAGCCAGGGGACAGTCCCAGTCCTGCCTGGAAGATGCTGAGGACTGAATCTGGGGCTTTTCTACATGCGGGTCAGGAGCTCGGCCACTTTCTTGCTCCACCGAGCTCAGTATTGTCGACACTGACTGGCAGCGGCGGCGGCTTTCCGCAGCTCTTCCTGGAGATGCTGCCGGAGCGGGATCTTCTGCGTGCAAAGCAGGAGCTCTGCCCCGAGCTGCATCCCTGCTCAGGATCTCGGTGTTCCAGGGGAGCAGAAACGAAAGTGGGGTGGGCGGGATACGGTGGGGCTGCGCTGAAGAAAGAGAGGAGGAGCTCCCCTCCGGAGGGGCGTTGTTTATTGCGTGGCACAGCAGCCCCGGGACGGCTGGGAGGGACTTGTGCAGTTGCATCCCAGATGCCTTTCCTTCTCCCCCGCGAAAAGTGAGAGTCGCTTTCGCCCCCGAAGCAGCACCGTTCCCACGATGCCCCTCCGGTCCCAGATGCTGCTGATCCTGCTCTTCTTCGCCGCCCAGGGCGCCCACGGAGGAGCCAAGCGACAGGACGGTAAGTCTCCGAGTTGGAAAACTCAGGCAGCGCCCCACATCATGGGGGAGCTTGCTTGGCACCCCTTTTCTCCCCTCAGCATGGAGACAAACCTCGATTTAGTTGGCTGTGCCTGTCATTGGATCTACCGGTTGGGCTCCCTGCCTTGTGCCTCGCCCCCACCAGGCCTGAGGGGCACTGGATTGCCCACCAATATTTGGCCCCTGAGACTGCAGGATGCTGAATTTACGATTATGCACAAAAGTTCAGGCCTTTTTACTCCATGCTGGTTAATGTGGAATAGAGAACCACTGAATTTTTTTGAGGGGAGGGTAGGTGTAAATTCTGGCTGAAATCTGTGGCGATCCTACTTCCAAGAGAACTTGTTTAGGGCTGGGTCAGGCAAGCATTGGGTGAAGATCATATAAAGCGTTTTCCACATTAAGACCTTGGGTTTTTGCAGTCCAATTTGGGGTACGCCTCTGAATACAAGTTGCTAGGAATTACAAGTGTGGGGAGTGCTTTTGTGCTTGGGTCCTGCTTGGAAGTTTCCTTCTGGGGTGTCAGGAAGCCAGACTAAATGCTCCTTTGGCCTGATCCAGCTTCAAGACTCTGATTATGTTTAACTAAGATCATACAAGGGAGTTAGAAAGATGCATCTCTCTCTCACACACAGAGACCCTGCACTGATTTTTAATGTCTGTTTCTGGTCCCTGAAAGTACAAATTGGACTTGGGCATGAGTGTGGGGGACAGGACAAAGTGCTTGGGGTATGAGTTTGAGATTTATTTTGTCCTAGCAGAAAACACTGCATGAGAACTTGCTCAATGTTCCATGTTAGCTAACACAGCTTATGAAGCTGTCATCTGAAGAACGGAACAAAAAAAATTAAAAATCCACCGTTCTGATTCTTAAATGCAAAGGGGAGGGAACCCCACCAGCCAACCCTACGTGGACACCGTGGACACCGCTTCAGGAGGAATGAGGAGCTGCCAGGAATTACGGTTGTAAAAATATTTTAGGTTTTCTGCCGGCGAAATGTTTCCAGCTCTGTCGCGGCCACGCAGCAGAAAGCAAAAAGGTGGTTAAATTGCAATTCAGTCACACTGCAGGGAAGATTTTCTTCCTGGCTGGTCACCTGGGGTAATGATCTGTTCATACATGTCTGATTCGGGGAGGCAGGAGAGGAGAAGCACTCAGCCAGAGGGCAGGGCAAAGCCCAGGAAATGCCTCTGCTCCCCTGTTGTGTTGCATCGTACCCAAAGCCAAATTAGTTTGACACCTAAGGCTGAGAGTTAGATAATGGTGAATAACTGGACAAAATTTTCTGCCTAACGGTAAGGCTGGGACACCCATCCCTGGCCCATCTGAAATCACGCTCCGCACGTATGCCTTGGAAAGGTTTCGTGGGAGGGACAGTTGGGGGAGAGCAGCGTGGCAAAGCCCAACTTTGGCAAATGGTAGGGCTTTTTTCCCCTTTTCTTTCAAACTGACCTCCCTCCAGAGAGTGCAAATGCCAGGCAGGCATCAGGTGTCAGTCTCCTACAGTGCAGAAGAAAGAGGAATTCAGGAATGTGCTTTTCCTAATTCCAGGGCAGTCTGGACAGTGAGACCTTTTTTCTCCGAAATATGATAGCTGCTTCTGTCGGGTCTGTCAGGGAGGTCGCTGATTATTGCGGGCTGCCTTTTGCCCTGAGGCTCAGAGTTGCGTTGAACGAGGAGTAAAATGGATTGGCCTGAAAATGCATTTTGGCTCGACTTTTTCAAGCAAAGTCGCTATAACACAGGAACACAGGAAACGGCCTTATATTGAGTCAGACTGCGGGGCCCATCTAGCTCAGTATGTTTCCCAAATTTGGGTCTCCAGCTGTTTTTGGACTACGATTTCCAACATTCCTGACCACTGGTCCTGCTAGCTAAGGGTGATGGGAGTTGTAGTCCAACAACAGCTGGAGACCCAAGTTTGGGAAACACTGGCCTGAACTAACTGGCAGCGGCGCTCCAGTGTTTCAGGCAAGGGATATTCTCATCTGCACCTGGAGATGCTGACAACTGAACCTAGGACGTTTTGCAGGCAAGGCAGGGGCTCTACCACTGAGCTGCGGTTGGCACTCTTTAAGGAATAGGAAGCTCTCTCATATTGAGTCAGGCTATTGGTATGTCTAGCTCAGTATTCTCCACACAAGCATTTCTCAAAGCTGGAGCTCCAGCTGTTGTTGGACTACAGCTCCCAATATACCTGGTTAGCAGGACCAGTAGTCAAGGATGATGGGAGTTGTAGTCCAAGAACACCTGACCCAAGCTGACTCTACACTGATTGGTTGCAGCCTTCCGGGGGTTTTTATTTAAGAGATTTCGAATACCAGTTGCTGGAAACCGCAGGTGGGGAGGGTGCTCTTGTGCTCAGATCCTGATTGCAGGTTTCTAACAGGCATCTGATCGGCCACTGTGATAACAAGATGCTGGAATAATAATAATAATAATAATAATAATAATAATAATAATAATAATAATATCCCACCCTCCCCAGCCAAAGCCAGGCTCAGAGCAGCCAACAACAATAAAAGTAACACAGTTTACATAAAATCACAATCAATTACTGTATTTTTTGCTCTATAAGATGCACCAGACCACAAGACGCACCTAGTTTTTGGAGGAGGAAAACAAGAAAAAAAATGAAAGCAGCAATCCCTCTTGCTGTTCTGGCTTCTGGGATAGCTGCGCAGCCTGCATTCGCTCCATAAGACGCACACACATTTCCCCTTACTTTTTGGGAGGGAAAAAGTGAGTCTTATAGAGCAAAAAAATACGGTAACTGAAATGCATTCTAAAATCAATTCATTCTAAAATCAATTCAAAATCAAATGAATGGCAACCATTGGGCTAGAGTTCTGTGAGGATTACCGAAGGAGGGGGTCAGACTGTGCCTTGGCCAAAGGCCTGGTGGAACAGCTCTGTCTTGCAGGCCCTGCGGAAAGGTGTCAAGTCCCGCAGGGCCCTAGTCTCTTGTGACAAAGCGTTCCACCAGATCGGGGCCACAGCCGAAAAAGCCCTGGCTCCGGTTGAGGCCAGCCTAACCTCCCTGTGGCCCGGGATATCCAAGATGTTTTTATTTGAAGAACGTAAGGTCCTCCGTGGGACATACCAGGAATAGATGGGCCATTGGCCTGATCCAGCAGGCTGTTCTTAGGGTTGTTGCAGATTGGAGTCTTTCTCAGCCCTGCCTGGAGATGCAGGGTATTGAACCCAGGACCTTCTGCATGCAAAGCAGGTGCTCTGCCACTGAACTACTGCCCTTTCCAATTAAAAAAAATCAAAATATATTTACTGCCTTCTCTCTCTTTCCCAGGAGATCAAATTCTGCACGGCCAATGTGTTGGAGAATGCATTCAGGCAACGTCAGCAGATTTTAGAATGTTAGACATGCATTCACATTTCCCAAAGCACAATGCAGTAGCCTGTTCCTTACATATCCGGTGTCACTGATCCTCCTGATTGACACACCAGATGTTTGCTGCTACATCTGGATGCATTTCCTGGACCTGCAGGAAGCATTAACGGGGCACTTGGGAGCAATACCGTTCCTGGCTGGAGCGTGTTTCTGCATGGAACGCTGGAAAGGATCATCAGGGCGTTTGGGAACGTGGAAGAAATCAGACAGCAGGGCTTTAAAAACTTTCTAGGGTCTTTACAGCTGTAGAGTTTCCTGGATCCTTTCCCCACAGCTGCCTCTCAGCTTTGCCTTTGCAGCGTTTTGCTGGGCAACTGATTTTGTGCAAGACTCTCATTTCAGAGGGTCTCTTTTCATACCCACCCACATTGGTGGTTGGTGCCCATTGAAACTGATGGGGCAGAAGGCGGGGAGCCCAACAGTAGGGGGCGCCAGAGCAACACTGCGACAAAGGAGAAAGACGCTGGCAGGCAGGGCCGCCTCCTGGGCTGGCAGGTGGGTGGTGGTGGAGTAAGATTGAGGGTGGTGTGGCAGTGCCCCATTTGCCCTCATGGGCCATCCTCCAGTGTCCATCCGCCAGCCGCAAATATTTGCTTCTGTAAAAACATAAGAAGAGCTGCAGTGGCCCATCTAGTCCAGCATGCTGTTCTCACAGTGGCCAGCCAGGTGTCTGTTGGAAACCCCCAAGCAGAATTTGAGCACAAGAGCATTCTGCCCTCCTGAAGTTTCCAGCAACTGCAGAGGCAGAGCTATAGGCGTCTTGGTCAGCAGCCACTGATAGTCCTCTCCATCAATAGCTGTATTCTCTGCTTAATAACCCATGGAACCAAATGGAGATTGCAGAATGTGAAATCAAAGGTAAACTTTCGTTCCCCTCCCCTTTAATCCAAGTTGACAAGCAGGCCGTCTCAGATGTGCAGATCAGCTTTCCGCTCCTTGATGCTTTGAGCGCTTCCTGTTTGGTTTGGTTCCTCTTCTCTAGCCTTCTTTGAAAGGCTTTGGTACAGCAGGCTTTGTTTCTGAAAGGTTCCACCACCCCCCCCCAAAAAAATCCGCAACCAACTCTTTTTTTCAACTGCCCAAACAGTAGTAGGGCAGCTTTTCAATGGAAGGGAGCCAAGAATTGCACTGGCTCTCAGTTTCAGGGACTGCCTGAACCCTTATATCCTGGCATGATCACTGAGATCATCTGAAGGAGTGTCACTGGTCATTCCCTGACTTGGGGAGGCTCATTTGAAATCAACAAGGAACCAAGCCTTTAGTGTCATTTACAGCCACTAGAGATTCTGTCTCAGCTCTTAATAGCCTACTGAATTCTTTACTTTTCTGGCAAGGTAAAAGGTAAAGGGACCCCTGACCATTAGGTCCAGTCGTGGACGACTCAGGTTGCGGCACTCATCTCGCTTTATTGGGCGAGGGAGCCGGAGTACAGCTTCCGGGTCATGTGGCCAGCATGACTAGAGTGAACCAGAGCAGCGCATGGAAACGCCGTTTACCTTCCCGTCGGAGTGGTACCTATTTATCTACTTGCACTTTGACGTGCTTTTGAACTGCTAGGTTGGCAGGAGCAGGGACTGAGCAATGGGAGCTCACCCCGTCGCGGGGATTCGAACCGCCAACCTTCTGATCGGCAAGTCCTAGGCTCTGTGGTTTAGGGCTCTTCTTAATATTCTTACCTTTGATTGAGTAAAAGTAGGGCCTTCTTGATTGGGAGACGACTACCTAAATTTTCCTTCTTCCTCCTCCATCCAGATAATTTATTGGTTCTTACTGTGGCCACCAAGGAGACGGAAGGATTCAAACGGTTCAGAAGATCAGCCCAGTTCTTCAACTACAATGTCAAGGTGATGCCAGGAGATTCTGAGTTACGTGGAAATAAGGACACAATACGCGGGACCAGAAGTCAGACCCATTGGTCCATCTAGCTCCATGTTTTTGGGGGGTTTTTCCAAAAAAAATTTATTGGTTTTCCAAATTTCTTACAAACATAAACAACAAAGAAGAAAAAAACATTACTATATAAAAAACAAGCAATCATACATACAAACATTTATTCTAACTGCTATAATCATATTTTTGTTACCATTGTTAGATGACTTCCTCGAATCCCTCTAGCTGTATTTCCATATATCTCATTGTAGCAGTTTTCCAATACTAATTTCCAATCAATTTACCTTAGTCATCTAGCTCCATGTTGTCTACACGGACTGGCAGCAGCTCTCTGGGGTTTCAGGCAGGGGGCATTCCTAGCTAAGGTTACCAGATGTCCCCGTTTCCCGGAGACAGTCCCCAGATTTACAAATCAGTCCCCATACAAAACCCATTGAAATTGAGAAGTGTCCCTGGATTCATTGAAAAAAATCTAGTAACCTTATTCCTAGCCCTACCTAGAGATGCTGTGGGTTCAACCTGGAACCTTCTGCTTGCGAAGCAGATGCTCTACCACTAGGTTGTGGCATTTGCCTTAAGACACAGGAAATACCTTCTCTATGCAGCTTTCATCTCACATTCAAAGCCCAACTCATTTCACATTACACAATATGCCTTGTCAGCATACTGTGTTAATGTTCTGTGCATGACCCGTGATTTAAAGACACAGTTCCAAATGTTTTGGTTTAAAGATCCATAGAAAACTTGGCAGCTGTCTTCCTGCCCAGCAGTAAGGGAATGAAATTGCTACCTTTGGACTCCCAGTACGTTTCCGAGCACAATTCAAAGTGTTGGTGCTGACCTTTAAAGCCCTAAATGGCCTTGGTCCAGTATACCTGAAGGTGTGTCTCCACCCCCATCGTTCAGCCCGAACACTGAGATCCAGCGCCGAGGGCCTTCTGTCGGTTCCCTCATTGCGAGAAGTGAGTTTGCAGGGAACCAGACAGAGGGTCTTCTCGGTAGTGGCACCCGCCCTGTGGAACGCCCTCCCTTCAGATGTGAAGGAAATAAGCAGCTATCCTATCTTTAAAAGACATCTGAAGGCAGCCCTGTTCAGGGAAACTCAGCCAGATGGCGGGGTATAATAAATAATAATTATTATTATTATTATTATTATTATTATTATTATTGCACAGGTGCTAACCCGTTGAAGCAGAGAACTTGGGCAAAGAAAGGCTTCATTGCAAATCTGCTTTCACCCTCTAGGTCCTAGGATTAGGAGAGGAGTGGCATGGAGGAGAGAATAAAAGGACGACAGGAGGTGGTCAGAAGATCCGTCTCTTAAAGTCAGCTTTGGAAGAATATGCGGAGAAGGAGGATTTGGTCATCCTCTTCACAGAGAGGTAAGGAGACCATAAGCAGTGTGTTCTGTGCAGATCGGGTGGTAAGAAAGGCAGGCAGGTGGAGGCTGGCTGGGGGCAGCCAGGTTGGTGGGGGCAGCATGCCATTCTCCCGAACGCAGGTGTAGGAGAACCTTTCACGTTTCCGAGCACAATTCAAAGTGTTGGTGCTGACCTTTAAAGCCCTAAACGGCCTTGGTCCAGTATACCTGAAGGAGCGTCTCCACCTCCATTGTTCTGCCCGGACACTGAGGTCCAGCTCCGAGGGCCTTCTGGCGGCTCCCTCACTGCGAGAAGCCAAGTTACAGGGAACCAGGCAGAGGGCCTTCTCAGTAGTGGCACCCGCCCTGTGGAACGCCCTCCCACCAGATGTCAAAGAGAAAAATAACTACCAAACTTTTAGCAGACATCTGAAGGCAGCCATGTTTAGGAAAGCTTTTACTGTTTAATAGGTTATTGAATTTTAGTGTTTTGTTGGAAGCCGCCCAGAATATTATTATTATTATTATTATTATTATTATTTATTCTTCTTCATGCTCCAGATGTTGCTACGCTACAACTCCCATCATCCCTGGCCACTGGCCGTGTTTGCAGAGGCTGTTGGGAGTTGTAGTTCAGCAAAATCCAGAGGGACCCATCCCATAACTAAGCCTCCCTTGTCATGGACCAGTAAGGAAAAATAACTTCTATACCTTTCCCAGCAGAAGCACCTCCTTAAATTCTTCTTCCTGCTCTTTCCGGTACCATCCTTTCCTCCCTGTTTCCTCCCCTGCAGCTATGACGTCATATTTGCTTCAGGCCCGGCAGAACTCCTGAAGAAATTTAGGCAAGCTAAGGCCAAAGTCGTCTTCTCGTCAGAGACCCTAATCTACCCCGACCGAAGGCTGGAAGCAAAGTACCCCCAGGTCCAGGAAGGGAAGCGATTCCTCGGATCCGGAGGTAAGAGGTACTGGAGCTGTGGCATGGAGCATTGGAGGAGTAACCAGGAATGAGAGAGCAGGCGGAATGGTTGAAATTTAAAGACTATTTAGTTAAATGTGTTAAGATAATTTAATTGGAAAAAACTTGCAAACACCAGATTGGCTTAGGATTTAAATATGTGATGTTAGAGAATAATATGTTTAAAGTTAAAATGAAAAGAAAGAAAGATGTTAAGTGATTAAGTTAATTTTATGAGAAAATTGGTTTTGGAAAACTGTTACAATGATATACACTGAAATTCAGCCAGGGGAATTAGAGGAAGTCACTTAACAATGTTACTAAGATTGGATTAAGTACAGTTAAGATTTATGTTCGTTTGTTTGTTGAAAAATTTTGGAAAATCAATAAAAAAATTTGGGGGAAAAAGGAATGAGAGAGCAGGAACTGGGTTCAAGTTTCAAAATGCAGGAACACAAGAAGAAAAAAATCCCAAGCACAAGAGCACTTTCTCCCTTCCTGTGTTTTCCAGCAACTGGTAACCAGAAGCTTTGCTGCCTCCAGCCATGTAGGCAGAGCACAGCCATTCTAGCTATAATAATAATAAATAATAAATTGTATTTATACCCGACCAGAGCCGGGCTCAGGGCAGCTAACACCAATAAAATCACAGTAAAAACATAAGGGGGGGGGGTGTCAATTTAAAATACAGGTTAAAATGCAATTTAAAATGCAGCCTCATTTTAAAAGTAGCTTATAGATTGAAACCATAAGGGGAGGGCAACATAAGGGTCAGACTGAGTCCAAACCAAAGGCCAGGCGGAACAGCTCTGTCTTGCAGGCCAGGCAGAAAGATGTCAAGTCCCGCAGGGCCCTAGTCTCTTGTGACAGAGTGTTCCACCACGTCGGGGCCAGTACTGAAAAGGCCCTGGCCCTAGTTGAGACCAATCTAACTACCTTGTGACCTGGGACCTCCAAAATGTTGTTATTTCTGGACCTTAAGGTCCTCTGCGGGGCATACCAGGAGAGTACGTGGGTCCCGTAGGTACGAGGGTCCTAGGCTGCATAGGGCTTTAAAGGTCAAAACCAGCACCTTAAACCCGATCCTGTACTCCACCGGGAGCCAGTGCAGTTGGTAAAGCACTGGATGGATGTGATTCCGCGGCGAGGACCCACTAGTAGACATTAGTGACCGTTTTGTATTTGTCTAATCTTTTCAAGCCATCCAAGTTGGTGGGCCTCATTGGCTCCTGTGGGAGTCAGTTCCATAGTTTGGGGACTGGTGAGTCACCATGTGAGCCAATGGGTTTTGAGAGTTTGCTTCATAATACCGTATTTTTCGCTCTATAAGACACACTTTCCCCCCTCCAAAAATTAAGGGGAAATGTGTGTGCGTCTTATGGAGCGAATGCAGGCTCCATGGCTTCAGCGATAGCAACGCGAAGCCTCCGAAGCGCAGTGGGAGAGGCGCTGCGCAGCTTTCCCTCTCTGCCGTTTCACTGAAGGGGCACTGCACAGAGAGGGAGAGAATTTTTTTTCTTGTTCTCCCCCTCAAAAACAAGGTGCGTCCTATGGTCGGATACGTCCTATAGAGCGAAAAATATGGTAATTCAGTTCCATTCAATACATATTATTGTTTATAGGCAACGACTATCACAATACAGCATAAGCACATATCACACAGCTACAGAACAAAAGACATTGCAAGCACCAGAACGGGACAAATCTACAATGTCCAAAATTTAGTAACGTTCTTTCTAGTGCTTCATAATAATGAGATCTGGAAGCTTACCCCTTTCTGGGTGCACAATGCAAGTCTGCAAAGGATACTGTCTTCTCCCTGAACTAAATAATCATTACTTGATCCTTCGTTGTGCAGCTACAACTGCAAAATGGCTGAAGGGATATACATTTCCTTCAGCCATCTAATACAGAAATAGAACATTTCCAGTTAACACAGAACGCCTTGTCTAAGCAGAACCAAAAGCGAGGTAAGTCTGGGATGTGCTTCTACCCTGAGAAAGATGTAGGCTTTTTTTTTTTTAAAAAAGCAATGATTCTTAATTACTTTAGGTAGTAGTCCCTTTTCAGACTTCTTAAAAAAACACACACTTCTGCTCAATGATGAAGAGTTCTGCATAGCACTGAGGTCTGCATGGAACTGGCTCCACAGGAGGCAGTGATGTCTAGCAACCTAGTAAAGGTAAAGGGACCCCTGACCATTAGGTCCAATCGTGGCCGACTCTGGGGTTGCGGTGCCCATCTCACTTTATTGGCCGAGGGACCCGGTGTACAGCTTCCGGGTCATGTGGCCAGCATGATTAAGCCGCTTCTAGAGAACCAAAGCAGCGCACGGAAATGCCTTTTACCTTCCCGCCAGAGCGGTACCTATTTATCTACTTGCACTTTGACGTGCCTTCGAACTGCTAGGTGGGCAGGAGCAGGGACCGAGCAACGGGAGCTCACCCCGTCGCAGGGATTCGAACCGCCAACCTTCTGATCGGCAAGCCCTAGGCTCTGCGGTTTAACCCACAGCGCCACCCACGTCCCAATGTCTAGCAACCTAGATGGCTTTAAAAGAGGATTGGACAAATTCATGGATGAGTAGAGAACTATTGATGGCTACTAACCACAATGGCTATGCTCTGCCTGCACAATCAGAGGCAGCAATGCTTCCGAACACCATGAGAAATCACAGGGGAGAGGGCTCTTGTGCGCAGGTCCTCCTTGAGGGCTTCCCAGAGGCATCTAGCTGGCCACTGTGAGAACCAGAGGCTGGCCTAGATGGGCCATTGGCCTGATCCAGCTGAAGGCACTTCTTATGTTCTTATGCACACTTCTCTTGCAGATCAACATGAACTTACTGTATTTTTCGCTCCATAAGACGCACTTTTTTCCTCCTAAAAAGTAAGGGGAAATGTTAGTGCGTCTTATGGAGCGAATGGCACTGCGCAGAGAGGGAGAGCTGCGCAGCGCCCCTTCAGTGAAGCGGGAGGAGGAACGGAGCGCCTTCTGTTCCCCTTCCCGCTTCTCTGAAGGGGTGCTGCGCAGCTCTCCCTCTCTGCACAGCGCCTCTCCTGCGAAGCTGGAGGAGGAACAGAAGGGGCTCCTTCTGTTTCTCCTCCCGCTTGACTGAAGGGGCGCTGCGCAGCTCTCGCTCTCTGCGCAGCGCCCCTTCAGCGAAGCGCCTCTCTTGGCTTCTGCCCGCTGCCCAGGAGAGGCTGTGCATGGCTATCCCAGAAGACAGAACAGCCAGAGGCTATCCCAGAAGCCAGAATCCCTCTTGCTGTTCTGGCTTCTGGGATTCAGAATATTTGTTTTCTTGTTTTCCTCCTCCAAAAACTAGGTGTGCCTTATGGTCTGGTGCATCTTATGGAGCGAAAAATACAGTATTTCTTATTCTTTAGAAACCAGAGTTGTTGACACTTGCGTTTAGGTATTTAATGTGGCCTGGAATGTTTCTTGACCTTGAAGGCAAAAAAGGGAAAGTTAATTCTTTCTCCGTTTCTCTCTCTTCCTGACAGGGTTCATAGGCTACGCTTCACACCTCTACAAGCTTGTAGCAGATTGGGAGGGTCTTGACAGTGATAGCGACCAGCTGTTTTATACGAAAGTCTTCTTGGATCCAGAAAAACGGGTAAATTCAGGGTGCAGAGAAGTTGCGTGCATGTGTGCCAATGTGTGCCAAATTTTATATAAATTTTTATTTTTAAAAATTTACATAAAACAAGCTATTGGGTGCTCAAACAACCCCTAAATTACCTATATGTAATGAAATAAAGCTACTTGTTTGGGAACCTGTGGCCCGTCAGCCAAACTTGGCCACCAGGCTGCTCATCATTCGGCCCACAAGGATGTCAGGTGTGGGATGGATAAGGCTTCTAAGGAACAGGAGGGAGCTGAAAGTTGTTCCTTTGCTGGAGCTCTTTTCAAATTTAAAAATCCACCACCCATAAGTGGACAGTATTGAAATGACTTGGTGGTCCACGATTTGTACCTGTCTGGTGTAAACAGACATTTTGCTCTACCTTTAGAGAGAAGAGCCAGGCTTCATGGCCTTTCAAAACCCCTTTTCCAGCTCTTACGATAATGTGATTTCTATTTTGTCTCCCCCATAGACGAACATCAATATCACTTTGGATCACAGGTGTCGGATATTTCAAAATCTGAATGGAGCCCTAGGTGAGCATCTGTGAAAGGAGATGGAGAAGTGTCTTGCATTTCTGCAACCTCAGTTCTGGGGTTTGTGAGGAGTCAGGTTTTTAACAGTGAAACTCCCTGCCTGTTGACAGGGAGTTAAATGATTTTATTTGATAATTTTAAAAAGTGCTTGCTGTCCTGGGCGCTTTCAGAAGGAAGGACGGGATATAAATGGTAATAAATGAATGGACCCTTTGAAATGAGTGGGCATGACTAACTTAGTTCCATTATTTTCAGTGGGGCTGCTGTAAGTAGTTGGCTTCAACCTCTTAAGTCATCTTGCAAAGTTGCAGTCAGGCATTGTGGAAGTTTCTTAATCCATATCCTTCTGGCTGCCCTGATCTCTGCATGCCCTGAACAAAAGCAGGTTTTGGCTGAGCTTTTGATGCAAGTAGCTACAAAAAACTTTGCCTAAGGCTATGGCAGGAACCAAAACTAGATCGTAGGGGGTGTAGGTGATTGTTACTCTCTCAAAACATTGTGTTTTATTTTGTTTCTTTTTTTAAAAGAAGTCAACAACCGATACACAATTAATCACTTATTTCTTCATATTGTTTTGATGTTTTTGTCATAATCAGCAAGTGCGGAAATAACTACAGTGGTACCTCGGGTTACATACTGTCAGGGGTTCAGGAGCAGAGGGACAGGAAAGGGAGGAATTAGAGACCGAGGGAGAGGAATCCGAGGGAGAGGTCAGCGATGATAGCCGTCCGAGGTCTCTAAGTCTCTCCAGCGAATCAGAGGATTCACAGAAAGGGGCTCCCGTGATCAGAGCTAGGGGGTTGCCAGAGGGAACACCTCAGGAAGGAGGGGCCAGAGGGGACTCAGAGAGCAGCAGCTGGAAATCGGGACCAGCTTCCCCACTGGAGAGCAGTAGGGGGGAGGAGCCCCAGGCATCGGCAGCAGGCAGCTTTCCGTCAGCGGAAGGACATGAGTCAGGGTTAGCCACGCCTGCATCAGAGAGCGAGGAAACGGTCAAAAGGAAGGTCAGGGGCAGCGCGCGAGCGCCAAGTTCAAATGTACAAGAGGGTGGCGCAATGAGCAGCCCGGAGAGGGAGCCGGGTCCCAAAGCCCGCCGAAGAGAGGGGGAGGAGTCCGAGGGGTCCGCATCCGAGGCGTCCAGGAAGGAAGGCACCCCGGGGGGTAGTAGGACCCAGAGGCGGAAGGAGAAACGAAGAAGGTGGAGTAAGGCTAGAGTCTTAAACTGGTGTACAGGGGGCGGAGACTCAGACGAGGCTTCGCTGGTCTAGGGTCTAGACGTAGAGACGCACGCTAGGGCTTGAAAATGGGAACTAAACTTCAATAAAGACTTTTGTACAGTTCTGCTGGCTAGCGTTGGTCTTCTGTGAGCTGGGACCTGGAGGCAGTCTCTGACAGTAAGCCTCGTCTCACATTTTCATCGGTTTTCTTCGCCTCAAGCATCGCTACGGGAGCGAGGCAGGGAGGGCAGAAGACTGGTGCCTTGCGAGCTCACAAAAGTCAGGCGAGATGACTACAGAACAGAAAATAGCTTCCCTGCAAGAAGCGGTGACACAACTCAGCGCTGAAATGTTCGCATCCAGGAAGAGAGAGGAAGAAGCGGCGGCTTCCTGCAAAGATCTTCAAGCCAGGTTGGAAGGGCTTGCGAAGCAGGGGCTACCGGGACCCAGATCCGAGGGGATTGGGTTGGGGAAGAGAGGAGGCAGCATTGTATCTTATTTTGATGGGAATTTGCAGCAGTACCCCAATTTCCGAGCAGACGTGCTGTTTGCGCTGCAGCTGTTGGATAGAGACTTTAGAGATGAGCAAGAGAAAGTGGGGTTTATCTTGTCCCATTTGCATGGGGACGCGAAAGCATGGCTGCGCAATCTGTGGAGGGATAAGGATCCAGCGCTCCAAAGCGCAAATGCATTCATTAAGGCAATGGATTCCTGTTTCTTATCAAACATAGACATTGACATTGCCCGGAAAGACATATTTGGGCTAAGACAAGGGAAAGCCAGCGTAAGGCAGTATCATTCCCGGTTTTTTGCATTGGTCAACGCGCTGAATTGGGATAAGGATTCTCCGCCAGTTAGAGACCTTTTTTTGGAGGGATTGAGCCCACAGATCAAGGAGGAGATGGCACGGGGAGAGAGACCCACAACCACTCAGCAAGTGGTTGAAAGAGCGCTATCGATTGGGGTGAGGCAGGAAGAACGCCCATGGAGCAAAGAAGAAGGGCGTTGGGGACGCACACCAGCGAGAGTGCCCCCCCTCTTGCCCAGAGATGCAGCGCGTGCGCAGTCCACGCCTCCACAGGAAGGGGGCGAAGAGCAGGTGGAGATTGGCGGTGCTAGGGCTCACTCAGCTACCAGAGCCTTAACACCGGGAGCAGTCAAACCGAAGCTGCCTAGAGGGAACAGGAAGTGCTATATATGTGATAGTGGACAGCACATGGCGAAAGAGTGTCCCCAGAGGCTCCACAAGCACACTGCAGCTTCAGTGACAGTACTGGAAACAACTCAGCAGAGAGAACCACAGCAGGGAAACGACGGAGTCTGGCTGGAAACAGAGGCACTGGGGCCCAGCCAGACGAGTCAGTGAGGAAGTCCCCAGAGATTTTGCAGCCCACAGACCCCCTCCCGCCCAAACCAGTGGTGCAGCTCACCGCATCGCTCCAGCTGCCCAATGGACTCACCTTAGAAGTGCCTATTACAATTGACTCTGGCAGTAATGCAGACTTTATAGGACTGGAGTTCATTCAACAACACAACGTAGCGTTACTGCCAGCCACGCTGCCCCTGAAGGTTGTCACGGTGGATGGCAGGGAACTGCTAGGGGGGCAGGTGGTACAGCAGACGCCGCTGATGGTGATGCAAATTGGGAATCACCGGGAGGTCATCAGCTTCAATGTCACCCAACTGTCGGACACGCCTGTAGTATTAGGCATGAGTTGGCTGCACCGGCACAGCCCAGCATTGGCTTGGTACCAGTGCCAACTGACTTTTGGCTCCTCCTACTGTGCGGAACACTGCATTATACCCAGCCCAGAAGGGGAAGAGGAAGACCCGCAGTTACAGTTGGGCACGCTGCAAGCAGTACCCCTCAAGTATGCGGAGTTTTTGGAGGTATTCTGCGAGAAGGAGGCGGACAAGCTACCTCCTCACAGACCCTATGACTGCAAGATTGACCTCCTGCCGGGGGCGACGCTGCCAACTGGGAAACTGTACTCCATGTCTGAGGATGAACTGCAGGAACTCAGGGAGTTCATAGATCACAATTTGAAGCGCGGGTTCATCCGGGAGTCAAAAGCGGTGGGGGGCAGTCCAGTATTCTTTGTGAAGAAGCGGGACACGCCCCAAAAGAGGCTGGTGGTGGACTATCGAATTTTAAACTCGAAAACCAAGCCCTCAGCCTTCCCCATGCCCAAGATAGACGACCTGCTCGCGACGGTGCGGAAAGGACGCGTTTTCACCAAGTTGGATCTACGAGGGGCGTACAACCTGATTCGCATGCGCGAAGGCGACGAGTGGAAGACGGCCATGTTCACGCCACTGGGCACCTACGAATACAGAGTTATGCCCTTCGGATTACAAAATGGCTCTCACTGTTTCCAAGCCTTTATGCATCATGTGCTGGCGGGGCTCCTTTACAAGAAGTGCGTATGCTTCCTGGACGACATCCTGATTTTTTCGGAATCGCGAGAGGCGCACGAGAGGGATGTCAGGGAAGTTCTGCAGAGACTGAAGGAGCACAGGCTGTACGCCAAGCTGGAGAAGTGCCAGTTCGACGTGACGGAGGTGGATTTCCTGGGCTACAAGTTGTCGGACAAGGGGCTCGCCATGGACAGCGCCAAGGTTCGCGCAGTTTTGGACTGGAAAAGCCCACGCAATCGGAAGGAAGTCCAGCGGTTTGTCGGCTTTGCCAACTTTTACCGCAAGTTCATCAAGGGATTTGCCATGCAGACAATGGCCATCACCGACACGTTCAGCTCCAAGAAGAAGAAATTCATCTGGACGGAGCAAGCGGAGCAGTCCTTTCAGAAACTCAAGCGTCTCTTCGCGTCCGAAGAGCAGCTGCTGCATGTGAATCCCAGCAGACCCATGAGGGTGGAGACAGACGCCTCAGACAGAGCCGTGGGAGCTGTCCTGTTGCAACAAGACCAGCAGGGGGACTGGAGGCCGTGCGCCTTCTACTCGAGGAAGCTCAGCAAGTCGGAGCAGAATTATACCATCTGGGACAGGGAGTTGCTAGCCATACATGCAGCGTTCAAGGCATGGCGGCACTTCCTTATCGGAGCCAGACACACAGTGCAGGTCCACACGGACCACAAGAATCTGGAGTACTGGCGCACGGCTAGGTTCCTCAACCAGAGACACATCAGATGGGCAGAGTTCTTCGCGGACTTCGACTTCAAGATAGAGCACATTCCAGGCGACAACAACGTGATGGCGGATGCATTGTCCAGAAAGCCGCAATACCTTGAGGAAGCGGCACCGTCGGCGGCCAAGCACATTTTCGCACCGGAAGCGTGGGCATGCGCGTCGGCAACCGTGGACCTGGACGCCGTACGTCGCGCGCTGCGGGAAGACCCCTTCGCACAGGCCAAGATGGAGGAGGTGCACAGGGGCACAGCGAAGGCCGACGAGTTCCAGATACGCGATGGGTTGCTCCTCCACAAGGGCGCACTCTACGTGCCGGGAGACGACCTCCGCGCAAGGGTACTGCAGCAGCTACACGACGCTCCCACCGCCGGGCACTTTGGCAAAGAAAAGACTGTCGAACTAGTAGCGAGAGACTTTTGGTGGCCCAAGATGCGGGGGGAGGTAGCGGATTACGTCTCGAGATGTGACACCTGCCAAAGGGCCAAGTCAGTTCACAAACCGCCGGCGGGACTACTGGAACCGCTGCAGACACCGTCTGAACCGTGGGAGAGGGTGGCCCTGGACTTCGTCACGGATCTGCCCAGCTCGAGGGGAAAGACAGCAGTGCTAGTGGTGGTGGACATGTTTACTAAGATGGCACACTTCATTCCGTGTGCGAAGGTAGCCACGGCAGAGCAGACCGCCAAACTGTTCATAGACCACGTGTTCAAAGTCCACGGTCTGCCACGGTCGATTCTCTCCGACCGGGGGCGACAGTTCATCTCGAACTTCTGGCAGAAGCTGATGGGCATTCTGAACGTCAAAGTCAATTTGGCGTCGGCGAGACACCCACAGACCAACGGGCAAGCGGAGAGGGTCAACGCCATCATGCAACAGTACCTGAGATGCTACGCCAATCAGCAGCCCACGACATGGGTGGACTACCTGCCACTCGCCGAGTTCGCTTACAACAACACGAAGCACGTGTCGACGGGGGTGACGCCGTTCTTCGCCAACAACGGGAGGCATCCCAGAACCTTCCCGAGTTTAGAGAGAGTGGGGGAGGGGGAGCCACAGGCAGCGGAAGCCTTAGCGTCGGAGCTGCAGGAAGTCCACGAACAACTCAGGAGGCAGTTAGAACTAGCAAAACACGCATACAAAGTGCAGGCCGACAGACACAGAAGAGTTGGGGAAGACATACAGGTGGGAGACTGGGTCTGGTTAGCAGCGCAAGCAGTGCCGACCAGATCGTTAGCGAAGAAGAAGCTAGGACATAAGCAGCTAGGACCTTACCAAGTCCAGGCACAGGTCAATCCAGTGGCCTTCCGGTTGGCTCTTCCGGAGGGTTCCAGAATGCATCCGGTGTTCCATAGATCGGTGCTCACGCCCTACAAAGCACCTCATAGATTTCAGGAGCCAGACACAGCACCAGACCCGCTCAGAGAAGGGCCCAGAAAGGGGGGGTCGCCAAGGAGGGGGCACATCAACGAGGTCACAGAGATTTTAGACTCGAGATGGGGGGAAGAGGGAGTAGAATATCTCCTAGCCAGAGAGGGTACCCCGGCCAGTGCCAACAGCTGGGTACCGGACTATGCTTTAGAGGAGCCTCTGCTCAAAGAGGAGTTTCATGCCCTCCTCCCACACAGGCCCATGCCAGCCGAGTATTTCGACAACTGGCTCTTCACACCCACTCTTTCAGCCAGCACATTCCAGGGGTTCGCCTCGGACGAGGAACAGGCCCCAGTCACGATCTCCCAGGTGGGTTCGCCACCGGGGTCTGCCTCAGACCGCTCTTATTGGTGGGACGATCGACAAGAGGAGCAGTGGCGCAGGAAGTGGCTGAGGGGTCCTTGGCAGGGACCACCCGAAGAGGGGGAGGGGGGCGAGACGGACATGGACGTGTTGGGGGAAGACGTGGGGTTCGAGCGAGGAGGCAGAGAGATGGAAGCAGAGGAGAGCGACGTCGACGAGTACATGGGGGACGAACTGTATCCTGCACGCACCCCCGCTACGACGGAGCACCCAGTACCCACACCGGAAGGAGGGGAGGGGGGAAGGGGGGCTTCGAGGGGGGGATGGATGTCAGGGGTTCAGGAGCAGAGGGACAGGAAAGGGAGGAATTAGAGACCGAGGGAGAGGAATCCGAGGGAGAGGTCAGCGATGATAGCCGTCCGAGGTCTCTAAGTCTCTCCAGCGAATCAGAGGATTCACAGAAAGGAGCTCCCGTGGTCAGAGCTAGGGGGTTGCCAGAGGGAACACCTCAGGAAGGAGGGGCCAGAGGGGACTCAGAGAGCAGCAGCTGGAAATCGGGACCAGCTTCCCCACCGGAGAGCAGTAGGGGGGAGGAGCCCCAGGCATCGGCAGCAGGCAGCTTTCCGTCAGCGGAAGGACATGAGTCAGGGTTAGCCACGCCTGCATCAGAGAGCGAGGAAACGGTCAAAAGGAAGGTCAGGGGCAGCGCGCGCGCGCCAAGTTCAAATGTACAAGAGGGTGGCGCAATGAGCAGCCCGGAGAGGGAGCCGGGTCCCAAAGCCCGCCGAAGAGAGGGGGAGGAGTCCGAGGGGTCCGCATCCGAGGCGTCCAGGAAGGAAGGCACCCCGGGGGGTAGTAGGACCCAGAGGCGGAAGGAGAAACGAAGAAGGTGGAGTAAGGCTAGAGTCTTAAACTGGTGTACAGGGGGCGGAGACTCAGACGAGGCTTCGCTGGTCTAGGGTCTAGACGTAGAGACGCACGCTAGGGCTTGAAAATGGGAACTAAACTTCAATAAAGACTTTTGTACAGTTCTGCTGGCTAGCGTTGGTCTTCTGTGAGCTGGGACCTGGAGGCAGTCTCTGACACATACGCTTCAGGTTGCAAACGCTTCAGTTACAGACTCCACTAACCCAGAAATAGTGCTTCAGTTTAAGAACTTTGCTTCAGGATGAGAACAGAAATCGTGCTCTGGCAGCGCGGTGGCAGCGGGAGGCCCCATTAGCTAAAGTGGTGCTTCAGGTTAAGCACAGTTTCAGGTTAAGAACGGACCTCCGGAACAAATTTAGTACGTAACCAAAGGTTCCACTGTACATGGAAAAGCATGGTAGTTCATTGTTCCCTTCTGTTCTCTCCCTCTTTTTTTTTAAGATGAGGTGGTCCTGAAGTTTGAGAACGGGCGCGTGAGAGCACGGAACCTCGCATTTGACACCCTCGCGGTTGTCATTCATGGCAACGGCCCCACCAAGGTAAGGCCAGCCAGGATGTTCCAGAACCATAGGGACCTAAACAGAGCCTAGCTGCTGGATCAGGTCAGTGGCCCATCTAGCCTCACAGTGGCTGACCTGTGGGAAACCCTCAAGCATGATCTGACCACAAGAGCTCTCTCCTCTCCTGTGGTTTCCGTCAATTGGCATTCAGAAGCATCTGACGGTGGAAGCAGAGCCATCGTGGCTCGGAGCCATCAAAAGCCCTATCCTCCTCCATGAATTTGCCTGATCCTCTTTTAAAGCCATCCAGGTGCGTGGCCACCACTGCCTCCTGTGGCAGTGAGTTCCACAGTTTAACCCTGCACTGTGGGAAGAAGGACTTCATCTGTCCTGAACCATCGGCTGTGATTTCTAGTGTCACAAGAGAGGGAGAAAAAACTTTTTCTCTCCATGCCATGCATAATTCTGTAAACTTCTCCCATCTCGCCTCTCGCTCGCCTTTTCTCTAAAGTGTCCCAAGGAGGGGAGAGCGCTTCTTGAACTCGGGCCCCGCTTGCAGACTTCTATTTTTGAGCACCTGGGCAGCCACTTTGAGAACAAGATGGGCCTTTGGAACGATCCAGTTTTGTGTTCTTAGACTAGAAGGAAAGATGTCCTCGCTTGCAGACTTAACAGAGCAAAGCGAGTGTTTCTGTTCCAGCTTTGCGACTAAGGATCTGGGAATCTTTCTCTCTCCTCAAAAGCTGCAGCTGAACTACCTGGGGAACTACATCCCACGGACCTGGACCTTTGAGACGGGCTGCACGGTTTGCAACGAAAGCTTGAAGAGCCTCGCAGACCTGAAAGTAAGGACCAGCTGGCTTGCTGGGGTGGCTGGGATACCTGTGGGCCCTGTTTCGGACTCCAACTCCCATCATGCCTTGTTCATCAGCTGTGCTGGCTGGTGGGAGTTGGACAACAACCAGAGAGTCACATACATTCTCCACTTGCTGAGCTATGTCTCTTGCCATAGCTGCGCCTAGCTACCTCTGCTAAAACTCCCACCATCCCCATTCCCAGCCATTGCCCATTCTGGTTGGGGCTGGTGCAAGCTGGAGTCCCAGCAGGGCATTGTAGGCTACAGGTTCTCCTTCCTGGGATGAGGCCATCACTTGCCGTCACTGCCCGCTAGCTATCCCCGTTGCGACTCTTGCCTTCTTGTGATGGAAGAATGGGAAAGCTGTGGTCCTCCCAATTTTGCTGGGCAACAGTTCCCATCATCCCTGACCGGTGGCCCTGCTGGCTTGGGCTGATAGGAGCTGGTGTAGTCCCCATGGCACCCAGTTCCTGGTCTGTTGCCTTCATGTTGTGCTGGTGAGTTTCCTAGAAGTACAGTGGTACCTCAGGTTACATATGCTTCAGGTTACATACGCTTCAGGTTACAGACTCCGCTAACCCAGAAATAGTACCTCAGGTTAAGAACTTTGCTTCAGGATGAGAACAGAAATTGTGCTCCGGCGGCACAGCAGCAGGAGGAGGCCCCATTAGCTTAAGTGGTGCTTCAGGTTAAGAACAGTTTCAGGTTAAGAACGGACCTCCAGAACGAATTAAGTACTTCACCCGAGATACCACTGTACCTAGTTGGCCAATGTTAGAAATAGGATTCTGGAACCTGGATGGGGAACCTCACCTCCAGGGGCCTCAAGTGGATCACCGGAACCTCTCTCTTAGTTTTAATTTATTTATTTTGATACTTATAAGCCACACTCTCATAACCAGTATTGCAAAGTTGTATAAAGGACAGTATTACAATCAGAAACATCTGGCTGCACCCCGTATTTCCAGGCCACACGCCCGTCCTCTCCTTCACACCCCCATTGAGTTATTGTGCTTCACTTGAAATGCATCCTTTCCTACTTTAAAGGTAAAGGGACCCCTGACCATTAGGTCCAGTCGTGGCCGACTCTGGGGTTGCAGCGCTCATCTCGCTTTATTGGCCGAGGCTTCCGGGTCATGTGGCTTCCGGGTCATGTGGCCAACATGACTAAGCCGCTTCTGGCGAACCAGAGCAGTGCACGGAAACGCCGTTTACCTTCCCGCCGGAGCAGTACCTATTTAACTACTGGCACTTTGACGTGCTTTCAAACCGCTAGGTTGGCAGAAGCAGGGGCCGAGCAACGGGAGCTCAGCCCGTCACAAGGATTCGAACTGCCGACCTTCTGACCGGCAAGTCCTAGGCTCTGTGGTTTAACCCACAGTGCCACCCGCGTCACATTTCCTACTTTAAGTGGCTTAAAATGTAGCGAGGTTGCTTTAGCCCAGTGCATTTCTTCCTTTCCCCCAATAATAATAATAATAATAATAATAATAATAATAATAATAATAATAATAATAATAATTTATTATTTATACCCCGCCCATCTGGCTGGGCCTCCCCAGCCACTCTGGGCGGCTTCCATAGAAACCAAAAATACCCTAAAATATCACACATTAAAAACTTCCCTGAACAGGGCTGCCTTAAGATGTCTTCTGAATGTCAGGTAGTTGTTTATCGCTTTGACATCTGATGGGACGGCGTTCCACAGGGCGGGCGCCACTACCGAGAAGGCCCTCTGCCTGGTTCCCTGTAGCTTTGCTTCTCGCAATGAGGGAACCGCCAGAAGGCCCTCTGCGCTGGACCTCAGCGTCCGGGCAGAACGATGGGGGTGGAGACGCTCCTTCAGATATACTGGACCAAGGCCATTTAGGGCTTTAAAGTCAGCACCAACACTTTGAATTGTGCTCGGAAACATACTGGGAGCCAATGTAGGTCTTTCAAGACCGGTGTTATGTGGTCTCTGCGGCCGCTCCCAGTCACCAGTCTAGCTGCCGTGTTCTGGATTAGTTGTAGTTTCTGGGTCACCTTCAAAGGTAGCCCCACGTAGAGTGCATTGCAGTAATCCAAGCGGGAGATAACCAGAGCATGCACCACTCTGGCGAGACAGTCCGCGGGCAGATAGGGTCTCAGCCTACGTACCAGATGGAGCTGGTAAACAGCTGCCCTGGACACAGATTTGACCTGTGCCTCCATGGACAGCTGTGAGTCCAAAATGACTCCCAGGCTGCGCACCTGGTCCTTCAGGGGCACAGTTACCCCATTCCAGACCAGGGAATCCCCCACACCTGCCCACCTCCTGTCCCCCCAAAACAGTACTTCTGTCTTGTCAGGATTCAACCTCAATCTGTTAGCCGCCATCCAACCTCCAACCGCCTCCAGGCACTCACACAGGACCTTCACTGCCTTCACTGGTTCTGATTTGAAAGAGAGATTTTATTGAAGCTCTTTCATAATACAAGAAGAGAAAGGAAATTAGCTTTGCTATCCAGTTGCTATTTGGATCAAACTGGATGGCTCAGTTGGTAGAGCATGAGGCTCTTCATCTCAGGGCTGTGGGTTTGAGCCCCACATTGGGTTAAAAAAATCCTGCATTGTGGGTGGTTGGAGTAGGGGCCCAACGTGATCCCTTCCAAATCTACAGTTCTGTGATTCCATGATTCTAAATAAAAACAAAAAGAGAAAAGAAAATGCAGGGTCCGCTCTCAAAGGCAGTTCTCACACAGAAAGAGGTGGACCCTTCCAGCTCTCACCTGGGAACTTTCCTTTCTTCCCCCACCCTCCCACCCTGGGAGATCTTCCCTTCCCTGCCTGCCTCTTACTTAGGGTCCTTCACAAGCCATCCATCACCTTCATGTGTGTAATCTTTGGACCCCAGTAATGGCCCAGAGCAGAGAACATGCATCCTCGAACCCTGATCAATACCTCTTTCTTGTCTGGACGGAGGACAGAGCGGTTTGTGTGTAGAAACTAACCCACTGTAGAAAAGTAAAATTCACACTCGTCACTCCGCCCACTTTTGCCTCTGGCCCTGCCCACCGCTGGTATCTGGCCCCCAAAATGTTGCCCAGAAGAGAATGTGGCCCTCAGGCTGAAAGGGGCTCCCTATTGCTGAAGCAAGCCTTCGACCTGATCCAGCATATGTTGACATTCTTATCTGAAAGCATAGGTTGCCCATCACAGCTGGCTGTCTTGGTCTGTCTCGTCTTATTTATGTATTCTTGTCTTTTCGCCCCTCGTACCTGAACGCAGGAGGATGTGCTGCCTGTGGTCCTGATTGGCATCTTTGTCGAGCAGCCCACCCCGTTCCTCACCCCGTTCTTCCAGCGCCTGCGGAAGCTGCGCTACCCCAAGAAACGGATCCAGCTTTTCATCCACAATCGGGTGAGCACCTTCGTCCCATCCTTAGGGAGGGCCATTCGCCTCCCAGAAGCCTTTGCTCCTTTAAGCTCTCAGCCGGTGAGTGTGGCTGTTTTCACCAGACCAGCCATAGCTCTGGCATAAGGCGTTCTGCTGTGTGTTGTTGTGTCCAGGAGGAGCATCACCTCGACCAGGTAGAGGAGTTTGTGAACGAACACGGGCAAGAATACCGCTCTGTCAAAGTGGTTGGGCCGGATGACCATGTGGAGAATGCTGATGGCCGGAACATGGGCATGTAAGCCAATTATTATTATTATTATTAAGCTCAAGGTGGCACACATTGTTCTCCTGGCCCCCTCATTCTCTCCCCACAACAACCCTGTGAGGTAGGCGAGGCTGAGAGTGGTCACCCAGTAAGCTTCATGTCCGAGTGGGGATTTGAACCCGGGCCTCCCAGGTCCTAGCCCAATACTCTTAATAATTATACCACACTATCTCTCCTGATAAAAGGGACGCGGGTGGCGCTGTGGGTTAAACCACTGAGCCTAGTACTTGCCGATCAGAAGGTCGGCAGCTCAAATCCCCATGACGGCGTGAGCTCCCGTTGCTCGGTCCCTGCTCCTGCCAACCTAGCAGTTCGAAAGCACGTCAAAGTGCAAGTAGATAAATAGGTACCACTCCGGCGGGAAGGTAAACGGTGTTTCCATGCTCTGGTTCGCCAGAAGCAGCTTAGTCATGCTGGCCACATGACCCAGAAGCTGTACGCCGGCTCCCTCGGCCAGTAAAGCGAGATGAGCATCGCAACCCCAGAGTCGGCCACGACTGGACCTAATTGTCTGGGGTCCCTTTACCTTTTTATCTCTCCTGATGCTGTAACGCTTCTGACCTTTTGTTTGCTGGTGAGAGATCGCTAAGGTATAGACAGTGACTCTTTATAGTATCTGCCCTTTAAAACCTCTTGAACCAGCCATGGACTGACTGACTGATCTGCCTGCTTATTGCCTCTTTAGGGACCTGTGCAGGCAAGACCCAGTCTGTGAATATTATTTCAGCGTGGATGCCGAAGTGGTGCTGAAGAACCCTGATGCCCTGCGGATCTTGATCGAACAGAACAAGTGAGTCGCTTAGCTCAGCTTCCTGTTCTGTGGGTGCCTTAGGCAAGTTCAGGGAGAAGGTGTGGTCCTTCCACGTTCCACATCTGGATGCAGCTGCCAGATTGAAACAAACCTCTCTTGATGCAAGAGAGCCTGTCTCCGTTTGGATTGGATTGTTAATTTTAGACGTGATTCCTGCATTGTAGGAGTTGGACTTGAGGTCCCAACTATACAGTTCTATTATTCAAGGTGCCTCCCCCTCCACTCCACCATTTTGTGTGAGTTTAGGGGAGGGGGAAAGAGATACAGACTCCAGTTTTTCGAACAACTCTGCTTTCGTATTTCAAATCTTTAAAAGATGCAAGTTTCTAGCCCCTATGGAAGAGGAAATGTGCTTGAAACTGCTTGACTGGCTATCAAAACCCAGAGGAGTTTCTGAGTAAGGTTTTCCAGAATTGGAAGTTCATTGTCCTGCATAGCTCCTTTCGCTTAGTAAATGCCACAATCTTGGAGAAGTTATGCAAATGTACTTGGCTTAATTTTATGCATGTTCTGAAGTTAATCCTGGGCCAAATAGACCTGGGAATATCTTGCCTTTTGTTACGGAAATTACAGGGGGGGGCACATCTTTAAAGTTAAATATTACAAATATTATGCCTGAATATATCCTTCCAACTTGACAGCTCAGGGAAGTCACCTAGCTTTAAAAATAATATAAAATCATCTCCTTTCCCAGTTCCCCCCCATTCCAAAGCTATTTTCCCCTTGCAAAAGGACTCCAGGAAGTTTTCAGAGGTGACAATTGCTGGGCTCATTGTTAGCCAAAGGAAGCCAAATCTCATCACCTGACTCGCCTCAGGCTCCAGACATGCAAAGGAACTTCTATTGTACTTTTGGGTGGTGGGTACTTAAGACATATTTGTCTATGCTAATCTTATACCTGAGTCTTGCCCCGCCATGTCTGCTTATGCTAATCTTGTACCAAGGACTTGTATGGACCTGTTTGCCAAGGTTAACCCCTCCCCTTCGAACTGTATTCTGGGATGTGGGGAAAAGTTTTAAAAGTCTTTGTCACCCCTTCCTCTGGGTTCAAAATTTGCTCTTTGAACCTATTGCACAATAAACTTTGGTCTACAGCTATTTGCTCCGGTTGGCTGGACTCCTTCCTCTATTCCGCAGGGACCCGTGGGCTCTGCCCGACCAGCTGGGTAACTGAGCAGCCTTGCACCTAGATTTTTCCTTAACACTTTCATCCCACTGTTTCCCACCTCTATACAAGCAGAAGTACCTCCCCAAGTTTTGGGTTCATATGCACACTAATATCCAATTCTTTTCTGTGCCTTCCTTAACCCCCACCTCCCAGATTTGTGATTGCCCCACTTGTGAGTCGTCTTGGTAAGCTGTGGTCAAATTTCTGGGGGGCCCTCAGTGCCGACGGTTACTACGCCCGCTCAGAGGACTATGTGGATATCGTCCAGGGACGCCGGATGTGAGTACCATGAAGGATTTCAACAAAGCTTGGGCTGCTTCTCCATGTCACACTAAACCATAGTTTAGCACAAAGTGTTGTAGAAAAAACAGGGAGTTTGGCTTTTGCTGCCCAACTCCCCAAGGGACTGAGTCCCCTAAGTCCATGATCGGTCAGAGATGAATGGATGGAGGCAGGATCCACAGAAAGCAAGACAGATCTTTATTTTTCTGTTGCAACAGAGTTCCCTCCCCTAATTGCAAGTAGGTAGGAAAGACCCTGAGCAATGGTGTGCAAGCCCCTATAAAGACTTTGCCCACCCTGTAGCCCAAGACCACCCCCCAAAACATCATACATACATCACAGTAGGAGGTGGTCTCCAGCAGAAATTTCAGAGTGTTGCTTCTCTCCTGTCTGCCAGGATACCTGAGAATGCCTTACTTGATTGCATTTTCTGGGTAGCCTGGCCATTCCTTTGAGATGGTAAATCTCAAATAAAAATAGAATAAAAAGGTAGTTCCTGAATCTCTTGTGCATATTGAGTTTGCTCAGCTTAACAGATACTTGTCAGACTGTATTTGCAGGGAGGTGTAAGCTCCTACTGTCCAAAGTCAATAGGAAAATTTTTCCCATTTCCTTCCTCCTTGCAGAGAAATATTCGAGATCAATTTGAGAGAGTCAAAATGGCTTCAGGATTGCTCTCCTGTTCTATTTCAGACACATGGTTTATATACGGTACTTATGTATGTGTTTGCCTTGTACAATTATGAACATTTATTCTATATTTGAGACCTTAGCATTCTTACAACAATAGTCCATAAGTAGGAACGAGCTACAGGCTCCCAACCTTTTCTCTCCGAAGCTTCTGCCTCTGGTTTTGCTTAATCACAGTTTTTTGTGTCATCTGGACCAAGCAAACCATGGTTAGCATGAACTTGAACCGTGACTAGTTTCAAACAAGCCAACATCATGGATTGAGTGATTCCCTATGAAGAAAGATTGCAGCATTTTGGATTTTATAGTTTAGAGAAAAGGCGAGTGAGAGGTGACATGACAGAGGGGTTTAAAATTTTGCATAGCACGGAGTAAGCGTATAGGGAAAAATTTTCCTCCCTCTCTCAGAACATGAGAACTTGTGGACATCCAAGGAGGCTGAATGTTGTAAGATTCAGGGTGGATAAAAGAAAATGCTTCTTCATGCAGCACATCATTAAACTATGGGACATGCTCACATGATGACCACTAGCTTTAAAAGAAGACAAATTCATGGAGAAGAGGACTATTGAGGGCTACCAGCCAGGATGGCTGTTTTCTGCCTCCACAGTTGAAAGCAGCAATGCTGCTTCTTTGGCTGATTTTTGAATCCGTTTTTTAATTGATGGAACAATTTTAAAAATCAGAATATAGCGTATTTTTCCATGTATAAGACGCCCCCATGTATAAGATGACCCCTATTTTTTTAAACCCCAAATTAAGAAATTAAGTTGTTTAGCTTTTGGGGGGTGGGTGTGGGGGAGGTCACTTCCGCCAATTGCTCACCTGCTTGCCTGACACTACTGATCACTTGCCACAGCCACTGTCGATCGCACACCTTGCCGCAGCCACCAATCGCCTGCCTGCCTCGCCACAGCCGCCAATCGCCTGCCCAATTGTCGCTGCCAATCTCCAGCTTGCTGCTGCCATTAACCGCAAGTTACACTATCCGCAACCCCCAATTTTTGCCTCTCTTTTTAAAAAAAAAAAAAAAAAAAAGCAAAAAGCATCGTCTTATACACGGAAAAATACGGTAGCTGATGAAACTAAAAATAATAAGAATGGCAGCCTTAATAACTGTATATGGTAAAAGGCCTTGGGGTGGTTAATGCGCCTTCATGCCTAATTCTTTCTCCCCGCCCCCCTTTTTCAGTGGCCTGTGGAACGTCCCATACATCTCTAGCGTCTACCTGATAAAAGGTAGCATCCTGAGATCGCAGCTCACTCAGACCGACTTTTTCCACAGCGGCAAGCTAGATGCAGACATGGCTTTCTGCCACAACATCCGGGAACAGGTTGGTGTGGCAAGAACAGAAGCGTTGTGGTGCAGGGTTGGGGTGGGTGTGCGAATTGCTGTTGTTATCTCTGCAGCAGGGTACTTGCCTTCCGCATCCTAGAGCCACCGAATCAGCATGAAAGAGGAGCTTTTTTAGCCTCTGAGATGGAATCTCCTCGCCCTTTGGTGCTGATTGGAGCTAGAGGGAAAGGAAGAAAGTGAGGATCAGCTCCTGGGGACACTCTGGAGAAGAGCAGCAAGGAGTTGGAGCTGTCCTGTATGCTTCTGTTTCAAGAGAAAAGTGTGCAAGTTCTGCAAATGGAACTTTGCAGAAAAAGCAACTTTTGTTGTTGTTTAGTCGTTTAGTCGTGTCTGACTCTTCTTGTCTCTCCATGGACAAGAGCACGCCAGGCACTCCTGTCTTCCACTGCCTCCCGCAGTTTGGTCAAACTCATGCTGGTAGCTTCGAGAACACCATCCAACCATCTCATCCTCTGTTGTCCCCTTCTCCTTGTGCCCTCCATCTTTCCCAACATCAGGGTCTTTTCCAGGGAGTCTTCTCTTCTCATGAGGTGGCCAAAGTATTGGAGCCTCAGCTTCAGGATCTGTCCTTCCAGTGAGCACTCAGGGCTGATTTCCTTCAGAATGGAGAAGTTTGATCTTCTTGCAGTCCATGGGACTCTCAAGAGTCTCCTCCAGCACCATAATTCCAAAGCATCAATTCTTCGGCAATCAGCCTTCTTTATGGTCCACCTCTCACTTCCATACATCACTACTGGGAAAACCATAGCTTTAACTATACGGACCTTTGTTGGCAACTTAAGTCTCTCCAAAAGAAGATATTGGAGCACTCATAATTTACCCCTGCATTGGAGGGGGTTGAACTAGATGACTCTTGGGGTCCCTTCCGAATCTGCAATGCTAAGGTTCTGTGTATGTGCACAGAAAATAGTAGATCTAGCTGACAGGCAATGCATTGAGATCTGCACTGATCGTTGCAATGCGTCCCTAATTATTGGATATTCTTAGAAGGTTGCATAATCTTAGAAGGGGACATAGCTGTGGCTATCATGAAGCAACCCTGCACTTCTGAATTTGCCACTACACTCCTGGGCAAGAAGCTGTGTTGTTCTGGAATAGTGGGGAGGAAAACCACAGACTAGGCCAACTGGGAAAAGAAACCACAGGGTAGATTGGCTTCATGGGATACTAGTTTTCAATTGTGAGCAACGGTTCTCCTCATTTGCAGGGCATCTTCCTCTTTGTGACGAACCAGCAACAGTTTGGCCATATCCTCTCGCTGGAGACTTATCAGACAAGCCACCTGCACAATGATCTCTGGCAGATCTTCAGCAACCCAGAGGTGAGATGTCTCTTGTGGAATAACCCAGCGGGCAGTACCTTTCGCAAAATTTAGGAGCTAGCGGGATTTCTCTAGGAACCAGTTTGAAGGGAGAAATGTGTAAGCAGAGCAAGAGGAGAGGTCCTGTGTTCGTGCTGCTGTTGTGTGTTCAGCGGTGATGTGGGTTTTCCGGAAAGTTTTAAATAGTGCCGGTGGGAGTTTGAATAATCCCAGCTGCAGGGATGGGAATAATCCCAGCTGCAGTGGGGAGAGTGCTTCTGCGCTCAGGTCTTGCTGGTGAGTTTCCCATTGATTCATCTCGTTGGCCACTGTGAGAACAGCAAGCTGGACTAGATGGGCCATTGGCCTGATCCTGCAGCCAGGCTCCCCTTATGTTCTTAAGAGAATGGGAGCTTCCAATTTTAATTCAGCTGCAAACATTTGGGAGACATGGGGCATGCGATTTCCCCAGGGCCACCCATTATGAGCTTAATTTTGAACCCCAGCCCAAGCTTTTAAAATTAGGGTGGATCTTTCTCAGACATGAGCCCCTGGGTAAGGTAAAGGTAAAGGGACCCCTGACCATTAGGTCCAGTCGTGGCCGACTCTGGGGTTGCGGTGCTCATCTCGCTTTACTGGCCGAGGGAGCCGGCGTACAGCTTCTGGGTCATGTGGCCAGCATGACTAAGCCGCTTCTGGTGAACCAGAGCAGCGCAGGGAAACGCCGTTTACCTTCCCACCATAGCGGTACCTATTTATCTACTTGCACTTTGACGTGCTTTCGAACTGCTAGGTTGGCAGGAGCAGGGACCGAGCAATGGGAGCTCACCCCGTGGTGGGGATTCGAACCGCCGACCTTCTGATCGGCAAGTCCTAGGCTCTGTGGTTTAACCCACAGCACCACCCTGAGCCCCTGGGTACCTGTCTCTAAATGGGTGTCTCGATAAAATTGACAATCATAAGCCATACATTCAAACATAGACAGAAGGACATGATCTCTTCAATCCATTGGGTAATACATGGCGGACGCTTGTCTTTCCCGCCTTAAGTCTCTAATAGCCACCGTAAGGGCTTACACAAAACCATTTCTCCTGCCACCCGTTAGTCCCCACACCACAAGGATATGATTTAAGAATGTGTCACCTTCCTCACCCACCCAGCCCCCCAACGTTCATTTGTTCTTATTTTCTCCTGACACAGGACTGGAAGGAGAAATACATTCACGAAAACTACACCGCAGCCTTGAAAGGGAAACTGGTAGAAACGGTAAATAGCCCTTGACTCTTTTGAAACGGGACTGCTGAATTGGGGTGCAGAGGACCAAAAGAGCAGATAGGCAAACTGAAGGAGGTGCCTGCTCCCAGGGCCCCACGTTCAGGTGCACATGGCCTTTTCGGTGGTGGTTTCCCCGGAGATATTCATTTGGCTTCGTAGCTGGAGGCACTAATGCTTCTGAATGGCAGTTGCTGGAAACCACAGGAGGAGAGAGGGATCTTTGGTTCAGATCCTGCTTGTGGGCTCCCTTCTGGGGCACCTGGTTGGCTGTTGTTCTGATCCAGCAGGCCCTTCTTATGTTCTGTGTTTTGCTTTCACCCAGTTCTAATATGTGGTTATTTTTTTTAAAATCCTGTTTAGCACCACTTTGTGTGTTTGTGTTTATGGGAATTTATTTTATATTGCTTGTGTCTCAAGAGCATATTTCTTATCTTTAAGCTGCCTTGTGGATTTTTAAAAAGGTGGGTTATAAATCCTTCAACATAAGTATCTGAATTCACGATATTTTATTTCGCAATCTATTTCTGAGACGTTTTGTTGCCTGCCATTTATTGGTTTATTTACCAAGTTTAAAAGAAAACGCTTTTCAACAAGGCATTGCTAATCCGATACACAGTATACGATTAAGAGAAAATAATCAAAACAATGTATGAAAATAGAAATCAAAATGTTTTTAAAAAAGAGAGAGAGAGTTACCACACTTCCTCTCCTACTGCTTTCCCCCAGGGAAAACCACTCTTTAGCGCTCAATTGGAGCAAACAGTAATTCAGGTTTCCCCCGGATTGCCTTTTGTTCCAATTGATCGCGAAAGAGCAGCTTTTGCCTTGGAAAGCAGCAGGGCAAGGGGACTCATGCTTTCTAGGCACGGCACAAGCCGAAGTGTGGACGAGCCAAAATGATGGAAGAAATTCATCTTAGTCAGCCGATGGATGAGTGACAGAAAAGGAGATGAATGGAACTCCCCAAGGAAAAGCACCCCAGAGGGCAATCACATAGTAGCAGTGCCTCTTCTGTGATTGCCCTGGAGCTTTGGAATTCCCTTTCTCAAGAGATTCACTCATCTTCCTCTGCCCTCATTTGCTCTGCCCAGCACTGATTGGCTAGTGACGATTGGCTAGTGACTGTGACATAACATACACAACAAAAAAGCAACGTTTGCAATGGAGATTCATTATAGGTTCTCAAACCTTTGTGGGGGGTCAGGAGTGGGGTGGGTTGTTTTCATACAAGAGGTGATGCTTCCTGAAATATCCAGAACCCTGACTGTTTTGGTCTTTATTTCCGTTTTCCTTTGCCCTTCCTCTCATACTCCCTAAGCTCTTACGGTTCTTCTGTCTTGCTAGCCCTGCCCGGATGTTTACTGGTTTCCGATATTTACCAACGCAGCTTGCGATGAACTCGTAGAAGAGATGGAGAATTTTGGCCAGTGGTCCAAGGGAGGCAACACGGTAAGGCAGCCCTTGGTGGTAAATCTACCAAATTCATTAACAGATGCATTTTAAAAGAAGGATTCTAATACAGTGGTACCTCGGGTTACATACGCTTCAGGTTACAGACTCCACTAACCCAGAAATAGTGCTTCAGGTTAAGAACTTTGCTTCAGGATGAGAACAGAAATTGTGCTCTAGCGGCGTGGCAGCAGGAGGAGGCCCCATTAGCTAAAGTGGTGCTTCAGGTTAAGAACAGTTTCAGGTTAAGTACGGACCTCTGGAATGAATTAAGTACTTAACCCGAGGTACCACTGTAATTGTTTGAATCCGAGCTCTGCTTGTTTGTATCTCTGGGTTAAAATTAATAATAATAATAATAATTTTATTTATATCCCGCCCTCCCCTGCCGAAGCTGGGCTCAGAGCGACTAACAACAATAAAATAATTGAACGAAGACCTGAGAGGCTGAGGTTCGAATCCCCACTCAGCTATGAAGCTCATCGGATAGAAGTTTATACAGTTGACCCTCTGGATATGAATTAAATTCATCCCAGGGGTCTGTCCACAACCCGAAAAATCTGTAGGCAGAGACACCGCTTCTGTGCATGTGCACGGCGCAATTGAGCACTTCTGCGGATGCGGCGAAACCCAGAAGTATACGCTTCCAGGTTTGCCGTGTTCGTAACCCGAAATTTACGTACCCAGAACTAAAGGTTCCGCTGTAAAATGACGCACGGTTTGGAGATAACGGATATGAAAAAGATTTTCTTCCTTTCTCATAACACTAGAGCTCATGGGCATCCAATAATGTTGGAATATTCAGTGCATAGCCCTCTGCTCATTTGCTCAGTCCTCTTTCCAAGCCATCTATGGGAGCCAGTTCCATGCAAACTTCTGTGCTATGCAGAACTCTTCATCACTAAGCAAAATGTGGTGTGTGTGTTTTTAAAAAAAAGAAGTCTGAAAAGGGACTACCACCTAAAGCAATTAAGAATCTTTGCTTTAAAAAGAAAGCCTAGATCTTTCTCACTGTAGAAGCACACAGCTCAGACTTGCCTCTCTTTTGGTTCTGCTTAGATAAAGCATTCTGTGCGAACTGTATTTTTTCCATTTCTGTATCAGTTGGTTGAAGGAAATATATTATAATATTATTATTATTATATATTGAATTTACCATATTTTTCCGTGTATGACTAGGTTTCCCCCAAAAAAACAATATTGTCAAAAATCAGTGGGCGTCTTATACACGGATAGTGCCGAGGATGGACTGGCGATTGGTAGTTGCCCCCATCTTATAGATGGAAAAATACGGCATATACCACCCTATACCCGCAGGTCTCAGGGCAGTTAACAGAATAGGAAGCATTCATATGGGAGGCCCTTTTGATTTTGGTAGTAATTCAGTTTCAAACTCTAGCCTGCATCAGTTAGGTAATGCAAATCAGCATTGAAAAGTAACTTGAAATACCAAGTGACAAAAATACTAGGATAAACAGTATAATAATTTTGTTGAAGCAACAGTTCTGATCAAATGTTGAACTGTGTGGGATCACAAAGGTATGAGCACAAATCATTTAGACAAGGGTGTGGTTCTATTATTATTTTTAAAAATAACCTTTCAAAAGCACTTAATTATACAGGGCTAGTGCAATGCAAGCCACTCCACATTTTTCAGGAGCACAGATGTGAATATTCTGCCTCATATATTTTAGGGATTAGAGACAATATATATTCCTTCAGCTGTTCTGCAGCTGTGCGACGAAGGATCAAATAAGGGTTCTTTAGTCCCCCGAGAAGACAGTATCCTTCGCAGACTTCTGAGGTCTGGCTTTCCTTGTACACACAGAAAGGAATAAGCTTCTAGAGAGCATCATTCTGAAGCAAACCCTCAAAAACCATTGGCTCGCAGTGGGGATGCTGAGTTCCCCGTACCCAAACTGTGGAACTCACTTCTGCAGGAGGAAGTGATGGGTACCAGCTTGGTTGGCTTTAAAAAAAAGGACCAGTTTGTGGAGGAGGTCTACTAGGCAAGCTGGCTATGCTCTCTCTCCAGTCAGAGGCAGGAATCCTCTTGGATACCATCAGCTGGAAGCCACAGGAAGGGAGTGTGCTATTGCCTTGAGTCTTGCTTGCAGGCTCCCCACAACAGGCATGTGGTTGGCCACTGTGAGAAGAAGGTGCTGGACTGGACAGGCCATTGGCCTCATCCAGTAGGCTCTGCTTACATTCTTACTGGGCGTATTTTAAGGTTACCAGACGTCCCCGTTTCCCGGGGACAGTCCCCGGATTTACAAATCAGTCCCCTGAGAAAATCCTATCATTCCTATTGAAGTTGAAAAGTGTCCCTGGATTCATTGAAAAAAATCTGGTAACCTTAGTGTATTTGGGCCAGTCGTCACCCATTAGCCTCCCACTGTTGCTGCGATCAAATGGGGAGAGGGGTCTGAAGTATGTTGGGATACTGCCGGGAAGACGGGGGCATCAGGCAGGCCCCCAGCTGGCTCCAGCCACCGGCCAGCTGGCGGTCTCCCTTGGAACAGCATCAATCAGCGACACAAGCCTCAGATACTTTTATAGGCCGTGCATGCTCCATCAGCAGAGTGAATAAATCTTCTCACAGCAGAAGAGGGAGACAGAGAAATGTGTAAGCATAATGTACAGCATTTTATTCAGCATAGTTCAGGAACAAAGGAAAACATGTCTGCTTCCCTTTGTGTCCAGCAAAACAGCAGTGACACAAAAGCTATATACAAACGGAAGTTGTGGTTCGAGGACCCGTACCCCGTGCAGTGGAATGAAACACAAGGACACGTGATATAAGGTTAATGGGCAAGAAAAGGCCACAACTTTATTGATTACAGCAAGTGAAAAGGTATTGGCTTAGGCATTGGATTACGTCAGTTGACTCCACCCCCTCAGAGAGGGGTGAGTCAGAAACAAAGTGGGTTTATTCACCAGTAGGTGGAGCCTGTTGATGCTAATCCAACTATAGGCTCTCCCCTGATGTCACCGAGGGTCGTGCCATGGCCTCCCGCCAAGCAGGCATCAGACAGAATACACGACCGCCAGATTCCTTTAACGGAATACCCAAAAATTGAAGGCATAGGCGATGGCCACACCTAGCCCTTCGACACCACAACACATTATTCCAATGCCTAACCGCCACCCGAGCCCAAAAGGGGCTCGCCGCCAATACCCTCACAGCTGTAACCAATCCCTGATGCTGCTGATGATGCTAGTTAACCAAATGTCATTCCCTTGGTCTGAAAGATGAACCCCATCATTCTGGTACAAGGCTTGGTCGCCAATCCGGATACAGTCATGAGAGATGACTCGGCCATACATAAAGCGCACCCAACGGGCTATTGCACGATTTAAGAGTTTCCTGGATTTTTCAATGGCCATACAGTTCTGCGCACCGCGCCACACAATTCTCTTCAGGAAGAAGGACCAGAACACCGTTGTTCCGGGACACAAGGCAGCAATCTCATCCAAATCTCTTTTTATGTGCCACGACAAGTCCACACTTCTTCTGCTAACAAGGCCATTTGAAGGATAAGGATGTCAGGAGGGCCAAATGCGGCAACTCTCCCTCTCCGCAATGGCATAAGCTCTTCCCAACGCATGTCTCGTCTCGAAAACCAGGAAACTCGCACTCCAGGTGGCAATCCAAGGTTAGGGGTGAGGCCACAGGTAACCGACCATACGCGGGCCCAATGGACTATACCATGGCCACAAATCCAGACACTTCTGAGAACGGCTGAGAATAAAGGAAAGAAAAATACGGGTAAGTAGAGGTAATGGAGCAGAGCACATTCTAACGAATGTAACCTTTATGAGCGTCGGATTTCCACCGGCCCATTTCCTTAATCATATCCACTGGCAGGCCCAAGCGTGCAGTTGTTGTGGCGGTGCCAATCCTGAATGAGTGTGCAGCATAATCCTGGGAAGATAAACCACAGGCATCAATAGCTTTGCGGAGTACCCTTGTGAATTGGTGTCTCAACAAAGGTGACCCATCCTCGTGAACCAGGAGCAGGCCAGGACCAGGCAGTCTGAGGTAAAGGTACCATCTAGTGTCCTTGACTGGGCATGGGCCCTGCTGCGCTGAAGCTGTAAGTTTTACAAGGGAACCCCTACCTGACTGATCCGTTTTGGATTGACGTATCCGCACCGTCGTGCTAGCTTCGGACAACTGCACATCCTCCGTGAGGAGGCCGCACGTAGACCCAGTTGCATTAACCTCGGCTACTACTTCACCGACCCTCAAGGCGCCAAAAGGTGATCGCATATGCAGCGGGAAAAAGGCGGGCCTCAAACTTGGTACAGCAGATTGACCTAAACTTTGTGCATATCTGAGAGAGCAGCCCGTAAGAAAATGGCTTAGCATATGCTGCGGAAAAGAGGCGGGCCTCAAACTTGGTCCAACAGATCGACTTAAGCTTTATGTGTATTTGAGAGAGCAGCCTGTAAGAAATTGGCTTATGGCCCTCGGCTCTAGGGGGTTGCAGCTTACCCCAACCTTCATTAGCTCTGCGGATCAGGAAGTCACTGCACGGGTCGGAGGAAAACATGGCTTTACAAAGAAGCTGATGGCGACTACGTGTATCTTTAACGTTTTGGGGGCCCGGCCTAAAGGAGGCTATAACGTATGCCGCAGAGAACACCCGGGCCTCGAACTTGGACCAGCAAATTGACCTAAGTTTCATACGGATTTGGGACAGCAGCTCGTAAGAAATAGGCTTGCGGCCTTTGTTACTTGGAGGCTGCAGTCAACTCCAACCTTCAATTGCCCTGCGGACCATGAAGTCACAGCACGAATCGGTGGAAAAACATGGGTCTACTAAAGAATGTGATAGCGGCTATGTGTATCCTCAAAGTTTTCGAGGCTCAACCTAGGCCATGAAGGTGTGTTAAGTGGGTCGTGATAAAGCAGGATATCAAATCCAAACTCTTCTTCTTCTTCACCTGGCAGGACACCCGGATCCTGGGAGGATACGAAAATGTCCCGACGATCGATATCCACATGAACCAGATCAACTTTGAACGGGAGTGGTACAAGTTTCTCCTGGAGTACATCGCCCCCATTACGGAGAAGCTGTACCCTGGGTACTACACTAAGGTAAGGATCGGCTCATCTGTCGTTCTGAGAACATCCAGAATCTAATCAACAGGAATTGGTTCCTGCAGCAGGATTTGAACTGGAGACCCTAAGTTGGTGAAGGGGGGGGGGATGCCATAGGAAGTAATTGCTGGCCGTGGGAAGTAATTACAGGGAGAGGAGGTAGGTTGGAATATGCACAAATATGCTGTGGCGATCACACAGGGTCCCCGGACGTTTGACGGTCTATTGATCCCTGTGCCACCACTGTGATTGCTTCCCCGCTGCCACCAACCCGTTTCTCTCGCGTACACACAGAGTCCAGACAGTTGTTAACATTAAACCAAATAAACAAGTTTATTTTATAAGCCTGAACAGGTTTATGGTTTCAGATAATTTTTCTTGTCAGTTTCTTAATCTTAGCTTCTTTACCGGCCTATACCTTCCTAATAACTTCTAACTGATTATCCCAACTGTCTATCTGACTCCTCATAACAGATTCTCTCACTCTCTCACATCAAACTATCCCAACCCACAGATGTATCCTCACTCTCCCTTCTCTAACACCCGACTGACCCTTAACAACACTAACGCTAACTCCTCCCCTTGGGTTCCCACTGGCCAATCACTTCACACACATTTAACCCTTTCCTTATGACCCAGCATGATGTCACCTAGGAGGGCAAACGCCACAGATGCGTTTTTAAAACCCCAAGAGGCATTGTGCTGTGGAAGGGCCGTAGAGCAGCTGTTGTGCATGCAGAAGGTCTCATCTTCAATCCCCAGGTGAAACTGGGGAAGATTCGTTCTTGAAACCCCGGAGAGCTGCTGCCAGTCAGTGCATGCAATACTGAACTAGATGGCCCAATACTCTGACTCAGGATAAGACGGTTTCCTGTGTCTTAAGAAAAGGGCCATAGTTCAGTGGTGGAGCACCTGCTTTGCGTGCAGAAGGTCCTAGGTTCAGCCTTCAGCATCTTCAAGCAGAACTGGGAATGTCCCTTTTTCTGAAACCCCAGAGAGCCACTGCCAGCCAGTGCAGACAGTTCTAGATGGGCCAATTGGTCTAACTCAGTATACAGTGGCACAATCGAGGGCTGTAGCTCAATGCCTGCATGGCATGAAGAAGGTTCCAAGCTCCGGGTAGAGCTGGGAATCTCCCTTGTCTGAGAGCCATTGCCAGTCTGTGTAGACAATACTGAACTGGATGGACCAGGTAGAAGACAGGTTCCTGTGTTCCTGAGCCACCTTATATGGACTCAGGCTATTGGGCCATCTAGCTGGGCACTGACTGGCAGCAGAGTTCACCAGGGTTTCAGGCAAGAGATTTTCCCAGGAAGACTTGGGTCTTTCTCCATGCAAAGCACATCCTCTGCCACTCAGCTTCAGCTTGTTCTCCAACTAGTCAACGTTCGGTGGGTGGGGGAATCAATTCTGCAGGGTTTGCTGCAGAAGCCAGCAGAGCACAGCACTAGCTGGCTGGCGGCTGTGACGTCTCAAACCCTCCCTTCCCTCAAGCTGCTTTGCAACCTGATTGCCCCCCCCAAAAAAAAAACACAAAAGTGCCAAACAATCTTGATATACTAGTGGCTGCACAAAGCTTATGGGGAGAGGTGAGACTGACGACTGAATCAGCGATGCCACTCTTCTGCATGTCGGTGAAATCTGCTGCCTTGCCATAGACAGATCCTGAGCCTGACAACGCTCTGTCTTCATTCCAATTGGCATGGTGGCCCTTTTCATGATGTTCTGTCCGCTCCCCATTACAGACCCAGTTTGAGCTGGCCTTTGTCGTCCGGTACAAACCCGACGAGCAGCCTTCGCTGATGCCGCACCATGACGCCTCCACTTTCACCATCAACATTGCCTTGAACCGCGTCGGAATAGATTACGAAGTAAGTGCCATTGGAGATTGTTCTTCCGGTCCAAAAAGCATCTGGAACCTAACGGGCTGGGATTCACAAGAAAATAAGAACAGCCTGCTGGATCAAGCCAATGGCCCACCTAGTCCCATCCAAGTTGGTGGCCGTCACTGCTTCCTGTGGGTGTGAGTTCCACAGGTTAACTATGCTCTGCAAGAAGTCCTTTATTTTATGGATAGCTCAGTTGGTTAGAACGTGGTGCTGATAACACCAAGGTTACAGGTTCGATCCCCATATGGAACAGCTGCTGCATATTCTTGAATTGCAAGGGGTAGGCAAACTAAGGCCTGGGGGCTGGATCCGGCCCAATCACCTTCTAAATCTGGCCCATGGACAGTCCGAGAATCAGCATGTTTTTACATGAGTAGAATGTGTCCTTTTATTAAAAATGCATCTCTGGGTTATTTGTGGGGCATAGGAATTTGTTCATTCCCCCCCCCAAAAAAATATAGTCTGCCCCCCCCCCCAAGGTCTGAGGGACAGTGGACCGGCCCCCTGCTGAAAAAGTTTGCTGACCCCTGGCCTAGATGATCCTCAAGGTCTCTCCCAACTCTGCGATTTTATGATCTGTCTTGAATCTTTCAACGCTCAGCTTCATTAGATGCCCACAAGTTCCAGGGTTATGAGACCGGGGGGGGGGGGGATCCCTATTCACTTTCTCTGTGCCATATATGATTTTATAAACCTGTATCATGTTGTCTCTTACTCGCCTAAAAAGTCCCAAACGCTGAAACCTTTCTTCACTAGCTGACCTCAGTTACCGCTCACAGTTAGCCTGGAGAGAGGTAAACATTTTCTGTTTATTCCATTAATATCCCACCTTTTCCTCCAAGGAGCTGAAGGTGGCACACATAGTTCTTCCTCATTTAATCCCTACAACAACCTTGCAAGGTAGGTTAGATCGAGAGGCGGTGACTGGCCGAAGGTTCCCCTAATCAAGAGTGGCATGGCTGAGTGGGGATTTGAACCCTGGTCTCTTGGGTCCTAATCCAACACTTACGTAGAGGCACTCCCACACTTTCTAACATGCCCCCGTGTATAACACGCCTCCTATTTTGGGGAAAATTAAGAAAATGAGGGGGGGGGGAGATTGCCTCCGTGTATAAGACTACCCCCTCTTTTTTTAACATTTTTTTTTTATTTTTAAAAAACCTAGTCTTAAAAGTATGGTAAATAAAGTCATGTTCTCTCAGGAAAAGCATGCCTGCATTATCAAGGCTGGATGTCTGATTTAGCAAGAAGAACAGGGTGTCTCTTCTTTGTCTGGCTAGCTCAAGGCTGAATTTTTCCTGCACAAACATCCTTGACACAGTCTCAAGACAGTCTGAGTAAGCAGATTCTCCTAACAAAATCCTTTCACACCCTTAAAAAAAAAAACCTTTTCTTCGCATATAGGCTACCTATCAAGGCATATACAGTAAAGGTAAAGGGACCCCTGACCATTAGGTCCAGTCGTGGCCGACTCTGGGGTTGCGGCGCTTATCTCGCTTTATTGGCCAAGGTCAATATGGGACAGCTTCCGGGTCATGTGGCCAGAATGTGGCCATGACAGCTTCCGGGTCATGTGGCCAGAATGACTAAGCCGCTTCTGGCCAACCAGAGCAGCGCATGGAAACACCATTTACCTTCCTGCTGGAGTGGTACCTATTTCTCTACTTGCACTTTGACGTGCTTTCGAACTGCTAGGTTGGCAGGAGCAGGGACCGAGCAACGGGAGCTCACCCCGTCGCGGGGATTCGAACCGCCGACCTTCTGATCAGCAAGTCCTAGGCTCTGTGGTTTAATCCACAGCGCCACCTGCGTCCCTTCAGCATATACAGTACTGTACTATAATTCCACTACAAAAGCTTGTTGCTGTTTTGTTTTGTTTTTATAAAAAAAAATGTTATTCCTTCTTTTCAGGGCGGAGGCTGTCGGTTCCTGAGGTACAACTGCTCCATCAGAGCGCCCCGGAAGGGGTGGACTCTCATGCACCCGGGCCGCCTGACCCATTACCACGAGGGCCTCCCCACCACCAAAGGGACCCGCTACATTGCTGTGTCCTTTCTTGACCCTTAGAGCTGCCTCTTCCGGAAGGACAGAGAACGGGGAGGGGGAACCCTTTCTTCCCATTTTTACACCTCTGCAGGAAAAGCTCCACCTGGAATGAGGAATCCCTTGAATTCACGGAAAGGATTGGAGACAGATCCGTCATTTCTGCGCCCCACCTCTTGAGGAGGGCGTCCAGTTCCAAAGTCATGGTGTTCCAGGCAGAATATTTCCTCCTCCTAATTAGCATCCTTCCTCCTAATTAACCTTTCACATGCGGCAGGATCCTTTGGAAATTTATCCTGCTCCAGCCTTGCTGAAACCCCCCATTTTGTTCCGTGAGGAGAGCTGCCTCCACAGTTCCTGCCCATCATCATCCCTGGTGCTCAAAATCCCCCAGTCAGGGAAGCAGCCTCAATGTTTAGCCTCCAGCGAAGGATTTCTCTGATTCTGCCTTTGTAGCATCTATTTAGAGACAGCCCAAAGTGTTTCTCTATACCTCTAAAGCACATGGTTCCCTTGACACCAAGAATCCTGGGAAATGTAGTTTGTTATAGAGTGCTACAAATCCCAGCACCCTTAAGTGTAAACTGCACTTCTCGTGATTTTTTTTTTGGGGGGGGGGGAGCCACGTACTTTCAATGTGCCACTGTATACGCAGCCCTAGACTTCCAGGCAGAACATCCAAATGGTGCCTCCCAGTTACTGGTAAATATCTAATAATAAACTGAATAATTTTGCGATTTGGTCCCCTTTCTCGCATCCCAGCGGCAGCCACAACTCACCCTCCTACCCCCACCCTGACCTACACTGAAGTGGTAAGGCGATGGCAGAATGAAAACATTAGCTGACTTCACTTCCTCCTGTTCTGCAAAGTTGGCAGGAGAAAGTCAAGTCAGGCTTGCCTTAACATTGGATCAGTGGAGGCACCAATTTGCTAGGCAAATTCCTAGCATTCTAGGAATTTCTCCCCTTGGTCTGACGTCACACCCGAAACAGGCAGGCCCCAGAGAGGCACTTTCCAAGAGCTGTACGTATTTATTTGGGAAAGTTGGCCCCTTCCTTAGTAGGATGCCTAGTTTTCCTGCACAAAAAGTTGTACAGATTTCGACCAGAGATTTTTACAGTAAAAAGTTTACAAAAACTTCGCAACAACTATTGGTTTTCTTTCCCGGTGGGGGCGCTCATGGAGGGAGGTGTCCCAATTCGCATTTCAGAACACTGCACTGTGCTGGGAGTCAGTGGGTCCTGCTCCTCTTAACTCTTCACCGGAATAGATTCATCAACAATGTCATACATTTAAGCTCTGGGTTGCAAAGCACAGACAGATTTGCAAATTTGTGTGTGTGTGTGTGTGTGTGTGTGTGTGTATGAGAAAGAGATAAATTCCAGAGAAGCCATCCTGTTAGGCTGCAATGGATTGTATCAGATTGCTTTGCAATCACTTCAGCACCAGATAAATAAATAAAAACCACCCCCTTGGCCCTTGCTTGCAATGCATACCCATTGGCGTATACAGGACAACGTGATCTTTCAGGGATCCTGGTCCCACGCTGTGTAGGGCTTTCAATACCCAGCCCACCACCTTGAACTTGACCTGGCAGCTCATTATCTGTGATCAAAGCCGTTGGCATCTGTCAGGGGCTCAGGAGCAGAGGCACAGGAAAGGGAGGAAATAGAGAGCGAGGGGGAGGAATCCGAAGGAAATGTTAGCGATGACAGCGGTCCGAGGTCTCTGAGTCTTTCCAGCGAATCGGAAGATTCACAGAAAGGGGCTCCCCTGGTCAGAGCAAGGGGGGTGCCTAGGGGGACACCCCAGGAAGAAGGGGCCAGAGGGGACTCAGAGAGCAGCAGTTGGAAATCAGGACCAGCTTCCCCACCAGAGCGCAGTAGGGGGGAGGAGTCCCAGGTATCGGGATCAGGCGGCTCACCGCCAGCGGGAGGAGAGGAGTCAGGATTGGCCACGCCTCCATCGGAGAGCGAGGAAACGGTCAAGAGGAAGGTTGAAGGCTGGGCGCGCGCGCCAAGTTCAAATGTACAGGAGGGCGGCGCAGTTGGCAGCCCGGATAGGGAGCCAGGTCCCAAAGCCTGCCGAAAGGCAGGTGGTGAAGCAAACGCCTCCGATGGTGATGCAAATTGGGAATCACCGAGAAGTCATCAGCTTCAATGTCACCCAACTGTCGGACACGCCTGTAGTATTAGGCATGAGTTGGCTGCACAGGCACAGCCCAGCATTGGCTTGGTACCAGCGCCAACTGACTTTCGGCTCCTCCTACTGTGCGGAACATTGCATTCTGCCTAGCCCGGAAGGGGAAGAGGATGACCCGCAGCTACAATTAGGCACGCTGCAAGCAGTGCCCATCAAGTACGCAGCGTTTTTGGAGGTTTTCTGCGAGAAGGAAGCGGACAGGCTACCTCCCCACAGGTCCTATGACTGCAAGATTGACCTCCGGCCGGGGGCGACGCTGCCGACCGGGAAACTGTATTCCATGTCTGAAGACGAACTGCAGGAACTCAGGGAGTTCATAGATCACAACTTGAAGCGCGGTTTCATCCGGGAGTCGAAGGCAGTGGGGGGCAGTCCCGTATTCTTTGTGAAGAAAAAGGACACGCCCCAAAAAAGGCTTGTGGTGGACTATCGAATTTTGAACTCGAAAACCAAGCCCACAGCCTTCCCCATGCCCAAGATCGACGACCTGCTCGCGACGGTGAGAAAAGGACGCGTTTTCACCAAGTTGGATCTGCGAGGGGCGTACAACCTGATTCGCATACGGGAGGGCGACGAGTGGAAGACGGCCATGTTCACGCCCCTGGGCACCTATGAATACAGAGTTATGCCCTTTGGATTACAAAATGGCTCCCACTGTTTTCAAGCCTTCATGCATCACGTGTTAGCGGGACTCCTCTACAAGAAGTGCGTCTGCTTCCTGGACGACATCCTGATATTTTCAGAATCGCAGGAGGCTCACGAGAGAGACGTCAAGGAAGTTCTGCAGAGACTGCAGGAGCACAGACTGTACGCCAAGCTGGAGAAGTGCCAGTTCGACATGACGGAGGTGGATTTCTTGGGCTACAAATTGTCGGACAAGGGGCTCGCCATGGACAGCGCCAAGGTTCGCTCGGTGTTGGACCGGAAGAGCCCGCGCAATCGGAAGGAGGTCCAGCGGTTTGTTGGCTTTGCTAACTTTTACCGCAAGTTCATCAAGGGGTTCGCTATGCAGACGGCGGCCATTACCGACACGCTCAGGTCCAAGAAGAAGAAGTTCATCTGGACGGAGCAAGTGGAGCAGTCCTTTCAGAAACTCAAGCGTCTCTTCTCATCCGAAGAGCAGCTACTGCATGTGAATCCCAGCAGACCGATGAGGGTTGAAACGGACGCCTCAGACAGGGCCGTGGGAGCAGTCCTGTTGCAGCAAGACCTGCATGGGGACTGGAGACCGTGCGCCTTCTACTCCAGGAAGCTCAGCAAGTCAGAGCAGAACTACACCATCTGGGACAGGGAGTTGCTAGCCATTCATGCAGCATTCAAGGCGTGGCGGCACTTCCTTATCGGAGCCAAACACACAGTGCAGGTCCGCACAGACCATAAGAACCTGGAGTACTGGCGCACGGCAAGGTTCCTGAACCAGAGGCACATACGATGGGCGGAGTTCTTTGCGGACTTCGACTTCAGGATAGAGTACATCCCAGGCGACAACAACGTCATGGCGGATGCACTGTCCAGGAAGCCGCAATACCTCGAGGAGGCGGCACCAGCGGCGGCCAAGCACATTTTCGCACCAAAAGCGTGGGCGTGCGCTTCGGCAACCGTGGACCTGGATGCTGTACGTCGCACGCTGCAGGAGGACCCCTTCGCACAAGCCAAGATGGAGGAGGTGCACAGGGGCACGGCGAAGGACGACGAGTTCCAGATACGCGACGGATTGCTCATCCGCAAAGGGGCCCTCTACGTACCGGGAGACGACCTCCGCGCGAAGGTACTGCAGCAGTTGCACGACGCACCCACCGCCGGGCACTTTGGCAAAGAGAAGACTGTAGAATTAGTAGCCAGAGATTTTTGGTGGCCCAAGATGCGGGGGGAAGTCGCGGATTACGTCTCGAGGTGCGACACCTGCCAAAGGGTGCACAAACCGCCGGCGGGACTGCTGGAACCGCTGCAGACACCGCTCGAACCGTGGGAGAGGGTGGCCCTGGACTTTGTCACGGATCTGCCCAGCTCGAGGGGCAAGACAGCAGTGCTAGTGGTGGTGGACATGTTCACCAAAATGGCCCACTTCATTCCGTGCGCGAAGGTGGCCACGGCGGAACAGACCGCCAAACTGTTCATAGACCACGTGTTCAGGGTTCACGGTCTACCACGGTCTATCCTGTCTGACCGGGGGCGACAGTTCATCTCAAACTTCTGGCAGAAGCTGATGGGCATCCTGAACGTCAAGATCAACCTAGCGTCGGCGAGACACCCGCAGACCAACGGACAAGCGGAGCGGGTCAACGCCATCATGCAGCAGTACCTGAGATGCTACGCAAATCAGCAGCCTGCAACATGGGTGGACTACCTGCCGCTCGCCGAGTTCGCCTACAACAACACGAAGCACGTGTCCACGGGGGTGACACCGTTCTTCGCCAACAACGGGAGGCATCCCAGAACCTTCCCGGGATTAGAGAGAGTGGGGGAGGGGGAGCCACAGGCAGCGGAAGCCTTAGCATCAGAGTTGCAGGAGGTCCACGAACAGCTTCGGAGGCAGTTAGAACTAGCAAAGCACGCATACAAACTGCAGGCTGACAGACACAGAAGGGTTGGGGAAGACATACAGGTGGGAGACTGGGTTTGGTTAGCAGCCCAGGCAGTGCCGGCCAGATCGTTAGCGAAGAAGAAGCTCGGACATAAGCAGCTAGGGCCTTACCAAGTCGAGGCACAGGTTAATCCAGTGGCCTTCCGGTTGACACTTCCGGAGGGATCCAGAATGCACCCAGTTTTCCATAGATCGGTGCTCACGCCCTACAAAGCACCTCACAGATTTCAGGAACCAGGCACGGCACCAGACCCGCTCAGGGAAACGCCCACAAGGGGGGGGTCGCAGAGATTTTAGACTCGAGATGGGGGGAAGAGGGAGTAGAATATCTTCTCGCCAGAGAAGGTACCCCGGCCAGCGCCAACAGTTGGGTGCCGGACTATGCTTTGGAGGAACCTCTGCTCAAAGACGAGTTTCATGCCCTTTTCCCACACAGGCCCATGCCAGCCGAGTATTTCGACGACTGGCTTTTCACACCCACACTTTCAGCCAGCACATTCCAGGGGTTCGCCTCGGACGAGGAACCGGCACTAGACACACGTTCCCCGGAGGGATCACCCTCGGGGTCTGCCTCAGACCGCTCTTATTGGTGGGACGATCGACCAGAGGAGCAGTGGCGCAGGAAGTGGCTGGGGGGTCCTTGGCAGGCAACATCCCCAGAGGAGAACGGGGGAGAGACGGACATGGACGTGTTGGGGGAGGACGTTGGGTTCGAGCACGGAGGCAAAGAGATGGAAGCAGAGGAGATCGACGTCGGCGAGAGCACGGAGAACGAGCCGGACTTATCCGGCTGGATGTACGCCACGGGGGACGAACTGTATCCGGCACTCACCCCCACAACGACGGAGCACCCAGTACCCACACCGGAAGGAGGGGAGGGGGGAAGGGGGGGCTTCGAGGGGGGGATGGATGTCAGGGGTTCAGGAGCAGAGGCACAGGAAAGGGAGGAAATAGAGAGCGAGGGGGAGGAATCCGAAGGAAATGTTAGCGATGACAGCGGTCCGAGGTCTCTGAGTCTTTCCAGCGAATCGGAAGATTCACAGAAAGGGGCTCCCCTGGTCAGAGCAAGGGGGGTGCCTAGGGGGACACCCCAGGAAGAAGGGGCCAGAGGGGACTCAGAGAGCAGCAGTTGGAAATCAGGACCAGCTTCCCCACCAGAGCGCAGTAGGGGGGAGGAGTCCCAGGTATCGGGATCAGGAGGCTCACCGCCAGCGGGAGGAGAGGAGTCAGGATTGGCCACGCCTCCATCGGAGAGCGAGGAAACGGTCAAGAGGAAGGTTGAAGGCTGGGCGCGCGCGCCAAGTTCAAATGTACAGGAGGGCGGCGCAGTTGGCAGCCCGGATAGGGAGCCAGGTCCCAAAGCCCGCCAAAAGGAGGGGGAGCAGTCAGGGGGGTCAGCGTCAGCGTCAGAAGAGTCCAGAAAGGAGGAGACCCCGGGGGGCAGAAGGACCCAGAGGAGAAAGGAGAGACGGAAGAGGTGGAGTAAGGTTAGAGTCTTAAGCTGGTGTACAGGGGGTGGAGACTCAGATGGAGCTTCGCCGGTCTAGCCTCTAAGACGTAGAGCTGGGCGCTGCGGCTTGAAAATGGAAACTGTACTTCAATAAAGACTTTTGTACATTACTACCGGCTAGCGTTGGTCCTCTGTGAGCTGGGACCTGGAGCCAGCTCTGCCACATCCATTTGTCCCAGAAGATGGTGGAAGAGAGCATCTTCGGGAGTGAAGTCACAGCATTGGAGAGTTTCAGCACCTGCTGTGGCCGTCAAGACAGATATGGGAGAGACATGTTTTGTTGCAGCAGGGGCAGGTGAGGAGTCTGGTTGTGCAGCTGCGAGTGCACTATGGAATTTTTCTCTGTGCAAAGTGCTTCTTCTTCTTCTTCTTCTTCTTCTTCTTCTTCTTCTTCTTCTTCTTCTCCTCCTATTTATATTTATACTCCGCCCATCTGGCTGGGTTTCCCCAGCTACTCTGGGCAGCTTACAGCACATAAAAAATGGTAAAACATTAGATATTAAAAATTTGCTGATATAGGGTGGCCTAGTCTACATACAACGGTACAATAGCCATATGATTCAAAAAGAAATAGCAATGCAACATAACGTTAAAATTAAAAATTAAAAGTGTATCCCTCATGGACATAGCCAGGATTTATGTTACAGGGCTAGGACACCCACCTGTCTTCATCACCTGTCTGGCTCTGTCCAGCAGATTCGGAATGAAATGTCTCAACAGCCGTTGTTTTCAATTACTTTCTTTGGACCCCAATAGTTCAGAGAAGTCTGTCAGAATCTTCAGTCATTTGAAAACTAGGAAGTTAAAAAATTAACACCCGGGAGTACCTTTCATGTGGTTAATGAGTACATTTTGCAAAATTACAAAGAACACACCTTTTTTTATCTTACTTTTAAAAAATCTAAACTAAAACAAGTTTTCCTGGATTGCTGAAAACCATTTCAGCATTCCCTTCTCAAATTCCTCCTTTTTTCCCAATGCAGTTTTTCTGTGCACACTCAGTAAGCAGACTCCATTGTCTTTACTCCCCATAAGATACTGAATGAGCTCTGTAGGGCACAGCTGAGCAAGAGAGAGATTTCCATTTCAAATATTCTGATTATTTCCATTTTTAGTTAAGTATTTTTTTTTTATTTACTTGATTTGGAGGGGGCAGCTGCCCCCCCTGCCCATGATATCACTACAACATCACTTAAACACATACATACTATTATTAACAATAATACTATATACAAATTATAATATATAATAATAATAATAATAATAATAATAATAATAATAATAATAATAATAATAATAATAATTACAGCCCACATATATATATCCCGTTCAGCTTCCAGCCCCGGGACTTACCTTTCCCTGCAACCTTGCATTGGAGCTGGAAGGACGCAAGGGAAGGCCTAACAGGAAACTACATCTCCCATGAGGCAGTGGGGGTGGTGGCCGTCGCGGTTGGCGTGACGTCACCTCCCGGCGCTCCCCTCTGACGATGCCCGGGGCTTGGTTCCTTCTCGCAGCAGCGCAGTCCGGGGGAGAAGAAGGTGAAGGTGAAAGGGCAGCAGCGCCTGGGGAGCGGGTGAGGCGAGTGGACGCGTGTCAGCGGGTTCAGACGTGACAGCCCTCGAACCAAGTGCCGCTTCGCTAAAACCCCACTTGCTTGGGGTTTGGAGGAGGAGGGTGAGGGTGGCGGCGTTCCCTCGCGTGCGCGACACGTGTCGGCTCGGGTCACGCGTGCAAGGTGTGCGCCCAGGTGAGGCTCCGCGCACGTGGGTCGGGCATGTGCCAGGTGGGCGGGCGCTCGCTGGCTGCAGCCCAGTCTGAAGGGCGTGGCTGGCATGGGTGGCCTTGGGGCGGACTGGCAGGTGCGAGGGGTCGGGGTGAGGGTAGGATCCAGGTGCGGGAACCCCCTGCAAAACGAAAGACTGTTCCTTCTGCAAGGTATGAGCGTGAAGGTAAGCAGGTAGGGGGTGGCTGGATGCGGGGGTGTGGTCTGGGCAGGGAGGGGCAGCTGCCCCCCAAATCAATAAAAATGCATAGTATACTAAGGTTCTGCGCCCCCTAACAAAAGGCCTGCCCCCCTAAATCCTGGCTACGTCCATGGGCCTGCAGTTCAGGGGCGGGACATCTGCTTTGAATGCAGAAGGTTTGATACCCAGAATCTGCAGGTAGGATTGGGGCCAGGGCTGGATTTAAGTTTGATGAGGCCCTAAGCAACTGAAGGCAATGGGCCCTTTATATGCCCAGCTGTCCTTTGTCAAAAACAAATTGTCGCTGTTTTTTTGTGTTGAATATATGCTATATGGGGACGCGGGTGGCACTGTGGGTTAAACCACAGAGCCTAGGACTTGCTGATCAGAAGGTCGGCGGTTCGAATCCCCGCGACGGGGTGAGCTCCCGTTGCTCGGTCCCTGCTCCTGACAACCTAGCAGTTCGAAAGCACGTCAAAGTGCAAGTAGATAAATAGGTACCTCTGGCAGGAAGGTAAACAGCATTTCCGTGCGCTGCTCTGGTTTGCCAGAAGCGGCTTAGTCCTGATGGCCACTTGAGCTGTATGCCGGGTCCCTCGGCCAATAAAGCGAGATGAGCGCCGCAACCCCAGAGTCATCCGCGACTGGACCTAATGGTCAGGGGTCCCTTTACCTTTACCTAAGCTACTGAAGGTAATGGGGCCTTTTATATGTCCAGCTGTCCTTTGTCAACAACAAATCGTCACTGTTATTTTGTGTTGAATATATGCTATATGGTAATTTATGGACCTAATACGTATCTAAAGCCATTTGCGCATGTTGCTGTCAACCAGTCCATGCAGAATGTAGGCACCCTATATATAGAAATGAGCAAACCAGTGATATTTTAGGGAGCAGGCGGGGCCCGTTACAGGAGCCTACACAACACAAAACACTGTTGCTGTATGTGGGTTTTATTTTATTAGTTTTTTATCATATATTTTGGAAGCGTACATCCAGTTATTTATCTCATGTCTACAACTCGAGGTGATGTGCATTGGGTCCATCTAGTTCAGCATTGCCAACACTGGTTGGCGGCCAGGGCCAGATTTATGTTTGATGAGGCCCTAAGCAACTGAAGGCCCTTTATATAAAGGTGGGGCCCTTTATATGTCCAGCTGTCCTTTGTCAACAACAAATTGTCGCTGTTTTTATTGTTGAATGGTGGCACTGTGGGTTAAACCACAGAGCCTAGGACTTGCCGATCAGAAGGTCAGCAGTTCGAATCCCCGCGATGGGGTGAGCTCCCGTTGCTCGGTCCCTGCTCCTGCCAACCTAGCAGTTCGAAAGCACATCAAAGTGCAAGTAGATAAATAGGTACCACTCCGGCGGGAAGGTAACGGCGTTTCCGTGCGCTGTTCTGGTTCGCCAGAAGCGGCTTAGTCCTGCTGGCCACATGACCCGGAAGCTGTATGCCGGCTTCCTCGGCCAATAAAGCGAGATGAGCATCGCAACCCCAGAGTCATCCGTGACTGGACCTAATGGTCAGGGGTCCCTTTACCTTTACCTAAGCTACTGAAGGTAATGGGGCCCTTTATATGTCCAGCTGTCCCTTGTCAACAACAAATTGTCACTGTTTTTAGTGTTGAATATATGCTGTGTATTCCATTACTTACACCATAGGAGCCTGCACAACACAAAACACTGTTGCTATATGTAAGTTTTATTTCATTTGTCTTTTATCTTATATTTTCGAAATGTACATCCAGTTGGGTTTTTTTTGCTTTAAGTTTTTTGGGGCCCCCAAGAGAGTGGGGCCCTAAGCTATAGCTTGTTTAGCTTATACGTAAATCCGGCACTGACTGGGGCAAAGGCCTTTGCCTGAAACCCTCAAGACACTCTGCAGGGTCTGATCCTGGATATGGCACCTTCCTATTTAAACCAACCTTTAATTTGAAGCCAGGAAAACGATGGTCTTCCTTTATTTTGGGTGGGAAAGGACTATCTTTGATATAATAATTTGTACCCCACCCATCTGGCTGGGCCTCCCCAGCCACTCTGGGCGTCTTCCAACAAAGATTAAAAATACCTTTAAATGCATTTAAAAGGTCCTGGGATCAACCCTCAGCTTTTCCAGGGAGAGGCTCCTGGCCCCCCAAAACCCTGGTCAGCTGCTGACAATTCTGAGCCCCTTGTCTGACTCTGTATAAGACAGCTTACTGTCTAAATAAGCCATGAGGACTTGAATTCTACTTTATTTTGGGGCAGGGGAAAGACCATATGGCTTAGGGATAGAACACTTGATTTGCAGGGGAAATGTCCCAGGGAGAGGCTGCCTGCCTGAACCCTGCTAGCCAATATACCAAGGGCGCCAGAATCCGTATAAAGCACTTTTTCATGTGTTTTGGTGATAGTTTGGTGAGTCCTTATGTGTGTGGGAGGGAAGCAGCTCAAGTTACTCAGCTGCAACATGCGGTTCATGGGGGATTTTTGAACAGAGCACTCCTCAGCCACGTCTCCTCAGAAGTAAGTCCTACCTAACTTAATGGGGCTTACTCCCAGGTCGGGTAGGGCTAGGACTGCCGCCTGAGGCTCTCTTTCAGTTTATATTTATTTATATAGTGTCTTCCCCCCAGAACTGGGACTCGACGCAGCTCGCAAAAATTAAAAACTGTTGGAAACATTGCAAAGCTAAAAACAGATATTAGCTCAGAAGTAGCTAAACTGTGCTAGAATTGAAACGATGGAAAGACAAATCTGTTAAAATGCAAGTGGTGCAAACTGCAACAGCCCTTCCTTACAAAAACCCAAACCAATTAGTCCCCAAAGGAATGGCGTTGACCTGCCTGCAAAGGACAGCAAGGAGGGAGCCAGTCTGACTTATCTAGGGGGGAGGTCCAAAGTCTGGGAGCAGCCACCGAGAAGGCCCCATCCAGCGTGCCTGTGGGGGTGGCAGGAACGAGAGAAGGGCCTTCCCGAAGATCTCAAAACCCGGGCCGGTTCACGTGAGGACATTGGATCTTTCACATAGCTTGGACCTCAGCCCTATAGGGCTTTATAGGTAGTGAGGTGAGGTGACAATATTCTCCGGAGAATATTCTTGAGAATGAGAATAATGTTTTTTTTTTAATCCAGTTACATTACTGGGCATTGTGCCATTCACCATTGGCAGTTCTGAAATGTGAGCTACAGAAAACATTTTTTTTTTTTTAGTTTTAGTTTTAAAAATGCTATTCATTTAATTTGATAAACATTTGAATTCGTATGTATTCCAACTATATGTAATAGCCTTTTTTCTACTTTGGTGTGACCTTATTCTTAGCAATTCTATACCCTTGGCCATACAGTGTGATTTTTTTACAGAATGTAGCTTTAATGCTTTATACACTTAAAGTGCCTGGGCCTAGGTCTATACAATTATATGTAACAGCATGTGAGGTGGCCGTGATTTAAACAGTTGACGTTTGCCCATGAATAAACATGTATATTAACTAATTATCTCATTTTCAATGCATTAAAATGATATCATTTTCAATGCATTAAAATGAATATTCTCCTATTTTAAATGAAGATTCTCTAATATTCTCATTAATCAAGAATATTCTTGTGAATATTCTCCAAAAGATTATTCTCGAGAATTTAACCTCACTATTTATAGGTCATTACCAGTGCTATGAGTTGTGCTTGGAAACAGACCAGTAGCTAGTTGGGGTTTCTGTAGCAAGGGAGCCTTCTGTTCCCCATAGCCAAACCTGGCCAACAATATGATTGCAGCTCTTTGGGCAGATTGGATTTTCCTAGTGCTTTGCATAGGCATGTTTGCTCCCTGGTCTGTGGGTTGCTGGCGCCATTTAAGTCCCCCTGGAGTCTTTGCTGATATCTTTTTGGCGCCTTAAGCCTTAACTTTCCCATCCACGCTTGAGATGGACTGAGCTGATTTTGCTCTGCTGTGCTGCCAAACCTTCCTGTAGCTGTTAGTGGGTTGTTTTATATGTCTGTATAAATCGGAGGTGTTCATATGACGACGTTTCATGTGAATTTTTGCTGGTGTCGTGGTTAAGTTTTTAAATGTAAGTCGCCTGGAGACCTGAGTGCCTAAACAATCTAATCTGATGATTGGTAGATTTATTTGCATGCAATTTTCTCTTTTTGCTGTAAGGGAAAGAGTTGTTGTTTCTGAATAGCATTAAGATATTCCGTGTCGTCGCCATCGTTTCTAAATGCATTAGAAAATACTTAATAAAATACGGTGTCGGGGAGAAAAATGGTGGAAAGGATGGTGTGTTTCTTAGTTGGATTCAGGCAACACCTGCGCTATTTACAGCACCTTAAACAGTTATGGCTTCCCCACCAACCCCCAACCCCCCAATACTGGGAACTGTTGCTAAGGGTGCGGAGAATAGTGTTCTCCTTTGTTGTTGTTGTTTAGTCGTTTAGTCGTGTCCGACTCTTCGTGACCCCCTGGACCAGAGCACGCCAGGCACTCCTGTCTTCCACTGCCTCCCGCAGTTTGGTCAAAGTCATGCTGGTAGCTTTGAGAACACTGTCCCACCATCTCGTCCTCTGTCGTCCCCTTCTCCTTGCGCCCTCCATCTTTCCCAACATCAGGGTCTTTTCCAGGGAGTCTTCTCTTCTCATGAGGTGGCCAAAGTATTGAAGCCTCAGCTTCAGGAACTGTCCTTCCACTCAGGGCTGATTTCCTTAAGAATGGATAGGTTTGATCTTCTTGAGCCCATGGGACTCTCAAGAGTCTCCTCCAGCACCACAATTCAAAAGCATCAATTCTTCGGCGATCAGCCTTCTTTATGGTCCAGCTTTCACTTCCATACATCACTACTGGGAAAACCATGGCTTTAACTATACGGACCTTTGTTGGCAAGGTGACGTCTCTACTTCTCAAGATGCTGTCTAGGCCTGTCATTGCCCTTCTCCCAAGAAGCAGGCGTCTTTTAATTTCGTGGCTGCTGTCACCATCTGCAGTGATCATGGAGCCCAAAAAAGTAAAATCTCTCACTGCCTCCATTTCTTCCCCTTCTATTTGCCAGGAGGTGACCAGTGGCCATGATCTTCGTTTTTTTGATGTTGAGCTTCAGACCATATTTTGTGCTCTCCTCTTTCACCCTCATTAAAAGGTTCTTTAATTCCTCCTCACTTTCTGCCATCAAGGTTGTGTCATCTGCATATCTGAGGTTGTTGATATTTCTTCTGGCAGTCTTAATTCTGGCTCCTTACAGCTTCAATTCCCATAATTCCTTGGTAAGAGGCATTGATTATTAAGCTACTCTGTGCGGGAAACTGGAGTCTCCTGACACCCCTTAGCACCCCTTAAACTATAGTTCCCAGGATGCTTTGGGGTAAGCCAGGGCTCTTTAAAGTGATCTGGTGCAGATGGAACCCCAGGGATACACAGCTGGGGCTTGGGGGCACTTGCACCATTGGCAGGAAAAATGCAAACAGCAGCCCTGTGATTGGGCCATGTGCGTTCTCTAATCCTGTCCAACTTTCTCTCCTTGCAGTGACGGGGGAGCAAATTGGATTTGGAGCAGGGGAGACAGCTTCTTCACCTTTTCTCTGAACCGCTTAGGAAACAAGACGCAGGACATGATCGCCCTTTGAGAACCCAGCCTGTGCCTTAGAAGTAAGTTGGGCAGCGATTTGGGGTGGGGCGGGAGATGTTCCTCAAACATACATGCACCCATAATTTTATTTGTATGCCATAATAATAATAATTTATTATTTGTACCCTGCCCATCTGGCTGGGTTTCCTCAGCCGCTCTGGGCAGCTTCCAACAAAGATTAAAAGTACATTAAACCTTTCTGTCGTTAACACAAGGCGCCTTGCAACACGGACAAAATTGCATACTGCAACAAAAATAGTCGTAAAACAATGGATAAAACACATTCAGAACGTGCGCAGCCAAATCAAACAATTCCCACAATAAATCATAGTAAGTTCTAAAATAAAGGCACACAAAAAATTATATTGGTAACAGCAACAACTGCAACGATTCACAGCCAAGGTGTGGAACCTACATAGGAACCAACTTCATGAGACCAGATTTATTTTGATTATGTAAGGCATGGAGAAAGCAGATATGGAGAGGTCCCCCCCCCCAATAATGCTAGAACTCATGGACATTCAATGAAGTTACCGTATTTTTCACCCTATAGGACGCACTTTTTCCCCTCAAAAAATGAAGGGGAAATCTGTGTGCGTCCTATGGGGCGAATGCAAGCTTTTGCTGAAGCTTGGAGAGTGAGGGGTTGGTGCGCACCGACCCCTCTCGCCCTCCAGGCTTCAGGAAGCTATCAGCAAGCCTGGGGAGCCTGCGGGAGTTCCCGCAGGGCTCCCTAGGCTGCAGATAGCAGCCTGCTGCCCGGAGCGCGGGGTGCGCTGAAGAGAGTGCCCCGCGCTTTGGGCAGATATCCGCAGCCTGTTTTTTCCTTTATTTCCCCCCCCCCCAAAAAAAAACCCTAGGTGCGTCCTATAGGGTGAAAAATATGGTGAATTTTGGGAAATTCAGGACAGAGAAAAGGAAGTGCTTCATGCAGCACTTAGTTAAACCGTGGAACTCACTGCCACAACGTGCAGCAGCGGCCATGGACCTGGATGGGTTTAACAGAGGATTGGACAAATTCATGGATGGCTTTGTTCACTGTTTTTTATTTCTTTGTTTTGTTTATTATTAAATTTATTTATACCCCACCTATTTATATCAAGCCTTTATCCCTGTGCGGGACCCAAGGTGGCTCACAACATCAATTTAAAAAGATAAATTGCTAAAATCACGCAGTATATAAGTAACCCTATTAAAAACAGCGCTGCAGAAAACTTTAACCACTTAAAAGCACACACACAGTAAAACATCCACCCACAGAACAATTTGGCAGAACAGTGAGGTGTGCCAAAAGCCCATTGGAACAACAACAACAAAAAGGATTTGTCTTGCCCTACTCCTCGTCTGAAAAAGGCTCCGAGAGCAGCTTGTATAAGAGCAAGAATATAATGTACAGTCAATTAAAAGAAGACAGTTCCTGCCCTCAGTTTGCATTCTGAAAGGCACAGCATGAAAGGAAAGAGTGAAGGTGTAGTAAAGTTAGTGTTTGTTTAGAAGCTGTTCCTTGGTCAAGCAACGAGAGTGAGGTCTTGTGGGTAACCAACAAGCCACAAGGACCATGGGAAATAAGTTTTGTCCCTTTAACCCCAGACTAACAGGCTCCCAGGGTGTGAAAGGTTTATTATGGGAAAGGAAACCCCTGATTTAAGGAAAGCTTTGACACCTGGGTCTGAAGTTATGTGCATTCCCTCAGTGATGTTATCTGTCCTTGGTTGCCTGGGAATGTGCATCTGCATAAACTCCACGGAAAGGGAGGAAACCCTTTGATTTAGGCTCTGGGTTCTTAATGGATCCAGCTGCCAGAAGTTAGATTGATTAGCCCGCAAGCCGGTCATTGGTGAATTTAAAAATAATCAAGAGTTATGATTGGTTTCGGGGGTTCCGACGCCACATGTAAATCGGGGATAAAAGACCTTGGGCATCGATTATTAAGCTACTCTGTGCGGGAAACTGGAGTCTCCTGCCCCCCATTTAGCACCCCTTAAACTACAGTTCCCAGGATGCTTTGGGGTAAGCCAGGGCTCTTTAAAGTGATCTGGTGCAGATGGAACCCCAGGGATACACAGCTGGGGCTTGGGGGCACTTGCACCATTGGCAGGAAAAATGCAAACAGCAGCCAGCTGCTGATTTCCAACTAAGTAGCCGGCCTTTCATCCTTTGTGATGGAGAATTGCGAAAGCCTCTGAATGCGGATCATTGAAAAGACTCTAACTATTCTATCTGGTCTGGCTGGAGAGCAAAGACAAGTGAGGGAGGAGCAAGCGGCTGGGGGCAAGTTTAACACAGAAGGGGCAGGATGAGGTTTCTTGGTGGTTTTTGTTATACAGCACCTGATATTTGGAGGCATACTTGCACTGTATGGGCTAAGTTTATTTTGCTCAAATAGCTCTCTGTGAATTTTATTTATTGAATTTGTATACAGTGGTACCTCAGGTTAAGTACTTAATTCGTTCCGGAGGTCCGTTCTTAACCTGAAACTGTTCTTAACCTGAAGCATCACTTTAACTAATGGGGCCTCCTGCTGCCGCCGCACCACCGGAGCACGATTTCTGTTCTCATCCTGAAGCAAAGTTCTTAACCCGAGGTACTATTTCTGGGTTAGCGGGGTCTGTAACCTGAAGCATATGTAACCTGAAGCGTATGTAACCCGAGGTACCACTGTACCACCCTTCGTTGCAGAATCCCAAGGGCAGTTCACAAAACCATTTTCTGTGATCATTTTTCAATACCACCTAAGCTAGCGGCTGTTGCCTTTCCTGGTGAAGAGTTTCAAAATTAAATGGGCTTATTATAGCTGAGTGTTAAGAAATACCTTGGGGAACCAACATTTTGGAGACCGGAATATTCAAAATCCATTAATCGTCAGCACCAGTGTGATAGATATGCACATTCTTAATGGGGTTTTTGCACGCATCCTGCTTTTTCCAGCTCCTTGAACACTGTGACCCTCACTTGCTTTTCTCCCTAAGCTTACGGTTACGTAAGAAAGGTGCTGGGTTCCATCCTCCAACCTTTGCTCAGCTGGCTTGTGCTAAAGATGGAGCGATTAACTGGAGCTACTCTCCCTCTGCCAGCCTGAGCCATTTTTCCTCCGAGCAGCAAATCTGAGATCTGACTCCCCACTTTAAGCTGTCTCTATTGTTGGCACTGTGGGTTAAACCACGGAGCCTAGGACTTGTCGATCAGAAGGTCAGCGGTTTGAATCCCTGCGGCGGGGTGAGCTCCCGTTGCTCGGTCCTTGCTCCTGCCAACCTAGCAGTTTGAAAGCACATCAAAGTGCAAGTAGATAAATAGGCACCACTCTGGCGGGAAGGTAAACGGCGTTTCTGTGCGCTGCTCTGGTTCGCCAGAAGCGGCTTAGTCATGCTGGCCACATGACCTGGAAGCTGTACGCCGGCTCCCTCAGCCAATAAAGCGAGATGAGCGCCACAGCCCCAGAGTCGGCCACCACTGTGCCTAACAGTCAGGGGTCTCTTTACCTTTACCTATTGTTTCCTGTTGTGAAGGTGGCAGGACTTTGAGCAGGTGGGAGGGGAGAGTGGTTGAAAATAAAAACATTTAACATCCCTGGAGGATGCCCTTCTTGATGCAGCTGGTTCACGTTGCATTTGAGCATAAGAATGTAATAAGAACTTTGACTAGTTCCATAGTTTAACACTGCTCCGCATGAAGAACCACGGGGTTTATCTGACTGTTTGCTCCTCTCTTTCTCTCTTCCCTGCCCCCACCTGCCCCCCCCCGCCCCCCTATAGCGCAATGTCCCTGCTCTTCCCTTGCTCCAAGTCCATTGTCTCCGGCAAGAAGGACAAGAGACACATGGCGGAAGTCAACGCCTCCCCGCTCAAGCACTTCGTCACTGCCAAGAAGAAGATCAATGGCATCTTTGAACAGCTGGCTGCCTACATCCAGGAGAGCTCAGCATTCCTGGAGGGTAAGGCGACCTCTTGTGTTGTGTTTTCAAGACAACTTTCCTGCTCGCCACGGGCGATGAGGAATTTGTGTAGGCGAGCGAGCCCAGAATAAATGGGGGCGGCCGGTTTAAATTGGAAACGTAAGCTGGTGTGTACGGAGTCAGTGCTAAAGATGAACCAAGGGTCTGGTCCTCATGGTTCTGAATTTAAACAGAAACTGAGGAAGCTGCCTTATACGGTATCTACCTTACCTAGGAAGCCTGCCCAGTCTGCGGTTCTCCAAAGTCTTCCTTCAGTTGCTGCTCTCCTTTTAACTGGAGAATGACCCTGCAAGATTCCCCTGGCCTGAAACTTTTGAGAGCTGCTGCCTATCAGTGTAGACATTACTGAGGTAGATTGACCCAAGGGCAACTGGTATTCAGAAGCGTTGCTGCTTCAAAGCATTGTGGCTGGTAGCCATCGATAGGCCCCGGGATTTGCCAGACTCGGAACACGGTGCTAATAATAATAATAATAATAATAATAATAATAAATTTATTTATTATTTGTACCCCGCCCATCTGGCTGGGCTTCCCCAGCCACTCTGGGCGGCTTCCAACAAAACACTAAAATACAATAACCTATTAAACATTGAAAGCTTCCCTAAACAGGGCTGACTTCAGATGTCTTCTAAAAGTTTGGTAGTTATTTTTCTCTTTGACATCTGGTGGGAGGGCGTTCCACAGGGCGGGTGCCACTACCGAGAAGGCCCTCTGCCTGGTTCCCTGTAACTTGGCTTCTTGCAATGAGGGAACCACCAGAAGGCCCTCGGCGCTGGACCTCAGTGTCCGGGCAGAACGATGGAGGTGGAGACGCTCCTTCAGGTATACTGGACCGAGGCCGTTTAGGGCTTTAAAGGTCAGCACCAACACTTTGAATTGTACTCGGAAACATACTGGGAGCCAGTGTAGGTCTTTCTAGACCGGTGTTATATGGTCTCGGCGCCCACTCCCAGTCACCAGTCTAGCTGCCGCAATCTGGATTAGTTGTAGTTTCCGGGTTACCTTCAAAGGTAGCCCCACGTAGAGTGCATTGCAGTAGTCCAAGCGTGAGATAACTAGAGCATGCACCACTCTGGCCAGACAGTCTGTGGACAGGTAGGACCTCAGCCTGCGTACCAGATGGAGCTGGTAAACAGCTGCCCTGGACACAGAATTGAGCTGCACCTCCATGGACAGCTGTGAGTCCAGAATGACTCCCAGGCTGCGCACCTGGTCCTTCAGGGGCACAGTTACCCCATTCAGGACCAGGGAGTCCTCCACACCCACCCACCCCCTGTCCCCCAAAAACAGTACTTCTGTCTTGTCAGGAGTCAACCTCAATCTGTTAGCTGCCATCCATCCTCCAACCACCTCCAGACACTCACACAGGACCTTCATGGGTTCCAATTTGAAAGAGAGGTAGAGCTGGGTATCATCATTCCTACATTTCTCTTGAAACTAGAACTTGGTTAAGAACCAATGAGGACTAGAACCTTACTTTAGTAAAAGCATGGCAGCCCTTGTAGATTTGGCTCCCTTTTGGTTTCAGAAACGCACAGGAACGTGGAGCTGGACCCCATCACCACAGAGGAGCAGGTGTTGGAGGTCAAAGGCTACCTGTCCAAGGTGGGCGGCATCAGCCAGGTGTTGGCCCGGCGTCACATGAAGGTGGCCTTTTTCGGACGGTGAGTGGGGCACCAGGCAAGCGGTCTTGTGCCCGGTGAGGAATTTGGCTGAGGGTGGAGGGAAGCCTGCGGCAGGGAGCAGAAGCTCTCCAGCGTGCCCTTGTCTGCCAGCAAATGCCAGCTTGAGTGAGTCACTATCTCCTTTTATTCTCGGCTGGAAAAAGTTAACACTTCTGAAGCTCAGATCCCTGCTCAGCCATAAAAAGGTGGCAGAGAAGCCTTTTCCCCCACCCCGAGGGCCAAATTCCCTTCTGGACAGCTTCCTGAGGGCCACATGCCAGTGTTTTGCAGGGCCAGAGGAAAAAGTGGATAGAGCAGTAACTGGATTTTCGACCTTTGTTTAGTGTGTGTGTGTGTGTGTGTGTGTGTATAATGTGTATATGTGTATATGTGTATATATATATATATATGTGTGTGTATATATATAGATGTGTGTGTGTATATATATAGATACACTACACACACACACACACACACATATATATATATATATATATATATATATATATATATATATATGCTTTCGTAGATTTTCACGGGTATAGGTATGCAGGTTTTGGTGTCCTCGGGTGTCTTCCCTTGTAGACACCCCAACTTTTACACGGGAAGACACCCGAGGACACCAAAACCTGCATATATATATATATATATATATATATATATATATATATGGGACGTGGGTGGCGCTGTGGGTTAAACCACAGAGCCTAGGACTTGCTGATTATGAAGGTCGGCAGTTCGAATCCCCGCGACAGGGTGAGCTCCCGTTGCTCGGTCCCTGCTCCTGCCAACCTAGCAGTTCGAAAGCACGTCAAAGTGCAAGTAGATAAATAGGTACCGCTCTGGTGGGAAGGTAAACGGCGTTTCTGTGCGCTGCTCTGGTTCGCCAGAAGCGGCTTAGTCCTGCTGGCCACATGACCCGGAAGCTGTACGCTGGCTCCCTTGGCCAATAATGCGAAATGAGCGTTGCAACCCCAGAGTCGGTCACGACTGGACCTAATGGTCAGGGGCCCCTTTACCTTTATTTTGTGTGTGTGTGTGTATAAATATGTGTGTGTGTACACACACACACACTTTTTTATTGGTTTTTGCATATATTTTCCAAACAAATTATGTCATTTCATCTCATCTCATACGTCATTTTGGCTATTTTAGCCTGAGACTTCCATCAACCACGTCTAATGATTTTCAAACCTCCTCTTTTAATCCTACATTTATTATCGTAACTATTACTTTTAATAGTCAGTTACTTAAAATCCATTCTCATAAATCTTTTCTGTAATATTTCATATAGTTCTCCTTACAAAACTTCTTGTAGTCCTACCAGCATAGTCAGTTGATTACAATTGTCTTTCAAATAACTCGCATATTTACACCGATCTTTCAAGAATTTCTGGTCCCACTGGTTTCAAATTCTCCCTGTCATCTTATCCAATTCTGCGTAGTCCATTAATTTCATCTGCCATTCCTCTTTCGTTGGTAATTCTTACTGCTTCCATTTCTGTGCCAATAATACTCTTGCTGCAGGATTTCCGTCTTTTGTTGAGCACCAGTAATAGCATTTTTTTCTAGGGGACATGAACAAAATGACCCAGATTCAATGCTGTGTGTGTGTTTAATTTTCATAGAATTGTAGAGCACAACCCCTCTGCAATGCGGGCATCTAAACATGTGGTCTCCTATCCAATTTAAAACCACCCCGGACCCTTCTTAGCTTTGCAAACGAGCTAGCCTTTTTATTTCCTTATTATTTCCTCAGCCACTCTGTGCGGCTTCCAGAACATAACAAAACGTCCAACAATATAAACTTCCTGATACAGGGCTGCCTTCAGACGCCTTCTAAGTGTTGTGTAGTTCTTTTATCTTCCTTATCTCACTCAGTTGTGTTGTTTTTCTTTGTTTCTTCTTGTGTGTTGCCGGAGCAAGCAGATTTTCCTACTGAAATAAATAAAATGATTTAAAAAAGAAAACAAAATCCCCTTCACAGCTGAGGAGTTGCGGGCAGAACTATGTGTGTGTTGTTTGTGGCTGTGCTCGCTCCTGGCATGCAGCCCCCAGAGGATTGGTCAAGGGCCAGTAATAAAGGGTCAGCCTCCATCCCTGGTTTTACATAGCCCTTTTTTTTAAACTTTTATTTTGCTTTAAACAGGTACATATAAATATAGACAACCAGAATTACAAAGGAAAATTCCTTAATAGTAATGGGGAAAAAACTTTAAAAACTACAAAAAATATTGAAGTACATGACACAGAACATAAGCAACTATAGGAAAGATAAAAGAAAAGAAAAATAGAAAAAAAGAAAGAGAAAGATGAGCCAAAGCAGGAAAGCTCATCTATTGTACACTTCTGTCAAGCTCACAACAGATCATTACTCTTATCAATTATCTCTATCTGCATTCCAAAGGAATCCCTGATCTTTACATAGCCCTTTTGTCCAGGCAGGGCAGGTCCCCGCCCCAAGGACCTTACAGATGCGTTTGTGTTCTTAGGACGAGCAATGGGAAGAGCACAGTCATCAATGCCATGCTGTGGGACAAGGTCCTTCCCTCAGGCATCGGACACACCACAAACTGCTTCTTGCGTGTGGAGGGAACAGAGGGCCAGGACGCCTTTCTGCTCACGGAGGGGTCTGAGGAGAAGAAAAGCGTCAAGGTAAACACATCTCCAGTCAGCGGAGGGAGACAGTTTTTGGAAGGGAGGGCGAGGAGCTCTTTCCATATGTTTTCAGTCTACAATTGTTTTAACTCCATGAAACTTTTACATTATTATTGCTGGTTTTTCCTACTTGGGATTTTATAGCTTTTATCTTCTATCTTTTTCTTTTACAAGGCGCTTCGAGGAGTTTTTTCCTACAGTCAGGAACTGTCTAAATTTTATGAAATAAATAGTTTCTATACCACTTAATAGGGAAGCGGGTGGCGCTGTGGTCTAAACCACAGAGCCTAGGGCTTGCCGATCGGAAGGTCGGCAGTTTGAATCCCCGCGACGGGGTGAGTTCCCGTTGTTCGGTCCCTGCTCCTGCCCACCTAGCAGTTCGAAAGCACATCAAAGTGCAAGTAGATAAATAGGTACTGCTCTGGCGGGAAGGAAAACGGCGTTTCCGTGCGCTGCTCTGGTTCGCCAGAAGCGGCTTAGTCCTGCTGGCCACATGACCCGGAAGCTGTACGCTGGCTCCCTCGGCCTATAGAACGAGATGAGCGCCGCAACCCCAGAGTCGGTCACGACTGGACCTAATGGTCAGGGGTCCCTTCACCTTTATACCAATTAATGGTAGAGCAGGCTCCTAAGCCCCTCCCAAAACCACTTCCCACTCAAACCCATAATTTTCTTTGATCCTTTTACGCGGTTTTGTATGTCCGTGGTATTTTATGCATTATGGCTTGCCTTTGTTTTTACTGATTATTGTTTAGTAATTCTCCATTGCAATTGATAAGTGTAAGCCGTTTAATTGTTATTTGCTGATATTTAAGTTTCCTGTTTACCACTGGATTCTAATGGATCGTTGAATATTGCTTTGTTTGCTATAAGTAGTTCGTTTTTAAGTTATTGTGACTTTTTTTTGTACTGGATCAGATTGTTATTATTAATGTTTGACATTTCATTATTTTTTTTATACGGGTTGGAAGCTGCCCCAATTTATTAAATAAATAAATAAAATACTATTATTATTATTTCTCTCTCTCTATCTGCCAACCCTCTACGTCCAGACGGTCAACCAACTGGCTCACGCGCTCCATCAAGACGAACTCCTGACTGCCGGAGGAATGGTCAGCGTAATGTGGCCGAACTCCAAGTGCCCCCTCCTCAAAGATGACCTGGTTTTGATGGACAGGTGAGAGATCTCCCTTTCCCCCAGGCCCCTGGGGAACATTCCTCAAACCAGTTGGCTGCTAAGTTGCTGTGCGCATGTAGAAGCACGGAAAACAACGGAGGTGTTTTCCCAGAAACTCCTCCTTCGCTGCTGGCCTTGTTCCAGCTTCCTGGCTTAGCAGGCATTTAATTTGTAAACTGATGCTATATTCTCCCGGTGAGCTAATTGCAGCGAGCTTAGCCTTTCTCCGCAGGCGATTTGAGATAATGGCTTTAATTCCTTCCCTGCTTCTAAAATCTGCTCCTCTCTTTCTAAAAACAGTTTGCTCCTTTTTAAAAATCTCCTCTCTCCCAGTCCTGAAAACTGGCTGCTAGTTGTTAGCCACTGGTTTCTCAAAGTCATCCGTTTGGCTGAGATGAGAGAGCAGGATGCTATTCTCAGTATCTGGTACTCACAGGTAGACTCTGACTGACTATGGAGGCTCGATTGAACTGTATGCATATTAGGAGGCAGGATAAGGTTCTGTCTGTTGCAGGAATTATTTCTGCCCCACAGAAGCTTTCACAAGAAACAGGAAGCAGGACTGGTTAGGCCTTCGGCTCTTCCATGTTTTTCCTTCTTATTGTTTGCGTGTACCACCTGTGCTCAGAGATCTGTATTGGTGTCTGATTTGCTACCAGGCTGAGTTCAAGTTTTTACTAATAGCACATAAAACTCTCAACAGTTTTGGTCAGGTTTCCCAGCAATATCGCCTTACCCCCAAATAGGCCAGCTTGACCTCTCTGATCCGCAGAACTGCCGCTGCTGCAGGTGCCAAATTATACTCCTTACGCATCTGTAAGAGGTAAATCTTCTAGTGTGGTGGAACCAGCACTTTGGAACTCCCTGCCACTTGATGCCAGGCAGGCGTCCTCACTGTACTCTTTTTGGTGCCTGCTAAAATCATTTGTAGGCCAGCCTTCCCACGTGTGTAGAATGCCAACATGTGTTTTAATCTGGTTTTTAGCCCATGGTTGATTTTCTGAAGGTCTGGTTGTTGCTGCTTTTTACAGGTGTGTATATACAGGTGTGTGTATACAGCTGTTCGACAGTGGAATTTGCTGCCAAGGAGTGTGGTGGAGTCTCCGTCTTTGGAGGTCTTTAAGCAGAGGCTTGACAACCATATGTCAGGAGTGCTCTGATGGTGTTTCCTGCTTGGCAGGGGGTTGGACTCGATGGCCCTTGTGGTCTATTCCAACTCTATGATTCTATGATTCTATATATATATATATATATATATATATATATATATATATTTGTATACCACTTTGAACGAGGTTTTTTTTTTTTTTTTGCAATCAAATGGTTTATAAATGTTAGGAAATAAATAGATTTGAATCAAAGCCCTGCTTTCTCAGTAGTTTGGGGTGGGCTGTTGTGTTGTCGGGCTAAGGCTGTCATAACGAGACAGCTGTCAATAACACTTTTCTTCTGCATCTGGCATTCCTCCCCCCACCCCTTGCCCGTCCTGTTAGCCCCGGAATCGACGTAACCACTGAATTGGACAGCTGGATTGACAAGTTCTGCTTGGACGCTGACGTCTTTGTCTTGGTGGCAAACTCTGAGTCGACCCTGATGCAGACGGTAATGCTCACCCTTCGGTTAATTTACATTCTCTTTGCTTTCGGAGGAGACTTTGCCATGCCTCTCAATATCTGTTCGCTGGGAATCATCGCAAGCAGCGAGAGTCACCATTGCGGTTGGGTGTTGCTTGCAAGTTTCTTTTTAAACATATATATATAAAAAACTTTTCATAATACAGAACAAACTAGTCTAAACAAACACATTTAGTTCCATTTCTTATTGTATCCCACTTCCCGTTGTATTATCCCGTTTTGATTTCTCATTACACATCTGTCCAGTAATGTATCTCCAGTTTAATACAGTGGTACCTCGGGTTACATACTCCTCAGGTTACATATGCTTCAGGTTACAGGCTCCACTAACCCGGAAATAGTACCTTGGGTTAAGAACTTTGTTCCAGGATGAGAACAGAAATCGTGCTCTGGTGGTGCGGCGGCAGCAGGAGGCCCCATTAGCTAAAGTGGTGCTTCAGGTTAAGAACAGTTTCAGGTTAAGAACGGACCTCCGGAACGAATTAAGTACTTAACCCGAGGTACCACTGTATCCTGTTGCATCACTCTTGTTTTTTATGATAGTATCCTGATCTCTTGATCTAGGCCAGAGCTTTCCAAACTTTCCATGTTGGCAACACACTTTTCAGACGTGCATCGTTTCGCGACACAGTAATTCAGTTTGGCATCGTTTCGCGACACAGTAATTCAGTTTTACTAGCAAACTGGAACTTAAACTAACCCCTTTCCAGCCCCAGGAGGAGGGTTTGTGTGACACACCTACACACTGCAGCCGACACAGTTTGGAAAACTGCTCTCGGCCCTTTCGTTTTCCCAATCTTTTTCCAGAGGCAATACCATAACTTTAAGAGCAACGTTCTTTTGAGTCCACTCCAGATTTTTAAACAGAGTCCTTTCTTTCTGCTTAAGCTAAAGAAAGTCCAGCGCCGAAATCCCTAACCCTTTCCCCCTCTTCTTGCTCCATATCCAAATGTAATCACCATTCGTAATCTTATCTTCTCCTTCTCCAAATCCTTGTATGGAGATTAGGCCTGGATTTTGTATCAGTGCATCGCCCAGGACCAGTTTGAGGGCCAGACCATGGCGGCGGCTTCACTGGGCAGTTTTATCGCGGGTGAAACCGTCGCAGCAGCTCCTGGAGTGACCAAACTGCTTTGCATGCAGCTAAGTCTCTCGGCTCTGTTGCTTGCCAAACTGTGTGTGTGTGTGTGTGTGTGTGTACAGTGGAACCTTGGTTCCCAAACGGCTTAGTTGCTGAACAAATCGGCTCCCAAACACTGCAAACCCAGAAGTAAGTGTTCCGGTCTGCGAACGTTTTTCGGAAGCCGAACATCCGAAGGTTTCAGGAGTCAAACAGACTCCCGGAACAGATTACCATATTTTTTGCTCTATGAGACACACTTTTTCCCTTCCTAAAAAGTATGGGGAAATGTGTGTGCGTCTTATGGAGCGAATGCAGGCTGCGCGGCTATCCCAGAAACCAGAAAGCGAGAGGGATTGCTGCGCAGCGCTCCCGCTTGCTGTTCTAGCTTCTGGCTTAGCCGCAAGAAGCCTCTTCAGGGCATGGGGTGCCTTCATCCCGCTGCCCTGAGAAGGCTTTGCACGGCTATCCCAGAAGCCAGAACAGCGAGAGTCTTAGAATCATAGAATCATAGAGTTGGAAGAGACCACAAGGGCCATCGAGTCCAACCCCCTGTCAAGCAGGAAACACCATCAGAGCACTCCTGACGTATGGTTGTCAAGCCTCTGCTTAAAGACCTCCAAAGATGGAGACTCCACCACAATCCTTGGCAGCAAATTCCACTGTCGAACAGCTCTTACTGTCAGGAAGTTCTTCCTAATGTTTAGGTGGAATCTTCTTTCTTGTAGTTTGGATCCATTGCTCCGTGTCCGCTTCTCTGGAGCAGCAGAAAACAACCTTTCTCCCTCCTCTATGTGACATCCTTTTATATATTTGAACATGGCTATCATATCACCCCTTAACCTCCTCTTCTCCAGGCTAAACATGCCCAGCTCCCTTAGCCGTTCCTCATAAGGCATCGTTTCCAGGCCTTTGACCATTTTGGTTGCCCTCCTCTGGACACGTTCCAGTTTGTCAGTGTCCTTCTTGAACTGTGGTGCCCAGAACTGGACACAGTACTCCAGGTGAGGTCTGACCAGAGCAGAATACAGTGGCACTATTACTTCCCTTGACCTAGATGCTATACTCCTATTGATGCAGCCCAGAATTGCATTGGCTTTTTTAGCTGCTGCGTCACACTGTTGGCTCATGTCAAGTTTGTGGTCAACCAAGACTCCTAGATCCTTTTCACATGTACTGCTCTCAAGCCAGGTGTCACCCATCTTGTATTTGTGCCTCTCATTTTTTTTGCCCAAGTGCAATACTTTACATTTCTCCCTGTTAAAGTTCATCTTGTTTGTTTTCGCCCAGTTCTCTAATCTGCCAAGGTCGTTTTGAAGTGTGATCCTGTCCTCTGGGGTGTTAGCCACCCCTCCCAGTTTGGTGTCATCTGCAAATTTGATCAGGATGCCCTTGAGTCCATCATCCAAGTCGTTGATAAAGATGTTGAATAAGACCGGGCCCAAGACAGAACCCTGTGGCACCCCACTAGTCACTCTTCTCCAGGATGAAGAGGAACCATTGATGAGCACCCTTTGGGTTCGGTCAGTCAGCCAGTTACAAATCCACTGAGTGGTAGCATAGTCAAGGCCGCATTTTACCAGCTTCTTTACAAGAATATCATGGGGCACCTTGTCAAATGCCTTGCTGAAATCAAGGTAGGCTACATCCACTGCGTTCCCTTCATCTACCAGGCTTGTAATTCTGTCAAAAAACGAGATCAGGTTAGTCTGACATGACTTATTTTTCAGAAATCCATGCTGACTATTGGTGATCACAGCATTCCTTTCTAGGTGCTCACAGACTGTTTGCTTAATGATCTGCTCCAGAATCTCCAGAATCTTGCTGTTCTAGCTTCTGGCTTAGCCACTCTATCCCTTCCCCCACCTCCCGCAAAAGCCCCCAAGAGCAGCGCTCCTTTTAAAGAGCCGCGCGGAGGGGGCTTTTCCTTGGGGGAAAGCCTGCAAGTGTCGCACACACGCTCCACGCGGCTCGTGAAAGGGAGCGCTGAGCAGAGCCTGGGATGCATACAGGCTCTGCTCAGCGCTCCCTTTAAAGAATTTTTTTTTCTTGCATCCCCCCTCTAAAAACTTGGTGTGTCTTATGGTCAGGTGCATCTTATGGAGCGAAAAATACGGTGAGTTCGAGAACCAAGCTACCACTGTAGAGGATGTTTTTGAGTGATGTGGAAGGGCAACTCTGGAGTGGAGAGGCCAAGGGGGTGCAGGCCTGGGCCCAGTGGCACCCAGCTGCACACACCCAGTTCTCTGACTTCGGCTCTCCTTTTCCAGGAGAAGCAGTTCTTCCACAAAGTCAACACCCGGTTGTCGCGGCCCAACATTTTCATCCTGAACAACCGCTGGGATGCCTCTGCCTCCGAACCGGAGTACATGGAAGAGGTGAGGTTTTCGGTGGAAGCCGTGAAGGGCGGTGTGTTTCGGAAGGGGGGGTTCTGCCGTTCCTCACGTGAGCCCCGTTTCCCCCTTCCAGGTCCGGCGCCAACATATGGAACGCTGCACCAGCTTCCTGGTGGACGAGCTGGGCGTGGTGGATCGTGCCCAGGCCGGCGACCGCATCTTCTTCGTCTCCGCCAAAGAGGTGCTGAGCGCCCGAATCCAGAAGGCGCAGGGGATGCCCGAAGGAGGTAACTGGGTGGGACCCCACTTCCCAGAGCGGGAAGTCTCCACTGGCCTTGTCGCCATCTCTCGGCCTAGTCTACCTCACAGGGTTGTTGTGTAGCTAGATTGGGGAGTGGGCCTAAGAACAGGCTTTTTCTGTAGTGGCTCGCAGTTTGTGTAACGCTCTCCCCAGGGAGGTTCGTCTGGTGCCTTCGTATATTTTTATAGGCGCCAGGCAAAAAATTTCCTCTTCAAGCAGGCCTTTGGCCAATTAATATTCTGCAGCCTTTTAAATGTGTCAGCGGGAAGCGGGGTATATTTTTCTTTTTTGATTATTTACTTGTATTTTATCTTGTATTTTATTCTGTGAACCTCCCTGAGATTTTTTGACGAAGGGCCATATAGCAGTTTAAAATACAATGTTACCTTGGTTTTCGAACATCTCGGATGCCGAACGTTTCAGTTTTCGAACACCGAAAACCCGGAAGTAAATGCTTCCGTTTTCGAACATGCCTCAGTTTTCGAACGTTTCAGAAGTTGTACGGCATTCCAGAACAGATTACATTCGAAACCGAGGTACCACTGTGCATACATACCACATTGTGCTTCTTGGAGGAAAGGCGGGATAGGAATAAAATACTGTAACTCCTTCTAACAACAAACTCAGGCACTGAGTGCCAACAAGATTTCAGCCCCAATGGGTCAGCTTTTCATTTTATTTATTCCTGAAAATATTTGCATACTGTGGGTGGCGCTGTGGGTTAAACCACAGAGCCTAGGACTTGCCGATTAGAAGGTTGGTGGTTCGAATCCCCGTGACGGGGTGAGCTCCTGTTGTTCGGTCCCTGCTCCTGCTAACCTAGCAGTTCGAAAGCATGTCAAAGTGCAAGTACAGTGGTGCCCCGCAAGACGAACGCCTCGCAAGACGGAAAACCCGCTAGACGAAATGGTTTTCCGTTTTGGAGGCGCTTCGCAAAACAAATTTCCCTATGGGCTTCCTTCGCAAGACGAAAGCCCATAGGGAAATCTCCGGGACAGCAGGGAAGCGCAGCGCGTCTTCCCCACTGTCCTCGGACCTCCTCCAAAGCCGGGCGGCGGGGCAGGGACACCTCCCGCCGCTGCCCGGCTTCGGAAGGCTCCTCCGAAGCCAGGCGGCGGGGCAGGAACACCTTCTGAAGGCCGGCGGGGGGCAAAAGTCTTTGTTCCCCCCTGCCTGCCTTCCCGGGAGAGCGGAGAAACGCAGCGCGTTTCTCCGCTGTCCCGAAAGGCTTTTGAAGGCAGGCAGCGGGGAGCAAAGACTTTTGCCCTCCGCCCGCCTTCAGAAGAGGTCCTGGACCTCTTCTGAAGGCTGGCAGGGGGCAAAAGTCTTTGTCCCCCCTGCCTGCCTTCCCAGGGGCTTTTAAATCGCCCCGGAGAGCGGAGAAGTCCTCCGCTGTCCCGGGGCGATTTTAAAATGCCGCCCGCCAGCATTTTAAGATCGCCCCGGACAGCGGAGAAGTCCTCCGCTGTCCCGGGGTTTTTTAAAATGCTGGGGGTGGGAAGAAAAGCCCTTGTCCCCCCCCCCCAGCCTTCAGAAGAGGTCGGGGGACAGACTGTCCCCGGACCTGGTCTGAAGGCGGTTTCCATAGGAACGCATTAATTGATTTTCAATGCATTCCTATGGGAAACCGTGCATCGCAAGACGAAAAACTCACAAGACGAAGAGACTTGCGGAACGAATTAATTTCGTCTTGCGAGGCACCACTGTAGATAAATAGGTACCACTCTGGCGGGAAGGTAAATGGCGTTTCTGTGCGCTGCTCTGGTTCGCCATAAGCAGCTTAGTCATACTGGCCACATGAGCCGGAAGCTGTACGCCGGCTCCCTCGGCCAATAAAACGAGATAAGCACCACAACCCGAGTCGGCCACGACTGGACCTAATGGTCAGGGGTCCCCTTACCTTTACCTTTATATCATAAATATCTTAAGATGTTTGCAGCAATAAAAACAGAAAACCATTAAAAAGTTAAAAGCAGACATCAATTAAGCATTGTGGGAGGGCGCATCCTTAATTGCTTGCATAGACCTGGCGGAATAGGAAGGTTTTCAGCAGGCATTTAAAAGTTGGCACAGAAGGCACCCGCTGAATCTCCAGTGAGCTTCACCAACTTACCATTTCAAGTGAATTTTGATGCTTTTTCCCTCCTAGGCGGGGCACTGGCAGAAGGGTTCCAAGTGAGGATGTTTGAGTTCCAGAACTTTGAGAGGAGATTTGAGGCAAGTCTTGATTTTGTCTGCTGATCTCATCCCGTATACCAACACCCCAGGGCCAGTGCATCTGTGCTCTGCAAGTGAAAGAACTTCCAGTTTTGCTCCTCAGCTTCTCCATTTATAGTAAGGTCTGAGCGCAGTTGATGGGAGCAGTTTCTCTGAGGCTCCTGCTGTCTGCCAGAGCCAGCAATACTTGTGTAGATGGGCCAAAAGCCTGAAGGCAGCTCCTTACGCCCTGGGCAGGGTGGATTAATAACCTCCATTTCTCAAAACTCTGTGCAATGGATTTTAATTGTTCCTTACTTGCCTGAGCAAATTACTCTCCCCTTTTATAGTTTCCCCTCAAATCGCTCTATGCCAGCCTCCCCACAACCTGGGACCCTCTGGATTTTTTGGGACTACAACTCCCATCAACCGCAGCCAGTGCTGGCATTGGATGATGGGAGTTGTAGTCCAAAACATCTGGAAGGCCCATGGTTGAGGAAAGGCTGGTTTCTTCCTATTCTTCCCTCCTCCCTTGAGCTAAGAAATAATGGAAACTTCCCTACTCCCAGAAATTTGACACCAGGATAGTTATTGCATTATAGTATCTGCGTAAATAACCCACTATCCTTGTTTTGTGCATAGTGCAATTTTGTTTGAACTATGTTATAGAGAAATCCCGAGAAACCCAATTTTCATTTAAAATAAAATCCAAGTTTGATGAGACATGGTTCTTATATTAATGAGCAGAGTGGTCGGTTTTCCCCTACCTGGCACTCAGACATGCCTCTGGGGAGGCAGTGTTTGACAGTAAAATCACAAGTTTGGGAAGGGAAGACCCTGTGAAAGGGATTGATGTGCAGACCGTTGGAAATGAAGATGTACTGCTGGGCAAATATTCACTGTTTACATTGTTGTATTTTGGGGGGAAGGGAGATGGAGGAGAAAATCAAGTTGCTAGTCCTCAAGGTGGCAAAGTTAGGACTGAAAGTGGATCACCAAATGCCAGGCTTACGTCACCCCCTTGAGATTGCCAGAAGCAGGTAACCTGCTGTATGTAAAACCTGCTCAATTTTTAATCTGTAAAATGCAGGTTCCTGAGCTGAACTTCCTGTTCCCTTTGCTCATGCAGGAATGCATCTCTCAGTCGGCGGTGAAGACCAAGTTTGAGCAGCACACGGTCAGAGCCAAGCAGATCGCGGAAGAGGTCCGCCACATCATGGACTCGGTGCATGTGGCTGCCCAGGAACAGAGGTGAGCATGGACAGACGCATTGCTTTCTTCTGAAAGTAGAAGTTTAAACATAGTCACCGTGGCTGGTTGTAGCCACTGATAAGTTTCCTTCATGAATTTGCCTGATTCTCTGGTCCAAAGAAGTTTGATGGGGAGGTGGTTCAAAGTGAGCCAGGTGGGCTTTTAATCTCTTTTAGAGAATATACAAAGTCACAGGTTAAGGGAGGATGCACGCAGTAACAGCTCTTTGGCTCAGACTTCCAGCCCAGGATGCAGAATGCGTCAAAAAGGAAGTTTTGTTTTTTAAAAAAATGCTTGCGCCCACGCACTTGTTAAGTGAAATGAAATGGCTTGTCCCAATGGAACACATTTGGCGCAGAAGGGTTGATTCAGGTGGAGGCCTGCCACTGCTAACAGGATGAAGGTCTGCTGCCGCTAAGGGGCTGATCAGGGTGGGGAGTCCTGCTGACACAAAGGGACTGATTCGGGGGAAGGTCTGCTGCCGCTAAGGGGCTAGTCAGGGTGGGGAGTCCTGCCACTGTTAAGGACCTGATTGGGGGAGGCTTGCCACCACTAGGGGGCTGATCAGGGGCAGGGGGGCTGCTGATGCAAAAAGGCTGATCAGGAGGAGACTTGCAATCTCTTTTGCTCTGCGTCCTTGTGCATACAGAACTGCAGAAAACCCACTGGCCTGGTTGCCTAGCTCTGTTCAGTACTGTGTTGTTGTTGTTGTTGTTGTTGTTGTCGTTGTCGTTGTCGTTTAGTCATGTCCGCCTCTTCGTGACCCCATGGACCAGAGCACGCCAGGCACTTCTGTCTTCCACAGCCTCCCACAGTTTGGTCAAACTCATGCTGGTAGCTTCAAGAACACTGTCCAACCATCTTGTCCCCTTCTCCTTATGCCCTCCATCTTTCCCAACATCAGGGTCTTTTCCAGGGGGTCTTCTCTTCTCATGAGGTGGCCAAAGTCTTGGAGCCTCAGCTTCAGGATCTGTCCTTCCAGGGAGCACTCAGGGCTGATTTCCTTCAGAATGGAGAGGTTTGATCTTCTTGCAGTCCATGGGACTCTCAAGAGTCTCCTCCAGCACCATAATTCAAAAGCATCCATTCTTCGGCGATCAGCCTTCTTTCTGGTCCAGTTCTCACTTCCATGCATCACTACTGGGAAAACTATAGCTTTAACTATACGGACCTTTGTTGGCAAGGTGATGTCTCTGCAGAGATATCACCTGTTCAGTATTAGGTGCTCGTATTTCCTCTTCCTCATCTGGGCTAGCCAGCCCTCCTTCTCTTTCCTGCTAGGAAAGGAAGTCTCCCGGAAACCGCCAGCCGATCTCCTGACTTTCCCTTTAGTGCAAGAAAATGCATTATTTGTTTCTCTTCTTTCCCACCACCCAACACACGCCTTGTTCCATCTCCCAGGATTTACTGCCTAGAGATGCGAGAGGACCGCCAGGAGCGCCTGGGCTTCATCGACAAGCAACTGGACCTGCTCACTCAAAACTACAAGCTGAAGATCAAGCAGATCACAGAAGAGGTGGAGCGGCAGGTGAGAGCATCGCTGCTGTCTGGGCTGGGCTTCGGGCAAAGGCCCAGGGTGCCGCTCAGCAGAATCAGTGGCCAGGGCCTTTTCGGTTGTGGCACCCTGCCTCTTCAGAATCCCCTCTCCTCTGAATTATGGCAAACAGGGCTGTGCTCCCAGGGAGTTGCAGTTCAAAATCTCCAGAGGCTGCTCTGATCATGTTCCAGATACGCTTCTTTGTAGATTTAATTTTTTGAGAATGGAGGTTATAGACCTGCATAGGCAGAACATAAAATACCAGAGCTTCAAGGGATGCATAGGGTCATCTAGTCCAACGCCCTGTGATGCAGGAAAACTTGGCAAAATCCTCCTCTTATTGGAGTGGTCCAGGTCAGGATCCATGCAAAGCAATCCAGTTTCCCAGGTTTCAATATCCTGTGGCCGCTAAGAATGTTGAGTCTTCATTGGGCATTTGGAAGACTATTGGTAAAACCTATTTGGTGTTTCGCAACTTTCTGACTAGTTGCAGGACCTTAGCCAGAGCTAGCAGAGTACACGCATGGAAGCAATTGGCAACTTGGCTGCAGACAGGATAGATGAAGCAGGAACCAGGAACTTGTAGTTAGGTGTTTATTATATACAGTGGACTACTTACAGGAACAGAACACGGATCTTTTGCTAGCTCTCTCTGCCACGACTCACAACTCCTACACTGACACACAGAACTCTGAACCACTGAACTTCTGAACACATTCCAGTTATGGTAGTAGGCCATTAATTATCACTCCCTTGAGAGAGCTTGACTAATCAGGGAGCTGTCTCCATGCCTTCGTTATCACCAGGCAGACTTACTCCTTCACATTGCCTTCTGGTTGGCTGCCAAACCTTAATTGACTCTGTGTGAGTAGCTGCATGTACACAGTTTCCCAACAAATACTTTGGGGGTTTCCCCAGCAGGGCTGATTCCTCTCTCCTGTTTTCCAAGTAGTCCTGATTTTGACTCCCGTTTTCTGTTGCCCAACTCCCCAACCTTCGTTTGTTATTAGAGTGATTCCTTCGTGCAAAACCACACTTCCTTCGATTTGCACCCATCCTGCTTTTCCTTCAGTGGAGGGCAGAGGTTTGGTACACACACACACACGTGCGCGCGCTCCAGGCACAGAGGGAGGCCCTCATCCTCTGCGCTTTGCCTTAGTTACCTACCATAACGCAGTTGCACCTTCCAGGTCTCCAACGCAATGGCGGAAGAGATCAGACGCCTTTCTGTGTTGGTGGACGACTTCCAGCTAGATTTTCACCCATCTCCCGTAGTTATTAAAGTTTATAAAAACGTGAGTTGCTGCAATTATTATATTGTTGTTTTTACCTGTTGCTTATAAGTGCACGAGGAGTAGCTCAGAAGGTTTGTTGTTACTGGGGTGGCTTGTAGCTCAATGGTAGATACCCCCCCCCCAAAAGAATCCTGGGAACTGTAGTTTGGGAGTTGTAGCTCTGCTAGGGGGTGGACTACAGTTCCCAGGACTAGGACCTGGGAGACCAGGGTTCGTTTCCCCAATCGGCCATGAATCTCCCTGGGAGACCTACCTTTCAGGGTCGTCGTAAGTGAGGAAGAGCGATGTGCTCCAATGTGAGCTACTTAGAGGGAAAAGGTGGGATATCAATGCAAAAAAATTAACTGGGGGGGGGGGTACTTCATGTAAGAAGGGCCATGCAAAAAACAGCTTTGAGCTCTACCTCTCTTCCCCCTGCCCCCCCCACAGGAACTCCACCGGCACATTGAGGAGGGTCTCGGCCGGAATATGTCTGACCGCTGCTCCAGCTCCATCACGACGTCCCTTCAGACGATGCAACAGGAGATGATCGGTTAGTGAAAAGGGAGCAGCTCTCCTGTTCTGCTTGGGAATTAAGTACCTGTATCTGAGCCAGATGTCTGGAGATCTAGGCTGCTTCAGAGACACCCCCTTTTCTGTTTTCTCACTTGTGGCGCTGTGGGTTAAACCACAGAGCCTAGGACTTGCCGATCAGAAGGTCGGCAGTTCGAATCCCCGCAACGGGGTGAGCTCCTGTTGCTCAGTCCCTGCTCCTGCCAATCTAGCAGTTCAAAAGCACGTCAAAGTTCAAGTAGATAAATAGGTACCACTCGGGTGGGAAGGTAAACGGCGTTTCCGTGCGCTGCTCTGGTTCGCCAGAAGCAGCTTAGTCATGCTGGCCACATGACCCGGAAGCTGTATGTCGGCTCCCTCGGCCAATAAAGCGAGATGAGCGCCGCAATCCCAGAGTCGGCCACGACTGGACCTAATGAGCCAGATGTTTGGAGATCTTGACTGCTTCAGAGACACTCCCTTTTCTGTTTTCTCGCTTGTAAAGCAGAGCTAGGGAACCTGCAACTGGACCACAGCTTCTGTCACCCCAGGCCGTTGGCTGTAGTGGCTGAGGCTGATGGGAGTTGGAGTCCAGCAATATCCAGAGGGCGCCTTCACTTGCCTAGATCATCACTTGCCTTTACTGCCCCAGCGTCGTTTTTAATGCAGGGCCACGGACCAAGGGCCATGCCGGCAGGGGCAGATAGGAGTTGGGAGTCCAGCAACACCTGGAGGGCCGCAGGTTCCCCATCCCTGAACTAGGCCGTCACTTGCCCTCACTGCCCCTAGCTGCCTTCAGTGCAGAGACAGGGACCATCGGTCAGGCTGGAAGGGGCTGGCAGAAACCAGCCTACCAAAGGGGTTCCTAATCCCCAGTGCATTTTGATACATTGGTCCGTGAATTGGGGCTTGTTCTAATAGCAGGGTCTGTTACCTCTTTCCTCCCCCGTGAAGATGGCTTAAAGCCCCTCCTGCCAGCCTCCCTGAGAGGCCAGATAGACAAGCTCATTCCCCGGCAGTGCTTCGCGATGAGCTACGACCTCAACTGCGACAAGCTCTGCGCCGACTTCCAGGAGGATATCCAGTTCCACTTCTCTCTCGGCTGGACGATGCTCGTGAACAGGTTCCTGGGACCCAAGAACACCCGGCGGGCCTTGATGGGCTACAATGACCAGGTGAGAAGAGCCTTTTGGCTACCCTCCAGCACCCTGCTTCACCCAGCAGCGGCCGATCAGGTGCTTCTGAATAAATTAAAATAATAATAATAATAATAATAATAATAATAATAATAATAATAATAATAATAATAATAATAATAATATATTTATACCCCGCCCATCTGGCTGAGTCTCCCCAGCCACTCTGGGCGGCTCCCAATCAAATGTTAAAAACAGTACAGCATTAAATATTAAAAGGGTCAAATCATTTCATGATAAATTTAGCTTTACATTTTTGAAGAAATGTTAATGATAACTTTAGAAGACACAGTTTAATACAGGAGTATCCTGCACCTAAAAAACTAGCAAGTATCTTTCAGAACAAAACAATTATCATCTTAAGAGACCTCTTTTTTTTTTCCCTTTTCAACTTAGGTTCAGCGTCCTCTGCCTTTGACTCCAGCCAACCCAAGCCTGCCTCCCTTACCTCAGGGATCCTTGACTCAGGAAGAGCTGATGGTCTCGATGGTCACTGGGCTGGCCTCTCTCACCTCCAGAACCTCTATGGGCATTCTCGTGGTTGGAGGAGTGGTACGTTTGAGGGAGAACCTCGATATCTGAGGGTGTTTTGATTCCCTCGCCCGGCCCTCCTGTAGCTCAGTGACAGAGCATCGGCCCTGCATGCAGAAAGTGCAGTCCTTGGCATCTCCAGCTAGGTCTGGCACAGACACCTGTCCGTAACCCTGGAGAGCTGCTGCCAGTCCGTGTAGACAATACTGAGTTGGACGATTCCCCCCCCCCCCTACACCATTGATGCTTCCAAACACCTCTCCCTTGCAACGTAGCTGTAATTCAAGTGTTCCTTATATATAAGAAAACGGGCTCTTTTCACATTTAAAAGTCCACCTTTTTACTCCGAGGAGTACCGTATTTTTCACTCGATTAGACGCACCGGACGATTGGACACACCTAGTTTTTAGGGGAGGAAAACAAGAAATAAGAAAGGAACACCAAACATCCTGAGCTAAGAGGGAGCGCTCCTCCATCTTCGCTCAGGAGGCTTTGCGGGGCTACCCCTGAAGCCAGGAGAGCAAGCAGGATCGGTGCGCACCAATCCCTCTTGCCCTCCTGGCTTCAGCGAAAGCAAACCTACTGGCTTTCCTCCCGCAAGAGCCATGTGCTCTTTAAAGGAAGCGCGGCTCTTGGGGGCTTTTCTGGGAGGTGGGGGAAGGGATAGAGCCACGCGAGAGCCAGTGTGGTGTAGTGGTTAAGAGCGATGGACTCATAATCCGGTGAACTGGGTTCACGTCCCAGCTCCTCCACATACAGCTGCTGGGTGACCTTGGGCCAGTCACACTTCTCTGAAGTCTCTCAGCCCCACTCACCTCACAGAGTGTTTGTTGTGGGGGAGGAAGGGAAAGGAGAATGTTAGCCGCTTTGAGACTCCTTTGGGTAGTGATAAAGCGGGATATAAATTCCAAACGCCGCTTCTTCTTTTTCTTCCCCCACGTCCCGCAAAAGCCAGGGATAGCTGCGCGAAGGCTCCCCGCTCCCCTGCGGAGACTTCATCCCATGGCTAAGCCAGAAGCTAGAACAGCCAGTGGGAACCCGCTCACTGTCCTGGCTTCTTCTTCTTTAGCCGCGCGCAGCCTCTCCCGGGCAAGGGGAGCCTTCATCCCCTGTCCGGGAGAGGCTGCGCACGGCTAAGGCTCCCCCAAGAGCCGCACTCCCTTTAAAGAGCTGTGTGGAACATGTGTGCGGCTTTTAGGGGCTTTTCCCGAGGAGGGAGAAGGGCAGCCCGGGAAAAGCCCCCAAGAGCCGCACGCACGCTCCACACGGCTCTTTAAAGGGAACACTGACAGAGCCTCCCGCCTGCATTCGCTGCATAAGACGCACACACATTTCCCCTTACTTTTTAGGAAGGAAAAGTGCATCTTACAGAACAAAAAATACGGTAATTTTACTCTTCGGAGATCATAACATGGCGACGACTTCCAATAAGTTGGTGCCCATTTTATTTTACTCTGTGCTACTTTTGTTCAGTTTTGCCCCTTTAATGCTGGCCGTTGACCGTAACAATAAAGATTTGATTTGATTCGTCAGCTGTTGGGTTGTTTTTTTTTTTAAAAGAAAAATGATCATTACGTTTCCTCCTGCCCGCAGGTCTGGAAGGCTGTGGGCTGGAGACTGATTGCCCTTTCTTTTGGCCTCTATGGACTGCTGTACGTCTACGAGCGTCTCACCTGGACCACGAGAGCGAAGGAGAGAGCTTTCAAGCGACAGTTTGTGGACTACGCCGGCGAGAAACTCCAGCTCATTGTGAGCTACACAGGTTCAAACTGCAGCCATCAAGTTCAGCAGTGAGTCTTTCGCTTCGCTCGCGTTCCGGGGGACGGGAAAAGATTATCCGCAATTGTGGCCTTCTGAGCCTTGATGTGGCTCTCAGGAGCTCCTGTTCTTACAAACACACAAATGACTCCTTGAAGAGAGAGCTCAGCGTGCTCAGATTCCTGCCCTGCGTGTCGTGGCATGTTCACAAACATTCAAACCATTGTATAACCTCTGGAGCAATTGAACATAACTTATATTTATTTATTTTTAGATAAATTCCCAAAAACTTCACATGAACGTTCCAATACATAATATAGTGGTAACTTGGTTCACAAGCTTAATCCATTCCGGAAGTCTGTTCCAAAACCAAGGTGCTCTTTTGCATAGAAAGTAATGCAAAATGAATTAATCTGTTCCAGACTTTTAAAAACAACCCATAAAACAGCAATTTACTGGTAACATGAATTTTACTATCTAACAAGACCACGGATCCATAAAATGAAAGCAATAATCAATGTACTGTAGTCACGCAATCACTCAATTGATCAGTAGATGTACTGGGTTCCACACAGTCACAAAAACAAAACAAAAAGAGCTGCAAAAGCAAAATAAGTAGTAAAAACAGGCAGACCTCAGCATAACACTAAAAACAGAAGTGTGGCACTCAAATTGGAAGCAAAACACTCAAAGCAGAGCACGTTCAGCTTCTGAAAAATGTTCGCAAACCAGAACACACACTTCCGGGTTTGCAGTGTTTGGGCTCCAAGGTGTTTGCGTACCAAGGTGTTTGAGAACCAAGGTACCAAGATTTTTCTTTTGTTTTAGCGACTTCCTATCCCATTTTCCATGGTGTTTTTTTCTCCCCCTTGCTGCACCCTATCTTCCCTCTCTTATATCAAAACAATAATACAGTAATCTCTAATTCCTTTTGTTGCTCATAGTTTGAATCCTGCTTGCGAATTCAGCATGCTATAATATTTCTTTATTATATGGGCTATATAACCCTGCATAGACATTCTTATCTCAAGGCCTGCCCTGGGTGTCATGGCATGTTCACAAACATTCTAAGCGTCGTATAAACACTGCAGCAATTTAACGTAGCTTTTAAATTAGGGCTGAATGGTTCGACCCACGTAAAACGCTGCTGCCTTATTGGACCAAAGAATCCTGTAGCCTTTCTGACTTCCAATTCCTGCCCTGGGTGTCATGGAATGTTCACAAAAATTCCAGCTGGTTTGTAGCCATTACAGGAATTTGAGCTCAGCGTCTGCTCTGCTTGCAGAAGTTCCTGAGTTCAGTTCCCAGCATTGCCAGGTAGGTCTGGAAAAAGCCCATCTGCAGCCCTGGAGGTCAGTGCAGGCAACCCTGAGCTAAATGGACCAATGATCTACACTTGGTGCAAATCAAGCATCTTGCTGTGTTCATTCTCTACCTTGCCATTTTATTCCTTTCCCTCTGATTGACTTCTTCCTCTTCTCTATTTCCCCCCTCTTTTTTGGAAAAGGGAGCTTGCCGGGACCTTCGCCCAGCTCTGCCAGCAGGTCGACGTGACGAGAGAAGATCTCGAGAAGGAGATCACGGCCCTGAATCAAAAGATTGAGATCTTGGACTCCCTTCAGAGCAAAGCCAAGCTGCTCAGGTATGGAAAATGGGAAGCAGGGCTGTCTCCCAGTTTCCACCTTCACCAGCTGCTCTGATAAAAGTGAAATACAATGAGTCGCTTCCAGGGTGGCGAGTGCAGAACTTGGGAGGGTGGAATGCTCAGAAGGGCTTCGTTTGCGGAAGCTGTGTGATGCTGGTACCATGGGAACTTAAGAGGAACCTGCTGGCCAAAGGCCCATCTAGTCCAGCAACTTCCAGTCCTCCCAGGGACCAAATCTCCCAAAGAACCCAGGACACTAGATAGACTGCCACTGCATCTGGAGGTTCCATAAGGACCTAGGAAAATCCCTGCTAGATCAGGCCAAAGGGGGCCCATCTAGTCTTGCATCCTGTCCTCATGGGTGCCAACGAGATGCCACCATGGGAAGCCCATAAGCAGGACTTGAGCAAGAGAGAGAAGAAGAAGAAGAGTTTGGATTTGATATCCCGCTTTATCACTACCCAAAGGAGTCTCAAAGCGGTTAACATTCTCCTTTCCCTTCCTCCCCTACAACAAACACTCTGTGAGGTGAGTGAGGCTGAGAGAATACTAAGAAGTGTGACTAGCCCAAGGTCACCCAGCAGCTGCAGGTGGAGGAGCAGGGAATCGAACCCGGTTCCCCAGATTATGAGTTTACCGCTCTTAACCACTCCACCACACTGGCTCTCCATCCAGAGAGGATGGATGGATTGTGTTACCTGCCCTTCAACAGCAGTTCCCAGGGCAGGTTATGATGATTTAAAAGTCAGAATTAAAAACAATTAAAGCACTCCCCATCTCCCTCCCTCTCTCCTCCCTCTTTTCCCCTAACCGCACAATGTCTCCGACAATAATGTCTCATAACGAATGTAAACGAGCTGTGAAAAAGACTCTACAAATTGATGGTGGAGACGCTATATGTACCGTATTTTTCTCTCTATTACACGCAGATTTTTTCTCCTAAAAAGGAAGGGAAAATGTCTGTGCGTGTTATGGAGCGAATGTGGGGGGTCCCTGGAGCCGATTAGGGGAGCGCAGGAACAAAAATCAGCAAAAATCAATCGTGCGTTGTGTCCGAGAGGGAAACCTGAAAAGAGGAAGTGGTTGCTTTCCTGCATTCTGCCTCAGGGTCTTACTGCCCACCCTCCTCTGTTTCGTTGCTGTGTTTGCTCAAACGGAACAAAGAGCAGGCAAATCCCCTCCCCTCCAGGCAAGCAGAGGGGAAAGCAGAGGTCTTTCCTTCTAATTCCTCTCCGTGCTCCTCGCAGGCAGCCAGAAAACATGCAGGAGGAGAGAGAAAGCTGGCTTCGGTTTGTGGAAACTTTTGCCTTTCTTTCTTCCCTCCCGTAAAATCCCTCTCCTGCTTTCTTAGCCAGCTGCTTCTCTGCACACCGCTCTCTTGTCCCTTCTGTGTTTTTCCTTCACTCCCCACTTAAAATGTAGTTACAAAGCATGGATCCACATGGATCCTCAGGATCTTTGCATTGGGCCACCCCAAATTCACCATCAGATCACATAGCAGCCTGCCCCCCTAAAATCACACACCCACTGTTGCCTGGGGCTGCAATGGTGCAAAAACGTGGTTAAAAAGCATGGATCCACATGGATCCTCAGGATCTTTGCATTGGGCCACCCCAAATTCACCATCAGATCACATAGCAGCCTGCCCCCCAAAAATCACACACCCACTGTTGCCTGGGGCTGCAATGGTGCAAAAATGTGGTTAAAAAGCATGGATCCACATGGATCCTCAGGATCTTTGCATTGGGCCACCCCAAATTCACCATCAGATCACATAGCAGCCTGCCCCCCAAAAATCACACACCCACTGTTGCCTGGGGCTGCAATGGTGCAAAAACGTGGTTAAAAAGCATGGATCCACATGGATCCTCAGGATCTTTGCATTGGGCCACCCCAAATTCACCATCAGATCACATAGCAGCCTGCCCCCCAAAAATCACACACCCACTGTTGCCTGGGGCTGCAATGGTGCAAAAATGTGGTTAAAAAGCATGGATCCACATGGATCCTCAGGATCTTTGCATTGAGCTACCCCAAATTCACCATCAGATCACATGTCTGTGGCCACAGCATGAAGCACAAAAATGATACATCCACTGTTTCATTCAGAATTTTTTTCCTTGTTTTCCTCCTCTAAAAACGATGTGCATGTTATGGTCAGGTGCGTGTTATAGAGCGAAAAATACGGTACTTTTCCTTGTTTGTTTGTTTTTGTAACACAAGAAAATGGGACGCGGGTGGTGCTGTGGGTTATACCACAGAGCCTAGGACTTGCCAATTAGAAGGCGGTTCGAATCCCCGCAATGGAGTGAGCTCCCGTTGCTCGGTCCCTGCTCCTGCCAACCTAGCAGTTTGAAAGCACGTCAAAGTGCAAGTAGAGAAATAGGTACCGCTCCGGTGGGAAGGTAAATGGTGTTTCCGTGCGCTGCTCTGGTTTGCCAGAAGCGGCTTAGTCATGCTGGCCGCATGACCCGGAAGCTGTACGCCGGCTCCCTCGGCCAGTAAAGCGAGATGAGTGCCGCAACCCCAGAGTCGGTCACGACTGGACCTAATGGTCAGGGGTCCCTTTACCTTTACATTTAAAGTACCTCCGTCTCCCTCCCTTTCTCTTCCCCTAACTGCACAATGTCTACAACAATAATGTCTCATAATGAATGTAAACAAGCTGTGAAAAAGACACTACGAATTGATGGTGGAGACGCTACATGTACTTTTCCTTGTTTGTTTGTTTTGTAACACAAGAAAAGCTTGAGTAAAAACCTTAAAAGCAACAACAAAGCAGAATGTGACCACAAGTATTGGGGGCAGGCCCGTTAGCTTCTCTGTTGCAACGCCTGCTGAGTCTGGCAGGCTAAAGTTCTCAGAACTAAAATAGTTAGCCGCCGCATGCTCCCCTTTCTTCGGGGTGGGGGGGTGGCGGTCCAAAATTGCTTTCTAAAGCAATGTGCGTTCATCGTTTTACCTACATCCTGGATACGACATCCCGTAATAGACGTATTTTCCCTCTGCAGGAATAAAGCCGGTTGGTTGGACAGCGAGCTGAACATGTTCACACACCAGTACTTGCAGCAGAGCAGATAAGCGAGGAAAGGCGGAGGAGGAGGGCATATATTTCTGCTCGCCACTTGAGTACCCGCTTGCATAACCTGTTCCAGGCAGTGGGGATCCCCCCACAGAGCCACAGAGGAGACAATCGCTGCCCCGTCTCTCCTTTTCCGCCACGAGACCGAGAGAATCACGCGGCCTCTGCATGGTTTATCCATTTCTACCCCCGCCCTGTTTGGCATACACTTTATTTTAGAGTCCTCCTTCCCCACTCCTTCTTCCAATAGTGTTAATAAGCTAATAATTAGCAGGAGAGAAAATGCCTGTGTTTATACACTTACAAGGAGGAATGATAAATCTGGGCTGCATTCCCCTCTTCTTTGTCTTTTAACAACAATGAAATGTCAAGATCAACTTGGGCAGATCCTGTTTGGATCCCCTTTCCCCAGCAAGTTTAGATGAAAATCAGCCCCAAAATTCCTCACTTCCCACTCCTCTCTCCAATTCCAGGTCTCGATGAATTAATGCCCATCTATTCCTTAAAATAATAATAATATTGCATTCTTCGAGGTGCAGTCCAGCCAGAGCATTGTATCCCGCAAAGGCCACATTTAAAGCACTGCAATGCCACATTTACAGTCCTAGCTTCCTCCAGAGAATCCTGGGACCTGTAGAGGGTGCTGAGAGTTGTGAAGAGACCCCCATTCCCCTCTCAGAGCTACAGTTCCCTGAGGAAAGAGGGATTGACTGTTAAACCACTCTGGCAGCAGAATAGAGGTCTCCTAACAACTCTCAACACCCTGAATGAACTACAGTTCCCAGGATTCTCTGGGGGAAAGCCATGATTGCTTAAAGAGGCACGACAGTGGCATGAATGTGTACTGCTCTGAAGTGGCCCATTTAAATGGATGTGCCTAAGCTAGTCGAGAGGGTTAACTTCAATGGGTTTACTCTGTGCAGGGCTAGCAATCTGTCTCGCTGGGGTGGCTTTATGCCAAGCTGGGCTCTCGGAGGGAGCTGGGTCAAACCCACGGTGTCCGAGAGGCAACTGTTTGCCCAAGCCATGCCCTCCCCTGCACGAGTTTATTTGATTCTCTTGAGACAGTGGCAAAGGGACCTCTGGCCCCTACTGAATTTGGCCCGCCAGGTCGTTTTGGAGAAACCACGTCTCTTACCCTCTGCCACGCATGGAGACCTGCCGGCACCGATTTCCTGAGCTCTTGAGTCACCTGGTGCCAGGTGATTTGCAGGTGAGGGCAGCCTGCCCGCCTCTCGGAGCCCCTTTAGGAGAAGGGTGGGGTCTGTCCGTTGGGCTTGCCCAGGGCAGGAAGGCACCCTGAGCTATTTTACCTAACTTCCAAACTTGGCAGAAATGCCCCGGCCTAGGATTGAAGCGACACGGGGCAATGTTATTGGGCAAAGAGGTAGCTTAGATAGATCCTGACTCTTGCTTTGATGTTCCCAAGTATGTATGGTGTGACCTGTTCAACATTTGGGTACCCACCCCTGTTCTAAAGATAAACGTGGTACCTTCCACATGTGGACTACACTCCCCATCATCCATACCCATTGGTCATTCTGGCTAGGGCTGATGGGAGTTGGAGTCCTCAAGGGCACCAGGCTGTGCTAGAAGTTCCCAAGGGCACCACGTTGCCTGCCCAGTCAGTTGGGTATGGTACAAATATATAATAATAATAACTTTATTATTATTATTATTATTATTATTATTATTATTATTATTATTATTATTACTCCTGCTTTATAACAAGGAGGTTCACACATATTGAACAGGACAGATGAACATCATTATCCCCTGTGCCTCTTAATTCTTTTGAATTATGACTCTTTCCCCCCCCCCCACCTTCCATTTGAGGGAATTTGTTTGTCTGCCTCTCATGCCACTAGTCCCCATGGAGCACCACAAGCACTGACAAGATTCCTTAGAGGGTGCACCTCCCAGGCCGAAGAGGTTATGCACGTAGCCGCGCTATGAATTGCAGGATGAGAAATCCGCCCCCCCCCCTACCTGGATGAAATAAATCCCTTGTCTACTACAGGCCTCTTTGGGAGTCTTCTGGAACAGTGTGGATAGGCGACCTGACCGCAGTGGAGATTTTTATCCCTTTATACACTTCATGTAATTAGTTCCATTGACATCCCACCCCTCCCCCTTTTTTAAAAAAACACACCCCAGTTTGGATTGATGGAGGGAATCTGAATGGGCTAAGCTAGTCGTGCTCATGAACTTCAATGGGTCTACTCTTAAGTAGGGTTAGCATTGGATACAACCCTAGATCCTCAGCTTAGCCCATTCGCTAAGATAATTGATGCTCCTTTAAGACAAGATCCGCTGTCAACCACCTTGATAATGACACATGAGGGGTGCCATTTCTGAACTTTGGTAGCCAATCTGCCACAACCAATATTACAGCAACATGTTTAGCCAAATGCACTTTATTTTTTATTGTTCTATTGCTGCTAATTTTGATTACTCCATATAAATATATATATCCTTTTCTGTCTTTGGATGAATTTGGGGTTCTCCAAAAATCCTCCCTGCGGTGTGTCTCTTCTATCTGCTGTTATTTACAATGGTAATATTTGTGGGGGGGGGGCATGAATTACCTTTCTTGCTGTATCAGTGCTGTTAATACCCGAAACCAAACTATTAAAAGAAGGGAAAAAATCAGTCTGAAGCTTCAGCCTTTTTTGTTTTAGCATTGTAGAGTTGGAGGTCATGCCAATAGGCATCTAGTTCAATCCAATGCAGTGACTGGGGGCTCTTTTCCTACTTGGGTTTATTGTCTTGCAGACGCTTAAAAATCACTCCCCTCCCATTTAAAGTTTAGATGCTTTAGAGGATGTTGAAAAATTGGAGGGGAACTAGTGGGTGATCTAGTGCAGATGTTCCCTCCAGGTGTTGCTAGACTACAAATTCCCATCATCCCTGATCATTGACACTCTTGGTTGGGGCTGATGGGAGTTACAGCCTTGATAACTTTTAAGCAAAGTTTCTAATTCTTCAGAAAGTCTTTGAGACCCTGAACCTTTGTCATCTTGATAGATTTTTTCCTGCCAGGCACTCCCCACCCTCTCTGCAGGCAGAGACTTTCAAATTTGCCTCTGCGAGCTTGAGGACTAATAACTTCTTGTTTTTAAACAGCGACCGCATGCATGTAATGACAACAAGGCCGTATAATAATAATAATAATAATAATAATAATAATAATAATAATATTTGTACCCCGCCCATCTGTCTGGGTTTTCCCAGCCACTCTGGGCGGCTTCCAACAAAGATTAAAAATACATTAGTCAGCCAACAGTGCTTTGTCCTGGGGCAGAGGCACCATGAAACAGCTCCCATATGCCATCATGGGACACGAGTGGCGCTGTGGTCTAAACCACTGATCCTCTTGGGCTTGCCAATCAGAAGGTCGGCGGTTCGAATCTCCGCAACGGAGTGAGCTCCCGTTGCTCTGTCCCAGCTCCTGCCAACCTAGTAGTTCGAAAGCACGCCAGTGCAAGTAGATAAATGGGTACTGCTCCGGCGGGAAGGTAAATGGCATTTCCGTGCACTCTGGCTTCCGTCACAGTGTTCTGTTGCACCAGAAGTGGTTTAGTCAAGCTGGCCACAAGACCTGGAAAGCTGTCTGTGGACAAACGCTGGCTTCCTCGGCCTGAAAGCGAGATGAGCGCCACAACTCCATAGTTGTCTTTGACCAGACTTTAACGTCCAGGGGTCCTTTACCATAGCAATGGAGGAAGAGCATACTAGGAAAAAGAGAAAGGGAGAAAACCATATGAGCCAAGATTAAGTGACTTCCCTTGTTCCTGGCATGCACATTATAAAACATCTGGATCAGAAAACATGAAAGTAAAGAAGCACGTAGACAGGAATGGTGTGTTTCCAAATATCCAAAGTTTGAGAAGATGCTTGTTGAAGATTTTACTCGCTGCATAAGAAATGAAATCGTGCCACACCATAGAAAAAGAGTACCTTGAGGACTAGTAACTTGCCTTTTTTTAAAAAAATAAAGGAGGGCACTAGCTTGGTGGTGCTGTAAGACTCCCCAGCCCCCCTGCTCAGTGCAAGGAACCCACCAGCCCTCTAGGAACATCCCACGCTCTGGGAATTTTACTCTTTTAAGTTTGTAAAGCATCAGCTGGCATTAAAAAATAAAAATATTCCATCAACCCTAACCCATTGCTATGTATGCAGTAATATAGGCGGTCCATATGTCCAAATATCCAAATGGGGTTGATAATTATAAGATATCCATTTAGCTGTGGAAGGAGATATTGAGGAGAAATTGGATGTGTGGCAACCCTAACAGAAACACACACACTGCTGCTCTTGACATTTATATATTAAGACAATTTTGGATTGAAGAGTTGATCTAACAAACATCTCGATAAGAGGGTCTCAATAAAAAGCCTATAAAGGGCAGATCTCAAATGGCCATTTCTTTCATACATGGCATGATTTAATTTCTTACACAAATATTGAGGCCCAACGTCATATACCGGCATTGGAGGCGGGAAGAAATGAATGGGAGCCGCCCCTTTAAGAGTGAAAGTAACAGGCGGTTGGTGCAATGCATGCTGGGTTGGGAAGGCGGAGCCGGCCAATCAGGAGGCGTTCGGAAGCTTGACTTTTGCTACATAGTAGGAAACCGACGGGAGAGTTGAATGGGTGAGTGAAGCGGCGCATCCCTTTGATCTGCGGGTGGGCGGTTGGAAATAGAGGTGGGGGGGAGTCGATGGCGCTTTAAGACGCGGGTGGGGAGTTTATGGGGCGAGGTGGGGGGTTACCCTGTTTATTTTATTTTTTAAAAAATAATTTTTAATTAAATTTTCTGTTTTACACTTTAAAATACACGTTTAAACATCCTTAAAATATCAATGACTTCCTTTTTTCTCTTTCCATGGTTCATTTTGCATATCATAAATAACTGCATATTTTACAAAAACATTCAGTATTCCATTATTGCATCCATCAAAGCTTAATTACATTGTTAAATTTATCTTAAATTTATCTTAATTTATCTTAACGCTGCCAGCGTTTTCAAGTGCACACAATTTCCCCCCATATATTCAGTAAACGTTTTCCAATCTTCTCTAAACGTATGTTGTTCTTGTTCTCTTATTCTATATGTTAAGTCTGTGCAGCGCAATATGCGGGGGTTACCCAGTTTAGTGGGGTTGGGAGGAAATAAGGGGAAATATACAGGGCTAGATATGTTGTTTTTTCCCTGTGGGGGCTTGGAAGAAGTAAATAAAACTATATTGAGAAGTAATGGTTAGTAATTGAAATTAATAAGATTTTGGAACGCAGAAATAAAGTAAATCATCAAACCGTCAATTCCAGCATGCGGGGAGCCACCTAAATTATATAATTTTGCATCTGAATGATTGGTATTAGTAATTGTATTATAATTTGGCATTGTTATAACGAGGCTATTATTGGATTGTTGTAATTGAAAACTAATAAAAATTATAAAAAAGTAATTAGGCTTATAAAAGCCACAAAAAATACAAAAAAATGAGAATTTTTGTAATGCATGCAATTTTTTTGTGTTCACTTTTCTACATGGGCACTATTTCTTGTTTCTTACTCTTTTTGTGCCTTGTCTTACTCTGCGCACTGCGGAGTAACTGAAGAGAACAAATAAATGCAGTGAAATAAATAGTCCAGTTGAAGTTTATTTTTTAGAATTATTGTGTAGGATCTTTTATTCCCTTAATAGTTTGAAAACCATTTGATTCCCCAACGCCTTACAATAAAGCAATGTGTACATTTTATGAAACAAACAAATAAATAAATAACAAGTGGTGCTTTAAATCCATGGCTGTGAATGTGACCTGGGTTCGGATGCACTTCGTAACTAACAAGCTCCTTTCTTTGCTCTCAATCCTCCATATTTTTATAGAATCAGAGGACCGTAGCGCTGGCAGAAACCCAGAGTGCCATCTAGTCCAGGGGTCTGCAGACTTTTTCAGCAGAGGGCCGGTTCACTGTACCTCAGACCTTGTTGGGGGCCGGACTATATTTTTTTTTGGGGGGGGGGGAATGAACGAATTCCTATGCCCCACAAATAACCCAGAGATGCATTTTAAATAAAAGGACACATTCTACTCATGTAAAAACACGCTGATTCCCGGACTGTCCACGGGCTGGATTTAGAAGGTGATTGGGCTGGATCCGGCCCCTGGGCCTTAGTTTGCCTACCCATGATCTAGTCCCAACCCTCTGCAACGTTGTTCTCTTTTTAAAGCAAGGAGGTGAGAAGATGGACCTGGAGAGGCTGCGAAACTTGAACCAGGACCTCCTGCGGAGGCTGAGGACGAACCAAGAGGAGTTCAGGGAGCGGGTTCGAGTCAAGCTGTTGCCACCATCACAAAGAGCAACTCCTCAAGGCGCGTGGGTCTCAGGCAGCAAGGGCGAGGTGCGTAGGGAGACTGCTGGATCGTGTTTCGTGTTTGCATGTAGGTGTTCCTCAATCCATGGGGCCCTCCAGACATGGCTGGATCACAGCTCCCCAAGGGTAGGACTGAGAGCTGGCTGCTGGGATCTGGAGAGTCTGGAGCCCCATAACATGAGAACCCGTGGACACCCCAGGAATGTCCTCGGATGAAGAGTATTATAGAAATTCAATGAATGAATGAATAAATAGATCAGAGCGTTGGAAGATTCAGGACAGATAATCCCATAAAAAGGTAAAGGTACCCCTGCCCGTACGGGCCAGTCTTGACAGACTCTGGGGTTGTGCGCCCATCTCACTTAAGAAGCCGGGAGCCAGCGCTGTCCGGAGACACTTCCGGGTCACATGGCCAGTGTGACATCGCTGCTCTGGCGAGCCTGCACCAGCGCAGCACACGGAACGCCGTTTACCTTCCCGCTATAAAGCGGTACCTATTTATCTACTTGCACTTTAAGGGTGCTTTTGAACTGCTAGGTGGGCAGGAGCTGGGGCCGAAAGACGGGAGCTCACCCCGCTGCGGGGATTCGAACTGCCGACCATACGATCGGCAAGTCCTAGGCATTGTGGTTTTAACCACAGCGCCACCCGCGTCCCATAGATAATCCCATAGGAGGCAGTGATTGCCACCAATGTGGGTGTCTTTAAAAGAGGATTAGACAAATTTGTGGAAGGGAAAGTTATTGATCGCTACCACCAGCCACAATACTTGGTGCAGGCCTTTAAAGCCCTAAATGGCCTCGGCCCAGTATACTTGAAGGAGCATCTCCACCCCCATAGTCCAGCCTGGGGCCTTCTGGTGGTTCCCTCCCTGTGAAAAGTGAGATTACAGGGAACCAGGCAGAGGGCCGTCTTGGTGGTGGTGCCCGCCCTGTGGAACACCCTCTCTTCAGATGTCAAAGAAATAAACAACTACCTGACTTTTAGAAAACATCTGAAGGCAGCCCTGTTTCAGGAAGTTTTTAATTTTTTATTCTGTTTTTAATATTCTGTTGGGAGCCACCTAGAGTGGCTGGGGAGGCCCGGCCAAATGGGTGGGGTATAATTATTATTATTATTATTATTATTCCTTATGCTCTTATGGAGGAAACAGTTTTCTGCCCCATCCCTAGAGACCACTAATAGTGATTCCCCCAGTCGATCTTACTCATTCAACTGGGGCCATGGCATAAAGCAGTCCTTAAGGTATCCTGCGCCAAAGTTGTTCAGGGCCAGAAATGTGACAGGAGTGTCCTAGTGAAGGAATGGGTTTCTGTGTAGTAAGTTTAAAAACTGACTCAACCCCGCCCCCCTTTTGTTCTTTCAAAAGAGAGCACTTTTAAATGCATAAAACTTGAACTGTTGAGCAAAACCATAATAAGGACACAACTGCATAAACAGTTCTGTCCTTTATCAGGACAGGCAAGGGATGGCCTTGGCTCCCCAGGGGAACAACGAAAACACGTCAGGACTTTATCTTATGTGTTGACCACAAAATACGCACAAGACCAATGTCCAGGGAAAACGCCAAGAGCGTGTTCCCGCAGATGATGACATATTCTCCCAGATAAGAGTAGGAAGAGGAAGATCCTTTTATGGTCAGGAGTGCAGGAAGGAAGATCCTTTTATGGTTGAGAGTACCAGAGCAGGAACATATGTGATGTCAACTTGCGTAGGTAGGCCGACGTGGTTGGGCTCCTAGGGGAGGAGTGAGAGGGTGCCTGGAGGATATATAAACTGCATGAAACCTGTCATTTCTTTGGACTTGCTGGGGACTTGATCACACAAGTGCCTTCTGCTATCCGGAGAGCAGAATAAACTCTTTCTTGGAATCAACCTCAGTGTCGTTTGACTTCCTTCCTCCTGTCCCAGAGCAACGCTGACCCAATCGGTGAATTCCAATAAGGCTACACTAGGGAAAGAGATGCAGAAGTGAAAATTGGCTGCCGTTCAGGGTGCAAAACGGCTGCTAAAATTCAGCCTATACCAGTTTGCTCCTGTGAGCTGGAAACTGCGAGAGGGGAGAACAGATTTGCGCTCGGATCCTACTTGCGGGATATCTGTGAGAGCAGGTTGCTGCAGCAGATGGGCCCCTGGCCTGATCCAGAAGTGCTCTTTCTAGGCTCTTTAGTTCTTATAAAATGTTGTGTGTGTGTGCATGGCATTGGTATCAACTATGCCTGTGTTCTGTCCTCTCCCCCTTGCTTTTCAACATCTACATGCAGCCGCTAAGAGAGATCATCAGGGGGTTTGGGCTGGGTGTCCATCAATATGCGGATGATACCCAGCTCTACCTCTTTTTCAAATCAGAACCAGTGAAGGCAGTGAAGGTCCTGTGTGAGTGTCTGGAGATGGTTGGAGAATGGATGGTGGCTAACAGATTGAGGCTGAATCCTGACAAGACAGAAGTACTGTTTTTGGGGGACAGGGGGTGGGTGGGTGTGGAGGACTCCCTGGTCCTGAATGGGGTAACTGTGCCCCTGAAGGACCAGGGGCACAGCCTGGGAGTCATTTTGGACTCACAGCTGCCCATGGAGGTGCAGGTCAATTCTGTATCCAGGGCAGCTGTCTGGCCAGAGTGGTGCATGCTCTGGTTATTTCTCGCTTCGACTACTGCAATGCGCTCTATGTGGGGCTACCTTTGGAGGGGACCCAGAAACTACAACTAATACAGATTGCGGCAGGTAGACTGGTGACTGGGAGCGGCCGCCGAGACCATATAACTGGCTCCCAGTACGTTTCCAAGCACAATTTAATGTTGGTGCTGACCTTTAAAGCCCTAAACGGCCTCGGCCCAGTATCCCTGAAGGAGCATCTCCACCTCCATCGTTCTGCCTGGACACTGAGGTCCAGCGCTGAGGACCTTCTGGCAGTTCCCTCACTGTGAGAAGCCAAGTTACAGGGAACCAGGCAGAGGGCCTTCTCGGTAGTGGCGCCTGCCCTGTGGAACGCCCTCCCACCAGATGTCAAAGAGAAAAACAACTACCAAACTTTTAGAAGACATCTGAAGGCAGCCCTGTTCAGGGAAGCTTTCAATGTTTAATAGCTTATTGTATTTTAGTGTTTTGTTGGAAGCCGCCCAGAGTGGCTGGGGAAACTCAGCCAGATGGGCGGGGTATAAATAGTAAATTATTATTATTATTATTATTATTATTATTATTATTATTATTATTATTATTATTATATTCCCAGAGAGAGAACAGGGAACGTTTTCCCAAAGACGCAGCTGATTCTGCGGTGATTGTGTCCGTGGAAGTGAGTCCCCGGCTGGCACGGCGCAACTTCGCCTCCCCCTCGAAACCGGCCGTGCCGCAGGGCGAGCGAGAGGACCGCCCCCGAGGGGGCTTGTGTCCCATCACCCGCCAGACTGAGGTGATCCACATTCCATCGGCCGCAGCATCCGCCGGATCGACTCACAAAACCGCGAGTGGCGGACGCCCAAAAGGACCGAGGAAGCCCAGGGTAACCGCGGGGCACGCGGAGGCAAAAAGGCGTCCTCCATGTTTGCACAGCTTGCCAGAGATGGACAGGCCGCAGGCCAGAGAGGAGGCGAGCCCAGGGCGAGCCAAAGAGGGGAGAGGCAGGGCAACAGTTTCCGTGCGGATGTCGCCAGCCCCGAAACCAATCCTGCTCACGCCTCAAGCCAAGGAATCTAAAGAGAAATCGAAGGTGGGTGTGTCACAAGTCTTTACTTAAAGGGTTGGCAGCCGGTGGTTAAAGCATCGCTGCAGTGCTGGTGTTTGAACTCTGGAAGATTAGCAAGGATGGTTGTTGCTGGAAGGAAGGTACTTTTGTTCCCTTTCCCTAATAATTTTTATTATTTTTTTATTAGTTTTATTATAAGTTTTATTAGTTTTATTAGTTTTCAATTACAAAATATCCAAAACAGACCTCATTAAAGGGTAAAGGGACCCCAGACTATCCTGTTAGGTATCCCGTAGACTGTCCCCAGGACAGGTGAGGCTGCTGATCCCTTGTTTTCAAATCTGAAAGTTGAAAGTTCAAATCTGAAAGCTATGGACCAGGGCCCTGCAGGATCTGATTTCTTTCTGCAGGGTCTGTAAGACAGAGTTGTTCTGCCTGGCCTTTGGCTTGGAATCAACTTGATCCCCTCCCCCTCTCCCTCTTTCTTTTTTCCTTTCTCCTCCTGTGATGGAACTCCTATTTGGGGACTTCCCTGGCTTTTTTCTGGCCCATGTAGGACCAGTCTGGATAGTTAGCCTTGGTGAAGATTTGATGTTTTCATCCCCCCAAAAGTTTTTGATTTGAGTTTCTATTGAAATGAGGCTATATTTTAATGTTTTAATGTTGTATTTTAATCTTGTTTTTAAGTTTATTTCAATCAATTTGTTTTTATATCGGGTGTTAGCCACCCTGAGCCTGTCTTGGCTGGGGAAGGCGGGGTATAAATTATTATTATTATTATTATTATTATTATTATTATTATCCAAACGTGGGCAAATGAAAGGTTTGTGCATGTGGCAGTCGTGATGGCAAAACGCATTGTCAGCTCAGTAAAAGAACCGTTTCCCTGCATTTTTAACCCTGTTGCAGAAGGAATCTGGGCACGTGACGTTCATGTCTGACCCTGAGGAATACGCCATCCCAGCAGATGACTGGTCGGTCCGCCCTTTCCTGGGGTACGATTGGATCGCAGGTACGGCAGCTCAATCTATTTTGGAGCCAAGCAAAATAAATAAAATGGAAGATTGCGCAGCTAGCCTGATTCATCCTAACTGGGTTTTTGAAAAAAGAAAACGAGTAGCCCTGGGGTGGTTTCCAGAAATTGAGACGGCGGCTTGTGAGAGCTAAATGGAGCCCGCCTGGTCAGAGGCAGTCTACCTGCAATTTTAAGGATATTATTTTGTTTATACCCACGTACAGTGATACCTCGGGTTACATACATTTCAGGTTACAGACTCCGCTAACCCAGAAATAGTACCTCGGGTTAAGAACTTTGCTTCAGGATGAGAACAGAAATTGTGTGGTTGCAGCGGTGCAGCAACGGGAGGCCCCATTAGCTAAAGTGGTGCTTCAGGTTAAGAACAGTTTCAGGTTAAGAACGGACCTCCGGAACGAATTAAGTACATAACCCGAGGTAAAGGTAAAGGGACCCCTGACCATCAGGTCCAGTCATGACCGACTCTGGGGTTGTGGCGCTCATCTCGCTTTACTGGCCGAGGGAGCCGGCGTACAGCTTCCGGGTCATGTGGCCAGCATGACTAAGCTGCTTCTGGCGAACCAGAGCAGCGCACAGAAATGCCGTTTACCTTACCGTCGGAGCGGTACCTGTTTATCTACTTGTGCTTTCGAACTGCTAGGTTGGCAGGAGCAGGGACCAAGCAACGGGAGCTCACCCCGTAGCAGGGATTCGAACCGCCAACCTTCTGATTGGCAAGTCCTAGGCTCTGTGGTTTAACCCACATAGGTACCACTGTATTATTGTATGAAATTGCTGTGGGTGCCTTGAAGATAATTTCTGTGGAAGGCAGGAGAGAGGGAGAGAGAGAGAGATTTATATTTTTATATCTATGAGGGCTGGGAAAGGGTTTTTTTTTCCCAGTCCAGGGGCCACATTCCCTTCCAGGCAACTTTCTGGGGTCCGCATGCCTGTGGTGGGCAGAGCCAGAAGGAAAAGTGGCCAGAGCAACACATGTGAATTTTACCTTTGCACGGTAGGCCAGTTTCTAAACACACACACACTCCTCTCTGTCCAGGCAAACGAGAGTTCACGGACATATTCCAGCTACGCAAAAATATATGGGGTGTATGTGGAGCAGGACCAGAGAGGGGTGAGGCCTGCAGAGAGGTCCGAGGACCAAATGAGAGAAACCTGAAAGGGCGACGTTTGTGCCTTGAGTCTGACCTGGTGGGTCTTGGCTTTTCCTCTTCCCTCCTCCAGGGCTGCTCGACATGGACTCCTCCCTCTCTGAGAAACCCAATCAGTACTTCTCCGAGCTGCAGGAATTCCGGAAGGTGAACCGGGAGGCTTGCTTCTATGACCGGGAGCTTCGGTAAAGGGGGGGGGGGTAGATGATGATGATGATGATGATGATGATGATGATGATGATGATGATGATGTTGTTGTTGTTGTTGTTGTTGTTGTTAAATTAATTATTATTATATACAGTGGTACCTCGGGTTAAGTACTTAATTCGTTCTGGAGGTCCGTTCTTAACCTGAAACTGTTCTTAACCTGAAGCACCACTTTAGCTAAGGGGGCCTCCTGCTGCTGCCGCGCCGCCGGAGCACGATTTCTGTTCTCATCCTGAAGCAAAGTTCTTAACCTGAAGCACTATTTCTGGGTTAGCGGAGTCTGTAACCTGAAGCATATGTAACCTGAAGCATATGTAACCCGAGTTCATTATCTAATCAGTTTATGCATAAGGTCCATATATGTGAAAGTGTCTGTTCTACCTTTCTGAACTGATCCACTGGGTCTTCTACTTTTTTCGTTGAACTTTATTAACTACCGTATTTTTCGCTCTATAACACGCACCAGACCATAACACGCACGTAGTTTTTAGAGGAGGAAAACAAGAAAAAAATATTCTAAACAAAACAGTGGATGTATGATTTTTGTGGTTCATGCTGTGGCCACAGACATGTGATCTGACGGTGAGTTTGGGGTAGCCCAATGCAAAAATCCTGAGGATCCATGTGGATCCATGCTAAAGTCGCCCTAAAGTCGCAGGGGCGCTGGGGGAGTGAACAGGAAACAGGAGGAGGAGAACAATCCCTCTCACACACAGACACACACACACACAGAGTATCAATCCTAAAGTCGCAGGAGAGGCAGGGGCGCTGGGAGTGGGAAGCAAGAGAAGGAGAACGATCCCCCCCCCTCTCTCTCACACACAGTATCAATCCTAAAGTGGCAGGAGAGGCAGGGGCACTGGGAGTGGGAAGCAAGAGAAGGAGAACAATCCCCCCCCCCTCACACACACACAGTATCAATCCTAAAGTCGCAGAAGAGGCAGGGGCACTGGGAGTGGGAAGCAAGAGAAGGAGAACGATCCCCCCCCCCTCTCACACACACACAGTATCAATCCTAAAGTCGCAGGAGAGGCAGGGGCACTGGGAGTGGGAAGCAAGAGAAGGAGAACGATCCCCCCCCCCTCTCTCACACACAGTATCAATCCTAAAGTGGCAGGAGAGGCAGGGGCACTGGGAGAGTGAACGGGAAGCAAGAGGAGAACGATGCCTCACACACACACAGACACACAGAGTATCAATCCTAAAGTCGCAGGAGAGCGCTGGGGCGCTGTGAGAGTGAACAGGAAGGAGGAGGAGGAGAACGATAGCTCAAGCACACACACACACACAGCCCCTACAGTGGCTGATCCAAAATCGGACAGCAAAAAACTGCAGGCAGGGACATAGAGCACGGGGCTGTTTTAAAGCAACCAACCCCGATCTGCTTCTCTCCCTCCTCCCGGCTAGGCTGGCTGAAAAGCTTTGCTGCTACTTAGCAGCTCACTGGAGAAGAGAGAGGGACATAGAGCACGGGGTTGTTTTAAAGCAACCAACCCCGATCTGCTTCTCTCCCTCCTCCCCGGCTCCGCTCGCTGACAGGAGCCGCTTACACCCGCTTTGCAGTTTCAAAGAGAGCCACGGACTGCTCACAACTGCAGCGGATTCCCCTGCCATCTGTAGGCATTCGCTCCATAACACGCACAGACATTTCCCCTCACTTTCCAGGAGGAAAAACTGCGTGTTATAGAGCGAAAAATACGGTACTTCTGTTGAAATCTACAATTGAATACAATGAATAGTATATATTATTTTTTCAAATGTATAGCCGGTTACGTCTTGTGTGTTTAGGGAAGCTTTTAATGTTTAATAGGTTATTGCATTTTAGTGTTTTGTTGGAAGCTACCCAGACTGGCTGGGGGGACCCAGCCAGATGGGTGGGGTATAAATAATAATAATAATAATAATTATTATTATTATTAATTGAATATGTTTCACATAACCAGAGGTTTGTTGTTGTTTTGCACATGCAACACAACAGCTCAGCCACTGACTTTCAGGGAACAACCGAAAATGACTCTTTTAACGTTCCTCTCTCCGCAGATCAGACGGACTGGGTTCCTCTGCTCACAATCAAGAATCGGACATGGACCCGGGTTCCCATCAGTGTACGGTCAGATTCCATCTTCCCATCTCAGCAGCCCAGCCAATCCTAGAACCTTCATAGAATTGTAGAGCAGGAAAATGACCCCAAAGGTCATCCATACCAACCCCCCGCTATGCAGGAACCACAGCCCACCTCTGCTTAAGAACCTCCAACAAAGGAGAGTCCACTACCCTCCGAAATATTCCATTTCACTGTCAAACACCTCTTACTGTCAGAAAGTTATTCCCAATGTTTAGCCAGGATCTCTTTTATTGCAGTTTTAATCCATTGGTTCAGATCCAGCCCTCTGAAGTAACAGAAAACAAGCTTGCTTGTGACGGCCCTTTAGATATTTGAAGGCGCCTATTTTATCTCCTCTCAGTTTCCTGTGTTCCGCACTAAACATACCCCAGATGCTTCAACCATTCCTCATCCGGCTTGGTTCCTCAGCATCTCCTTGGCCTATGTGGTTTCATCACGCCACATGGCTTCTGGCTTTAAACCTCAGCAATCCTAAGGACTAGGAACTTGGAACGCTTACTGGGGTGGGGGAACTGCAGAATCCCCATTGGCCCTGTTGAGGAACTTGAATAATAACAATAATAGTAGTAGTAATATAATAATTAATTAATTAATTAATTAATTAATTAATTAATTGATTGATTGATTAATTATACCCCGCCCATCTGGCTGAGTTTCCCCAGCCACTTTGGGTGGCTTCCAATCAAGTGTTAAAAACAATACAGCATCAAATATTAAAAACTTCCCCAGATGTCTTTTAAAGGTAAGATAGCTACTTATTTCCTTCACATCTGAAGGGAGGGTGTTCCACAGGGCGGGTGCCACTACCGAGAAGGCCCTCTGTCTGGTTCCCTGTAACCCCACTTCTCGCAATGAGGGAACCGCCAGAAGGCCCTTGGCTCTGGACCTCAGTGTCTGGGCTGAACGATGGGGGTGGAGACGCTCCTTCAGGTATAGAGGACCGAGGCCGTTTAGGGCTTTCAAGATCAGCACCAACACTTTGAATTGTGCTTGGAAACGTACTGGGAGCCAATGCAGATCTCTCAGGACCGGTGTTATGTGGTCCCGGCGGCCGCTCCCAGTTACCAGTCTAGCTGCCGCATTCTGGATTAATTGCAGTTTCTGGGTCACCTTCAAAGGTAGCCCCACGTAGTCCGCATATCCCTTCCTCTACCTGGCTCTCTCTCCACAGGTGTCTTCTGTTACCGGTTGAATAAACGCCTTTTCGCGACGCCTCTGGATCTGGAGTCTGCCTGCCCCATCTGCAAAACCCCCAGAGCCCACTGGCCTCCAGAGACTCTGGTGGAGCCTGCGTTTGTCAGGTGAGTCCGTAAGCGATGGTGAAGACTTACCTGGGAAACTTGCTTTTGCTGGCTCAGACCCTTGGTCCAGCTAGCTCAGTATTGTCTACATTGTCCGACAGCAGTGACTTTCCAGGGTTTCAAACGGAGATCTTTCCCAGCCCGGCCTAGACATGGCAGGGATTGAATCTTGGTGACTTCGCTGATAGCGGCTTTACAAATACAGTGGTACCTCGGCTTACGTTACCTTTGGGTAATGTAATTTCGAGTTACGAACGCAGCAAACCCAGAAGTGTATACTTCCTGGTTTCACCGTGCGCGCATGCGCAGAAGCGCTCTGCACGTGCGCAGAAGCCCTCGCCTTGCGTGTGCGCAGAAGTGGTGCCTCCGGATACGGACTATTGGGGGTCATTATGGACCCTCAGGACGAATTGAGAAATATGACCAGCCTTTTAATACAGTGGTACCTCGGGTTAAGTACTTAATTCATTCCAGAGGTCTGTTCTTAACCTGAAACTGTTCTTAACCTGAAGCACCACTTTAGCTAATGGGGCCCCCTGCTGCTGCCGCCGCGTGATTTCTGTTCTCATCCTGAAGCAAAGTTCTTAACCCGAGGTACTATTTCTGGGTTAGCGGAGTCTGTAACCTGAAGCGTCTGTAACTTGAAGCATCTGTAACCCAAGGTACCACTGTACGGACCCTAAGAACGAATTGAGTTCGTATCCGGAGGGTCCACTGTAATGTCCGAAATAGGACCAGCCTTTTAATATGTACTTTATTCAGATCACTGCATAGTCACTTGAGAACCTGAAATAGGGGTGGGGAGTGGAAGAAACAGCTCTTCCTTGGCCTCTGCCCATTTCCTCCACCTGGTCGCCTGGGGCGATTTCTCCAGTCGCCACAGGCGATCACATGATTGTGGGTTCCCCTCTGCAGTTCTGAACTGCTCAGTGCTCCTGTTCACTCCGTAGAGCGGTGGGTCCCCAGATGTTGTTGGACTACAACTCCCATCATCCCTGAGCTAGCTAGGGGTGATGGGAGTTGTAGTTCAACAACATCTGGGGACCCACAGGTGGAGAAAGGCTGCTCTAGAGTCTCACTTCATTGTAGGGTTTTTTTCCAAAAGGAGTTACGTCACCTTTGCTGAGGGCAAACTAATCTCTTGTTTTATATATATACAATTTTTATTTTCCATTTTAACAATCCAATCAGATCACATTAAATATTCCAAATTATACAACTACATATCATATAGTCCAAATATTTTGCCAAATTATAAATTTTTGTTGGGGCTTCCTATGCTTTAAGTTCAGTGGGGTCCAATCTTCTTATGTTTCTACTGCCTTGAGTTTCCAATAGTTCCTTCTTTTAATCTTCCTGTTGTTATCCTTCCTTCTTTCATGGCCTCTGAGTTGTTTCCACAGGCGAGTTGAAGTGAGCAATAATCTGCTTCTGTGTGAAATTTGTATGACTCTCCTTTACAGCTGGTAAATCTATTATTTGCAGTATATCCTCACACTCTGATGTTTATGCCGAATCCATCCAAAAGTCCTTCTCTGGTGGCAGACGCCATCTTCTCTCAGTTCCGGTGAAATAAAATCTAGGCGTTTGCTCATTAATTTTCTCAGACAGGTTGCATCAAACATTAGTCTTTCCAGGGGAGGTTTGCGAAATCGGACTTGAAGTACAGATATAATAACAAATTAAGAGCTCGCCTCCCCCATGACTATTTATCTCTGCAACTCGGTCTATCCTATAATGGCGTATCCCAAATAAATAGTGCGTCACATCACCCTTCTGGAGAGTCTTTTGTCTTCTGAAGGTGAACTAATCTCAGAGGCCTTTCCGCTCAGGGCTGGTGTGCGCTCTCACAGATCTTCCTGGCTCTTCTAGTCCTGTTTGGGATGCTTTCTTCTATGTTCCACCTCCACTGCCAGAGGCAGCCATGCTTCTGAATTCCAGCTGCTGGACACTGCAGGAAGGGAGAAGGTTCTTGTGCCCTGGTCCTCCTTGCAGGTTTTCCATTGAGGCATCCGGTCCCATTGGGCCCCCTTGGGCCTAATCCAGCAGCACTCTTCCTATATCTTTATTTTTCCCGCAGGGTCAGCATCCCAAGATCCACTTTGCTCCCTGCCTACAAGCACAAGATCCACCGCAGGAAAAGCTATGAGCCTGAAGACAACCTGGCGTTGCCCTCGGTGAGTTTCTGGTTTGGGGAAGCCCGGTTCTTGCCGTGTGGCCGGGCACCTGGCAGAGCGAAGAACGTAGTTAAGAGTGGTGCATGCTCTAGTTATCTCCCGCTTGGACTACTGCAATGCGCTTTACAAGATTGAATGTCTTGCCGTCGGCTGCGCTTGAGGGACGATTCCAACAGATTCCACACGAAAAACACTTATGTCCCTGTGGAGATGGCAGTACTGAATTGGTGGTGCATGCCCTTCTGGCTTGCACTCTTTATAAAGACTTGAGGAATGAGATTATCACCCCTCTATTATTGTCCATTCCGGGTCATCCAGCCACTGCCACAGTGTCCTTTCTCTTGGCAGATCAGGATGAGCAGGTGACAACAAAGGTTTTTAGCTGAGGCAATTGGAATAAGATCCACTATTTGACTATTGATTCAAAACCTCAAAATGTATTTTATATACAGTGGTAAAGGTAAAGGGACCCCTGACCATTAGGTTCAGTCTGGCCAACTTTGACGTGCTTTTGAACCGCTAGGTTGGCAGGAGTAGGGACCAAGCAACGGGAGCTCACCCCGTCGCAGGGATTTGAACCGCCGACCTTCTGATCGGCAAGCCTTAGGCTCTGTGGTTTAACCCACAGCGCCACCTGCGTCCCTTTATATACAGTGGTACCTCAGGTTAAGTACTTAATTCGTTCCAGAGGTCTGTTCTTAACCTGAAACTGTTCTTAACCTGAAGCACCACTTTAGCTAATGGGGCCTCCTGCTGCCGCTGTGCTGCCACTGCACGATTTCTGTTCTCATCCTGAAGCAAAATTCTTAACCCAAGGTAATACTTCTTGGTTAGCGGAGTCTGTAACCTGAAGCGTATGTAACCTGAAGCGTATGTAACCTGAGGTACCACTGTAATTGACTTTTCTATTTCTATTCTTTGTATATCATATTATTGTTTTATTGCTATGGCCGATGGCTGACGCAAAGAAAGATTCATTCATTCAAACAGCCCAAGCCTTTCAGGCTGCAGTTAATACCTGACATGAGATACTTTCCCCTTCTGTGACCCCCACAGCACTGTTTGGCTGGTTGGGAGAACCCTGTTCAAGCTTTCAGCCCCACTCTGAGCAGCCTCGACCTTCACTCATCCCTCGGGGATGCGCTGCCTGGCCGTACGAATCAGGTAAGGACGCTAAATAGCATTGTGCTAAAATATTTAGGGTTTCATACCTTACAGCAGAATTCATTCTGTGTTACCACAGACACGGACTGCGGGATTCTCGAGTTCAGTTTCTTGGTTCTGAGTTCCAGCTTTTTCCCGTCCTGATTCTTGATATTTTTCTTGAAGGGTTTTTAAATTTAATTTTGTAATGTGCATAAAACAGACAGAACGCTTAGAAAATTAAAAGGTGAAGAACAAAACTGTAAAAAGAGGCACGTAAAATGAGCAGAGTTGCATCTGAGTTAAAATTACAGGGTTCCAGTAAGAGGCTATCACTGCTTTCAGTTTATCTAGTTCCAGAATTGCCAGGCTTGTGTATGGAGGACCCAGTCCTTGTCAAAATCTCAAATTATGCATAATTCTCTCCATTATAGCTATATTCCATAGTGAGGGTACCATGTATCCTGCATAAGTTTTGGGGTTGTTTTCCACTGAGTTGCAATGACTGTGATTCTTGATTATTCATTTTATTTCATAAGATTTACATATCACTTGGTTGTTAAAAGCAAAACGAAACCTCACAGCGGTTTACACGGAGAACAGAACAATAATAATAATATCGGTAAAAGCAGCTCTTTAAAAACAATCCAAGTAATAAAATCGGAAATACATGCCAGCTTGTCTAAATGAAAACCTTGATTCAGAAAAATATTGTAGAGAAAGGAGAATACCTGGATGGAAAGATTCAAATTTGGGGCAAGTACTCTTTGGTGAGAGATCCATAGCAGAGATTTAAAGTTACAAACTAAAGCTGTTAGAGCTTTAAAATGTCCCCGTAAAAAGTTTCTTTCCAAAGTTTCCCTGTTCCCCGGCATAGGAAAAGACCACATGTTAGTGAGTTTAAAAAATGGTTTACTTCCAAACTATCTGAAGGTCAGATTCATCTGCTTCAGAAAGGCAGTAAAACTTGGCTTAGTAACAAAGTGTAAAGGTTTCTAGATTATTGGCAGAGGAACTCAAGGGTGGCTTGTGATAGCCATGCGGTCTGAGTCGGAGCAAGCAGCTCAAACCCCTTCACAGACTGAGCTTCTCAGGTAGACTGCGGAGGAACAATAAGCTTTATTGCCTAGTTCCTCACAAGGTGAGGGGAAGTGGACATAGCTAAGCCTGTCAGGACAGCTTACTCTATGTCTATATAATGTACCAGAGCAATACGCTACAGAGACAATGGGAGCACAATGGTATTACTTAGGTAAAGGTAAAGGGACCCCTGACCATTAGGTCCAGTCGTGACCGACTCTGGGGTTGCGGCGCTCATCTCGCTTTATTGGCCGAGGGAGCCAGTGTACAGCTTCCGGGTCATGTGGCCAGCATGACTAAGCCGCTTCTGGTGAACTAGAGCAGCGCACAGAAACGCCATTTACCTTCCTGCCTGTTTATCTACTTGCACTTTGACGTGCTTTCAAACTGCTAGGTTGGCAGGAGCAGGGACCGAGCAACGGGAGCTCACCCCGTCACAGGGATTTGAACCGCCGACCTTCTGATCGGCAAGTCCTTGGCTCTGTGGTTTAACCCACAGCGCCACCCATGTCCCTATGGTATTACTTAGGACCTTGTAATTCTGATCTGTTATTCTTTATTTTGGTAGGGAAATTCATCCTGCTCTGTCTGGTCCTTGATGCCCCTTTTATTACTGGTGTTGGTTATATTTATCAATTACATTCCATTAAAAAGAAAATACCATAGTGGCCTGAATATAAGCTGCACCTTTTCCCCCAAAAATCCAACCGTGAAAAGTTAAAGTGCGGCTTAAATTTGCGACCTTACAAAAATTGGCTTTTGCGATATCTGAAACAGACATACAGTAAAACAGAATGGGTGTGAGTGCCTGCGGAATTTTAAGGGAGTGGCTTATATTCGGGTATTGTCTTTTTTTCCTCCCCCCCCCCCCATGAATTTTAAAGGTGCGGCTTATATTCAGGTGAGGCCAATATTTGGGCCAATACGGTAATTAAAGTTGGTTTTTTTTTAAAGTACTCTTAAAACTACAGTATTACCCTGTAGGAGGGGACTCTTGTACTTAAGGTGGATGCATGTTCAAAAAGCTGCGTGGTTTTTTTGCTTCAAAACAACTGGGGTTTTTTTCTTCATATGCAAACGTAGGAAGATTTGGTCTGCTGGAAAGAGTTGTGACTTGGTGGTAAAGCCCCTGTTTTGCATGCGAAAGGTCGCAGGTTCAATTCCAGGCTTCTCCAGGTGGTGGGGGGGAACAACCCTAGAGAGCCATTTCCAAGTCAGCACAGATGTTATTTGTTTTTTAATCGCTTCCTAAGAAGCGGCATAGTCCTGCTGGCCACATGACCCGGAAGCTGTACGCCGGCTCCCTCGGCCAGTAAAGCGAGATGAGCGCCGCAACCCCAGAGTGGGTCACGACTGGACCTAATGGTCAGGGGGCCCTTTACCTTTTTTTTAGGATGATAATGAGAGCCAGTGTCGGACATACCCTCCAACGCTCCTCCGATGAAAATAGGGATGTCCTATTCCATCATCAGGGACGTGGGTGGCGCTGTGGGTTAAACCACAGAGCCTAGGACTTGCCAATCAGAAGGTTGGCGGTTCGAATCCCCGCAATGGGGTGAGCTCCTGTTGCTCGGTCCCTGCTCCTGCCAACCTAGCAGTTCGAAAGCACGTCAAAGTGCAAGTAGATAAATAGGTACCGCTCCGGCAGGAAGGCAAACGGCGTTTCCGTGCGTTGCTCTGGTTCGCCAGAAGGGGCTTAGTCATGCTGGCCACATGACCCGGAAGCTGTACGCCGGCTCCCTTGGCCAATAAAGCGAGATGAGCGCCGCAACCCCAGAGTCGGCCATGACTGGACCTAATGGTCAGGGGTCCCTTTATAAAGTATCCCAATGCAATTTTACAATATATTGAGAAAACACACACACACACATCAATCATAAGCCATTGCAAAGATGAAAACAATTTCAAATCCAGTACAAATGCCAATTGGCATTTTAAAAAATCTCTGCTGAGGAGGCTTGTCAAAAAAGAAAACTGCTGAGCTAGCTGGATCGAAAAAGTCAATAAAATTTGGCTCCCTGTATTCCTGCGATTGGTTGGAACAGAACCGGTGATCTGGTTTAAGATTTCTTGCTTCGCTAATTAATCAAAACTGGGTCTCTGTGCAAGATCAGGGAAGGGCCTTAGCTCAGAACACCTTGGTATGCGGAAGATCCCGGATTCAGGTCCATCTATGGTTGGGAGAGATTTCCTGTCTGAAACCCTGGAGAGAGTATCTGCCAGTCAGTGCAGGCAATCCTGAGCTAGATGGGCCCCAATGTCTGACTCGGTATAAGGCAACTTTCTATGTATTTCTGTTTAGATCGTTCGGAATCTTGAGGACTAGAGTCTTGACTTTAGGAGCCTCGAAGACCGCAACTCGGCAGCAGACCCACCAAAGATTCTTAAGATAGTGCAGGCATATACGGGTTTGCTGCACCCCTTCTTTTTTTAACCCTTACACACAAAAAATCTGGCTTCCAGATCTCTGCCTCCAGAGTGTCAGGAGGAAACAGGACCGACGAACTCCTGAACCTCTCCCGCGTGGCAGAATTTGAACTCTGCAACCTCTCCTGGCGGAGGAAGCGTCACAAGCCGCCGTGCCGCAAAGCCACTTCTAATTAAAAGAGCTCGTTGCTTCGAACTTCCCACTTTTGGTCCTCAGTGGGGAATGAGGAGGAGCTGCGTGTGTTTATGGATCAGGGCCTCCTCCTTTGTGGGGTTGCCTGCTAGCCTGTTTCATCAGCACGGCGCCCAGACGCTTTGCGACGTTTGAGAAATTGCAGGACTGGTTTGCCTTCCTTGTTATCTCTGGTCCACGTGCCCTTTCACAACTCCTGAAATGATAAAAGCACAGTTTGAAATCAAAAGATTAAAAAGCGTCGTGTTGTTGCTTTTAAAAAAACCAAGGATGGTAAAAGTTAAGGACATTTAGAGAAACACTAATTTGGTGAAGGAAAAGATGTGTCTCTCTCCGTGTGTGTCTTAATTGTCTTGTTTTTTTTAAAGTAAATAAATATAGTTTTGACTTTTTTATTATTATTATCATCAATATCATCATCACCATCATCCTGCCTTTCCCCCAAGGTGACTTGCAGAACTTAAAAGGACATAGATAAAATGCAAAAAGCTAAAAACACATAAAAGGCAATTGTTAAAAAGTAACCCTAATGGAATTAAAACAATATTTTTAAAAATCTACTAAAAGGCAGATAATAGACACAGCACTTGCCTCCAGAAGATTTTGTTGTCGAACAGTTGCAGGCTGCTTTTAATAATTGATTTTGTATGTTTAAGGTAAAGGTAAAGGGACCCCTGGCCATTAGGTCCAGTCATGGCCGACTCTGGGGTTCTGGCCCTCATCTCGCTTTATTGGCCGAGGGAGCCGGCATACAGCTTCCAGGTCATGTGGCCAGCAGGACTAAGCCGCTTCTGGCGAACCAGAGCAGCACACGGAAATGTCGTTTACCTTCCCGCTGGAGCGGTACCTATTTATCTACTTGCACTTTGATGTGCTTTCGAACTGCTAGGTTGGCAGGAAAAGGGACCGAGCAACGGGAGCTCACCCCGTTGCGGGGATTCGAACCGCCGACCTTCTGATCGGCAAGTCCTAGGCTTTGTGGTTCAACCCACAGCACCACCTGCGTCCCTTTTGTATGTTTATAGACTGCTTAAAAGGGATGCGGGTGGCGCTGTGGGTAAAAGCCTCAGCGCCTAGGGCTTGCCGATCGAAAGGTTGGCGGTTCGAATCCCCGCGGCGGGGTGCGCTCCCGCTGCTCGGTCCCAGCGCCTGCCAACCTAGCAGTTCGAAAGCACCCCTGGGTGCAAGTAGATAAATAGGGACCGCTTACTGGCGGGAAGGTAAACGGCGTTTCCGTGTGCTGCGCTGGCTCGCCAGATGCAGCTTTGTCACGCTGGCCACGTGACCCAGAAGTGTCTCCGGACAGCGCTGGCCCCCGGCCTCTTAAGTGAGATGGGCGCACAACCCTAGAGTCTGTCAAGACTGGCCCGTACGGGCAGGGGTACCTTTACCTTTACCTAGACTGCTTAAAAGTGTCCCTAAGCAGTTTGTAAAAAGGTTAACAAGTACGTCAATGCAAACAAACCATGTAACTCAAAAATTGCCATACCTGATGAGCCAAAAACTTAACAGCATACTTTTAACTCCACTCTTAAGATTCTTAGGGGGTGGGGGACTGGAAGTTGGGGGTGGGGGACTGCCTTGACTATATGTTAAATGCAGAAATGCTGGTTTATAAAATGTGAGTGGTATTTAACTGGGTTTTACTCAGAGAGTACGCCTTTTGAAATGAAAGGACCTAACTTAGTCGTGTCCATTTATTTCAATAGAGTAAAACTTAGTTGAGCACCACCTAGTATAAACAAGGCAAGAATGAAGCAATGCCAATAATTTTCCCATAGAACAGCAGTGGAAAGAATGACGCCCATTTTACAGGTGGTGAGCTGAGACTGAGGACCAGCAAAACCTGCCCAGGGACTCTGGGCACCCTACTGCCGGGGTGGACAACCTGCTAGCCTAAGGCTCCCATCATCCCTTGCTGGCTGGAGCTGATGGGAATCCAAAGTAAACCAAATTAGCTAGTCCTACCATGAAAGTTTGTTTTGGAATGGGGTGAGGTCTGTGCTGAAGACGGGGTTGTCTCTAGAATAAGCTATCCCTTTCCGTAAAATGCTTTTTACAGTCGCCCAGTTTATACATTTTAAGAAATAAATACAGTGGTATCTCGGGTTACAGACACTTCAGGTTACAGATGCTTCAGGCTCCAGACTCTGCTAACCCATAAATAGTACCTCTGGTTAAGAACTTGGCTTCAGGATGAGAACAGAAATCGTGCGGCGGCAGCAGGAGGCCCCATTAGCTAAAGTGGTACCTCAGGTTAAGGACATTTGCAAGTTAAGAACGGACCTCCAGAACGAATTAAGTTCTTAACCCAAGGTACCACTGTATGGGCAACTGAAATTTGAACCTAGCCAAAATGTGGGTGCTATCCCTCTCCCTGAGCACAGGAACACACTCCAAGGGATGCTACGGGCATTCTTTGTGTGCTGATTGGCTCCTTCCCTGTTGCCATGGCGGCAGATACGCAACCTCCCATCTACATGCTCTGCAGATGGACCAATTTGGAGTGAGAATCCGAGCTACAGAGCTGGGTCCGTCCAGAGGCTGGCGATGCTGCTTTTGCTGAGTTCTGAGCTGTGGCTTCTTGGATACGTCAGTAGCGCAAGTTTACGGCTGGGAAGCGGTAAAGATCTCTCAGGCTGCTATACCTGCAGTCTCAACTTTTGGGTCTTCTCAAGAATATTGGGAAATCCCTGCAGGATCAGGCCAAAGGCCTGTTTTAGTCCTCTCGCTTGGACTACTGCAATGCAGGGCTACTTTTGAAGGTGACCCGGAAACTGTAATTAATCCAGAATGCGGCAGCTAGACTAGTGACTGGGAGCGGCCGCCGAGACCATATAACACCGGTCTTGAAAGACCTACACTGGCTCCCAGTGCATTTCCGGGCACAATTCAAAGTGTTGGTGCTGACCTTTAAAGCCCTAAATGGCCTTAGCCCAGTATACCTGAAGGAGTGTCTCCACCCCCATCATCCAGCCCGGACACTGAGGTCCAGCGCCGAGGGCCTTCTGGTGGTTCCCTTGCTACAAGAAGCCAAGTTACAGGCAACCAGGCAGAGGGCCTTCCCGGTAGTGGCACCCGCCCTGTGGAACGCCCTCCCACCAGATGTCAAAGAGAAAAACAACTACCAAACTTTTAGAAGACATCTGAAGGCAGCCCTGTTTAGGGAAGCTTTTAGTATTTAATAGGTTATTGTATTTTAGTGTTCTGTTGGAAGCTGCCCAGAGTGGCTGGGGAAACCCAGCCAGATGGATGGGGTATTATTAATAATAATAATAATAATAATAATAATAATAATAATAATAATACCATGTGAGAACAGAATACAGGAATAGATGGACCACTGACATAAGAGAATTAAGAAGAGTGCTGGATCAGGCCAATGGCCCATCTAGTCTAGTATCCTGCTCTCACAGTCACCACCCATAAGCAAGATTTGAGCTCCAGAGCCCCATCCCTTCCTGTAGTTTCCGGCAACTGGGAGAGTCAGAAACACGTCGAAGCAGAGCATAGCGATTGTGGCTCATAGCCATCAGTAGCCTTCTCCTCCAGGAATCTGTCCAGTTGTCAGGGACTGGCTGGATGAGGAAGAGTAGTGGGAGCCCCCTGCCCAAGAGCCCCCCAAGGAGGGCACAGAAGACGGCAACTTAGATCCCAGTTCCTGGTGGTGGGTGTGATAGAAATTTTGAAGTCTTAAGGTAAAGGTAAAGGGACCCATGACCATTAGGTCCAGTCGTGACCGACTCTGGCGTTGCGGCGCTCATCTTGCTTTATTGGCCGAGGGAGCCAGCGTACAGCTTCCAGGTCATGTGGCCAGCATGACTAAGCCGCTTCTGGTGAACCAGAGCAGCGCACGGAAACACCGTTTACCTTCCCGCCGGAGCGGTACCTATTTATCTACTTGCACTTTGACGTGCTTTCGAACTGCTAGGTTGGCAGGAGCAGGGACCGAGCAACAGGAGCTCACCCCCTAGCGGGGATTCGAACCGCTGACCTTCTGATCAGCAAGTCCTAGGTTCTGTGGTTTAACCCACAGCGCCACCCGCGTCCTTTGGATATATGTGACCTGGAACCATTTTTGATTCCCAAACTGACCAAATGTTTTCTCTGCAAGGTCAAAGGAAAATGGAAAAGCCTCCCCATTGTCTTTTCCTTCACAAATCCTGTCTTAAGGGCACATTTAAGATATGAATAGGGTGTGAGCCTGTGACCTGGCCCAGGAACTTAGTATTTATCATTACAAAAGACTGGCCAGGCTCCCCAGGCAATCCAATCAAGTGACCATTAAACAGGTAACCTGGCAGACAGGAGGTAAACAAAGCACTCAGATTTCTGCTGTAGACCGCCCTTTCTGTGATGTAGGTATGATGTATCTGGGGAGTGGTCTTGAGCTACACTCCTTCTGTGATGTAGGTATGATGTATCTGGGGGTGGTCTTGGACTCCAGGGCGGGCAATTTAAAATGTCTATATAAAGACAGGCACACCTTGGTTCTGGGTTCCTCCTCCTTTCCTGCGTGTGAGGGGAGCACCCTGTTGCAACAGATCAATAAAGATCAGGCTTCCTAGCTGTTTTGCTTCTCAATAGTCTCTGGTTGGCCTCTGTTATTTTCTCCTGCCAATAGGGAACCTATGTAAGGACTTTGTATGGGCTCTTGGATACCCCATAAGTGGGAAAAGGGCAAATTTATTTGTTTACAACATGGGACATGGAAGAGCAGTCTGGAGAAGGGATGAGCTGGGAGGCGCTAGAAGCGGGGGGGGGGGGTGTTGAGTGATCATGGTTGGTGGGGGGTCAGGAGAAGGAGGGCCTTCCAGGGCAGGGTTCAAGGCTGAGAGTCACAGTGTGAGCACAGACTCAGACAGAGGGGAGTCAGAGCTTTCCTTTCTACCCAGCAGTAGGGCAGTCTCGGTCCTGCTGGCTCGCCTCCCCCTCTGACACCCCCGATCTAGGGGAGTCCTTCACATGGCTGAACAACTGGCCAGTCAGGTCCAGACACAGTCTTTGTCTGCTTGGGAAGGGATCCAGAGAGAGAGGCAAGAGAGGGGAGGGCAGAGCTTGTGGTCAGTTTCAGTACATCTTTTTTCTACGAAAAAAATTACACTTTTCAGACTTACACATTTCATAAATTTTACAAACATTTTAACATTTCAAAGCCTGACTTCCTTCCCCCCTCTTTCTGTGGTTCCTTAAGTTTATTTTTAATTTCTTCTTTATATCCAAATTCATTTAATTTGCTCATTTAATTTTCTCCTTTAAATATATACTCTTATGAAACTGCGGGTTATTACAATAAACCTGCCAATGTTCTTATCTGTAAATATTCAATAAACCATTTTCATTCTTTTATTAAAAGTTTGTTATCTTGATTTCTTATTTTTGGGGTTAGTTTCGCCATTTCTGCATAGTCCATAAGTTTTTGTATCCATTCTTCCTTTGCTTCTTTCCACTTTGGGGCAAGTAGCATTCTTGCTGCTGTAGTAGCATTCATAAATAAATTTCTATACAATTTAGGTAGTTCTGTCCCTATAATTCCCAAAAGAAAAGCTTATGGGCTTTTTTTAAAAAATAAAAGTTATTTTGAACATCCTTTTCCATTCATTGTATATAACATTTTATGTGTTTAATATGCCTATATGTTTTAGAGTTGGGTTTTTTTCTGGCTGAATGAATGAATGAAAGCCATCTAGGTTGGCTTCGTTTATTCTTATGTTCTCAGTTGTCCTCATCTTGCCCTCCACAGAGGCAGCCAACTTCCACTGGAACCCCTGGCAGCCATGGGTCTGCATGTGTGACTTACACAAGCAGGCCCGCATCCGGCACTTTGTCGTGTGGGCCATGAACATCACGCTGGACCTCAAGGCCTCCGAGTTTTGGCAAGAGAAGCCCTGCAACCTGGACGACTGCGTCACGTGCTCGGTGGTCGAATGTCCAGGCAGCGGCGAGCGGTCCGGCTTCGTCCCGCAGTTCCGGGGCCTCTCGTCCCCCAAGCCCCACGAGGTTGAGATTCCTCTCCCTGTCCATTTGGAATTCCCTTCCTATGACAGCCTCCCCGTCGTCGACGACACCGGACAAAACGGGCAGCCGTAAGACCCGGAGATGTTGACTTTAAGCAAAGGCGTCTTGTCACCTCGGACTCCCACTGAGTTGTCGGGCTCGCTTGCGGAGGGCAGCAGAGGCCTGGACCACGGCAAGGAGCCGCCCGAAAGCCAACTCGCCTAGGGCAATCCTGGACAGAGATCCAGGCGAGCCCATTGCTACAGCCCCTCATGGGCTCTGTTGGAGTCTTTGGTTGTCAATAAAGTCAGACTGAAACAAAGTAGGGTGTGTTTTTAAAAAATAATAATTACAGTGACGCTTGGGTTGCGAACGTGATCCGTGCGGGATGCACGTTCGCAACCTGCGTCTGCGCACGCGCGGATTGTGATTCAGCGCTTTTGTGCATGCGCAAAGCACAATTTAGCACTTCTGCGCATGTGCGACTGCCAAAACCCAGAAGTAACCCGTTCTGGTACTTCCGGGTTTCGACGGTCCATAACACGAAAAAACGCAAACTGAAGCGTCTGTAACCCGAGGTATGACTGTACCGTAATTTTCTGTCTATAAGACGCCCCCATGTATAAGACTATTTTGGGGGACTCAATATGGGGGGAGATGGTACAGAGTTGTTGAGCTTCTTTTGGGGGGGTTCACCCAGGGTTGCTGAGCTTTTTTTAGGGGGCATTGCCGAAAATCGCTCACTAGCACGCATCGCAAAACCCACCTCCCGTGTGTCCCATCGCCGGCAGAAGCTGCCAGTCACCTGCCCAACTACCGGAGCGTCAGCCAATCAACACTGCCCATTGACACAGCAATCAATAACACACTCAATAGCCTCTGACAGCCACAGCAGCAACCAATCAAACATCCACCCTAAGCACTACCCATGTATAAGACGACCCCCACTTTTAATGCATGATTTTTAAAGAAAAAGCATGGAAAAGTACGGTATTTGTTTACATTTCGAACCACCTTTGTCCTTGGGGTGAGTCACCTCCTAAACCACAGATCGCTTAGAAATTAGGGGTTGTGTTCAGGCCAGCCCTCCTCAGAATAGACCTGTTGATGTTAATGGACATGACTTACTTCCATTCATTTCAGAGGGTCTACTCTTGAGTAAATCTTAGTTGGGTACAACCACCCTAGGGCTGCAAGCAGTTCATTGGGGGTGGGACAAAGGGCCACATATTCACCAGGGGCAGAACTGAGAGGTATCACCCCATATTCTCACGTGCACACACACCATGGCCCCTCTTGGCTTTTCCATGCCAATTATCTGTGGAAAAGGGTATTATCCAATGCCTGCCCTACCCAGGGCAGACCCATTGAAATTCCTGTGCATGTCTAACCTAGGTAAAGGTAAAGGGACCCCTGACCATTAGGTCCAGTCGTGGCTGACTCTGGGGTAGTGGCGCTCATCTCGCTTTATTGGCCAAGGGAGCCAGCGTACAGCTTCCGAGTCATGTGGCCAGCATGACTAAGCCGCTTCTGGTGAACCAGAGCAGCGCACGGAAACGCCATTGACCTTCCTGCCGGAGCGGTACCTACGGTACAGTGGTGCCTCGCAAGACGAAAATAATCCATTCCGCGAGTCTCTTAGTCTAGCAGTTTTTTCGTCTTGCGCTTCGGATTAGCGCTATTAGCGGCTTAGCGGCTATTAAAGGCTTAGCGGCTTAGCGGCTAAAAGGCTATTAGCGGCTTAGCGGCTTAGAAAAAGGGGGGAGCGGGGGCGAAATCGCAAGACTCGCAAGACGTTTTCGTCTTGCGAAGCAAGCCCATAGGGAAAATCGTCTTGCGAAGCAACTCAAAAATGGAAAACCCTTTCGTCTAGCGGGTTTTCCGTCTTGCGAGGCATTCGTCTTGCGGGGCACCACTGTATTTATCTACTTGCACTTTGACGTGCTTTCGAACTGCTAGGTTGGCAGGAGCAGGGACCGAGCAACAGGAGCTCACCCCGTTGCGGGGATTCGAACCGTCGACCTTCTGAGTCCTAGGCTCTGTGGTTTAGACCACAGCTCCACCCGTGTTTCTATGTCTAACCTAGGTCTGTCAATTTTGGTGCATCTACTCCCGAGTAGGATTTAGCTAACTACAACCTTTGGAAGGCTGGGTGGGACGTTTGCCACCCTAGGGTTAGATGCGTCAATTAAAAGTCTTTTTTAATTGACTAAAAATTGACCACCCACAATCTCTCTGGGAACTCCTTTTTTCAAAAATAAAAAGAAATCTTACTTTATTTTAATAGATGTACTTATTTAAACCACCAGAGGGCAACCATGAGTTTAAAAGAAGCAAATGCCACCACACTGATACAGATGCTGCCTCTGATTTTTCATATATATATTTTAAAATACTTCTGAAAACACCATCAAGGCTGTTTCTCCCTCTTTCTTGTGTAGGTGGGCCTGGGGTTTTTTTTTTTGGGGGGGGGGTTGAATATTTATAAGAATATTTATAGATCACACACACACACACACACACACAAAAGTAAAGTAATTAAAATGTAACAACCAGGTTGTGTTTCGGCGCTGACTGCCAAAGATGGTAATTAACAGGCAGAACTGAGGCCATTGATAAATCCCAAGTGCCATTTTATATTGAATGAAATATTTGTTCCTTCTACACTCTGGTGCAATTGTACTGAACACGAACAGCCCACAGGCTTTTATTGATTTATTGAACAAATTCCTAAATTATAAATGTCTCAAGGCAGCACACAGCAGTCTATAGTCCATGTGGGGAATGCTGCCTTAACCATGTGAGTTCAGGACAGCTGCGTGGGAGTGTAGAAGCAACTCCTTTTTTGATTGGAAAGCTTTGAGAAGCATTTTGAGGAACAGGGAATGTGTGGGATGCCGCTGACCGAACTAGTAACTGATGATGCCACCAAAGCATCACCCTGGCAATGGATGAATCAGAGATTTCTGTCTTTCTTTCTTTCTTTTTTTTAATTAAATTTTTATTGAAGTTTTAACAAACACCATAACAAAAAAAGAAAAAAAGAGAAAAAAAAGCAAAAAGGCATAACATACAAATACAAAAGATAAAACACGTATAACCTCAATTTTTACTTTCTTTAAGCTTACTTTCACGACTTCCTCATACCTTCCCTTTCTGTATTCTAATTTCAGATTCAATTTTCAGCAAATCCTTTCCCTACTTTTACAATAATTTTAGTAACAGATATTTTCTTCCAATTATCCCTTAGTGCTTTTAACCCCTTAATAACCAATCCAACATTTTTCTAACCTTCATTAATTTTACAATATTTTTTTAGATACTCTTTAAACTTCTTCCAATCTTCCTGCGCCGTATCTCTTCCCTGGTCACGGATTCTGCTCGTCATTTCTGCCAGTCCCATATAGTCTATCACCTTCAGTTGCCATTCTTCCACGGTGGGTAGTTCTTGCATCTTCCAGTACTTTGCGATGAGTATTCTTGCTGCTGTTGTAGCATACATAAAGAATGTTCTGTCTTTCTTTAGCACCGATTTCCCGACAATGCCCAGGAGAAAGGCCTCTGGTTTCTTAGGGAAAGTGTACCTGAGTACTTTTTTCAGTTCATTATAGATCATTTCCCAGAAGACCTTAATCTTTGGGCACGTCCACCAAAGGTGAAAGAATGTTCCTTCAATTTCTTTACATTTCCAACATTTATTATCGGGCAAGTGATAATTTTTTGCGAGCTTGACTGGGGTCATGTACCACCTGTATATCATTTTCATAATATTCTCTCTTAAGGCATTACACGCCGTAAATTTCATACCTGTGGTCCACAACCTTTCCCAGTCAGCAAACAAAATGTTATGACCAATGTCCTGTGCCCATTTAATCATTGCAGACTTAACCACTTCATCTTGTGTATTCCATTCCAACAACAAGCTATACATTCTTGACAGATTCTTAGTACTGGGTTGATTTCTGTCTTTCTTTTGATAGGAACTGTGGATAAGGTCTGAACTCACTGCCCTGTGGGTTCCTTGAAAAGGGATGATTGAAAACAGAAAGGTCAGGAGATGTCAAACAAAAAGTTCATTTTTCTACTGTTAATTCCTGGCTGCATTTCAACAAATGTTGCCAACTGAATAATTCTTAATAGTTTTTCTCTTCCCACTTCATCACATTCTCACTTTGAATCAGAACATGGTATCCTTTAGACATGTGGGTTTTCATCTATTTATTTTACTTTTTGGTTTAAGGAATTTATACCACACTCCTCTCTCTCAAACCAGCTTACAGAAGGGGGAAAGAACAGAAAAAAGAAAGTGCTATGTAAAATTTAAATTTATTTAAAATTAACTGACGAATGGTGCCCTTGATCTTATATGCCCTATCTTAGTGGAGAACTGAATTTAAGACTGGAAGAACGAGTAATTGGGAAAAACTTACACTGCCAGATTTGAAATTGACTGTCCCAGGTTCTGCTATTTTGGTATTCCTATGCAGGAACTCGTGAAGAGAGACAGAAATAATTGGACTAAATGTCAACCTTCCCTTTAGATCTTGTTTAGTTTTTAACTTACCTTTATTCTTGTTCTGGGGATTTCTCTTCTATTGTTTGCCATTTATGATTTGTAGGCACCTTCTGTTACAAAATTGATAAAGGGGGGGGGCGGACCCACAGAAAATCTAGTATCTGTCTGGCCTATTATCAACCACACAAGGAAATGTGAAATCTCAAAAACATTAAGCAAGCGTGCCTTCGTAGAAGCCACTGTTGGGGGAAAGACGAAAATGTACATCAGCTAAAAGTTGCAAGAAATCACACAGAGAGGAAGACCCCACCAGAATTCTTGCTCTTTTTGTGTTTTCCTGAACATGAAACCCCATTCTCACATCAAATCTCCAGCCGCACCTCTGATTGGTTCTCTCTGGCCACACCTCTGATTAATTTTACTCTTCATCAGAATTGTAATGGTAAAGGGACCCCTGACCATTAGGTCCAGTCGCGGATGACTCTGGGGTTGCGGCGCTCATCTCGCTTTATTGGCTGAGGGAGCTGGCGTACAGCTTCCGGGTCATGTGGCCAGCATGACTAAGCCGCTTCTGGCGAACCAGAGCAGGACACGGAAACGCCATTTACCTTCCCGCCGGAGCGGTACCTATTTATCTACTTGCACTTTGATATGCTTTTGAACTGCTAGGTTGGCAGGAGCAGGGACCTAGCAAAGGGAGCTCACCCCGTCACAGGGATTCGAACCGCCAACCTTCTGATTGGCAAGTCCTAGGCTCTGTGGTTTAACCCACAGCGCCACCTGCATCCCTTCATCAGAATTTGTCCTCCATGAATTCATGACTTGGCACTAAGATGCTTAGACTTCTTTTTGTTACCTTTCCTTTGCTTGCAACCTTCAGTTGCAATTTCGAACTTTTCTTTCGTTGCAATCTTCAGCGACGGATGATTCATGGCGGATGGAAGGAAGTCCTGCATTGGCAGCCCGTCACCATTAAACTGTGGAACTCGCCGCTGCAGGAGGCCAGCAACTTGGATGGCCTTGAAAGATGGGCAAAAATGTATAGAAATCAGGATAAGAATTGTTGGACATGTAAGAAGGAGGGGAACTTCCATCATATGTGGTGGACGTGTACCAGGGTGAAAGCCTATTGGGATCTAATTTACAATGAATTTAAAAAGATCTTTAAATACAATTTCAATTTAAAAAACCAGAGGTGTTTCTGTTAGGTTTAATTGGAGATGAAATTCCCAAAAAAGATGTGAATTTGTTTATGTATGCCACAAGGGCCGCAAGGATACTTCTGACTCAGAAATGGAAATCACAGGAGCTTCCAACAGTGGAAGAATGGCGGAGTAAGATGGTGGAATATGTGGAGTTAGCAAAGCTGACGGGGAAGATCCGTAATCAGCGCGACGAACTGTTTCAAAAGGACTGGAGCAAATTTATATTATATATGAAAGAACGTTGTAAACACCTGAAAACGTTTGTAGCTTTGAGTTGAAATGTTTTGTCATGTGATTATAAGGAACTGATTTACCTTTAATGAGGGGAATTTTAAAAAAAATGAGAGAAGGTAAAAAAGTGGTTATAGAAATGCTAAGAATAAATATGTATGGAAGTCAGAAAGAGGAGCGAGAGGAGGTCGATGCTCGGATAGAGCAATATTTGAGTTTATTGAATTATGTATGGAAATTGTAACTATGATAAAGTCGAAAATGCAATAAAAATTATTATAAAAAAGAAAGAAAGAGGGAGAGGTGGGCAAATTCATGGAGGAGAATAAGGCTATTGATAGTTACTAGCCGTGAAAGCTATGCTCTGCCTCCACTGTCAAAGGCAATAATACTTCTGAATTGCTGGAAACCGTAGGAGGGGAAAGTTGCTGTTGGGCTGTGGTCCTGCATACGGGTTTTCCACAGGAATCTGGTTGGCCAGTGCGAAAACAGGATGCTGGATTAATCGGGCAGCAAGACTCTTGTCAGGGGATGCCAACTTGAAAAAAATATTGGGGGGGGGCTGCAGGTAAACCCCACTCCGCATAATCAATCACAAGACATGGTGCACAAACACCATTTGAATGACAATGCCCATCAACTGGGGTTGTGTGGCTTCCTCAAATATTTTATGGGGGGGGGTGTCCTGAAGGGACCTTGGCTCCAAGGAGTTTGGTCCTATGCTCTTGTATCACCCTCTTTCAGCTTTCCTTATCAAAACAACTACAGTGGTACCTCGGGTTAAGAACTTAATTCGTTCTGGAGGTCCTGAAACTGTTCTTAACCTGAGGTACCACTTTAGCTAATGGGGCCTCCCACTGCTGCTGCGCCACCACCATGCGATTTCTGTTCTCATCCTGAAGCAAAGTTCTTAACCTGAGGTACTATTTCTGGGTTAGCGGAGTCTGTAACCTGGAGCGTCTGTAACCCGAGGTACCACTGTACTTCTTCCGCAATCCCTTATAGCCAAGTAAGATTGTCTTCCATAAACACGGTTTTAACAGTGAGTCTGTAAGCGACTGCGGAGGCCAATTCTGGATCCGCACGCCCTTCCACAGTGAGGACATTGGTTTCCAGACAGGAGCTGATCATGGCGGGGGTTTGCCAAGCATGCCTTCCTCTTTGCACGTTTCTCCCTTGCGTCCTGAGTTTGAGTGTCTTCAAAGCCCATGACACCTTTGGTAAAGGCTGTTCTCCAACTGGAACGCTCATAGGCCAGTGTTTCCCAGTTGTTGGTTGCTTATACAGTGGTACCTCAGGTTAAGTACTTAATTCGTTCTGGAGGTCTATACTTAACCTGAAACTGTTCTTAACCTAAAGCACCACTTTAGCTAATGGGGCCTCCTGCTGCTGTCGCACCGCCGGAGCACAATTTCTGTTCTCATCCTGAAGCAAAGTTCTTGACGTGAGGTACTATTTCTGGGTTAGCGGAGTCTGTAACCTGAAGCGTCTGTAACCTGAAGCATATGTAACCCGAGGTACCACTGTACTACATTTTTTAGATTTCCCTTGATCAGATGCACAACACTCTAACCATTAGGCCACAGTGCCTCTCCCTCCCTCTGCAAAGCATGGATCGCAATGGGCTTTTTGACGAAGGACGTAGGTAAGGCATCGATCACATTCAAGGCACCATGATGCCCCTTCATGAACAGCCATGGCTTCCCTCAAAGAATCATGGGACCTGCTGTTTGCTAAGGATGCTGAGAGTTCATAGAATCGTAAGACTGTTGTAGTCATCTAGTCCAACCCCCTTGCAATGCAGGGATCTCAACATCCCATTTGAAACCAAGCCAGACCCTGCTTAGCTTGGCAAATGGGCTAGCAGTTTTATTGCTGTGCCATTAGCAGATCCCTTATCCTGCCCCCATCCCAGAGATATACCGTATTTTTCGCCCTATAGGACGCACCGGCCCATAGGACGCACCTAGATTTTGGGGGGGGGGGGAATAAAGGGAAAAAAATTATTTCCCCCCCCCCAGGCGCGGGACTGGGGCGGGGGAAGCTCGGGCTTCCCCCTCCCCCCCCCCCCAGAATGGGACCCAGAGCGATGCCGAAGCTGCGTGCAGCTTTGGCATCGCTCTGGGAGCTTGCGGGGCTGGAGGAGGGGAAAGCCCTCCGCCAGCCTTCTAGCCAAGTCGGGGGACAGCGGGAAAGGCGCGCTGCGCCTCCCGCTGTCCCCCGAGTTTGCGGGGCTGGGGCTCTCCTGAAGTCTGGAGAGCGAGAGGGGTCGGTGCGCACCAACTCCTCTTGCACTCCAGGCTTCAGCGAAAGCCTGCATTCGCCCCATAGGACGCACACACATTTCCCCTTCACTTTTGGAGGGGGAAAAGTGCGTCCTATAGGGTGAAAAATACGGTAATTCCTGAAATCTCCTGAAGAACAAGGGCAAAATCTGGATATACCAACAGCTGGGAATCACATGTCTGGAGAGCGCTGCACTCATGTCCTGCTTTTGGGTTGTGGGTTCAAACCTCGTGTTGGTCAAAAGATCCTATTCCAACTCTATAATTCTTTGATTCTAACCTCAGGCTTTTTTGTTCTTAAGGCAGGGTCACTGGTCCCAGCAGTCGGCCAGCCACAACCAATTGATGGAGCCTTCATATTTAGAGGCAGTTTACCCCCTGTTGTAAACAAAAATTGCCCTTTTCTCTTATGGGGTATCCAAGAGCCCATATAGAGTCCTTACATAGGTTCCCTATTGGTAGGAGAGAATAACAGAGGCCAACCAGAGAATATTGAGAAGCAAAGCAGCTAGTAAGCTTGATCTTTATTGCTCTGTTGCAACAGGGTGCTCCCCTCCACACAGGAGAGAGGAGGGACCCAGAAAAATGGCATGCAAGGCCTTATAAAGACTTTTGAAATTGCTACCCTGTAGATCAAGACCACCCCCAGAAACATCATACATACATCACAGAAGGGGTGTAACCTAAGACCACCCCTCAGATACATCACACCTACATCACAAAAAAGGCGGTCTAAAACAGAAATTTGAATGTTGTTTTTCTCCTGTCATTGTTTATCTCCTGTCTGGCAGGTTACTTGATTGGATTGCCTGGGGAGCCTGGCTATTCATTTGTAGTGATAAATACTTAGTTCCTGGGCCAGGTCACAGGCTCACACCCCATTCAAACACAGACATACTCTTAAGACAGGATTTGTGAAGGAAAAGGCAATGGGGAGGCTTTTCTATTTTGACCTTGCAGAGAAAACATTTGCTCAGTTTAGGAATCAAAATGGCCTCAGGTCGCTCTTCCTGTGCTGATCTATGTACGTGCTTGGTTGGTACACTTATGAACATTGCCATATATCTAAGACCTCAAAATTCCTATCACACTCCAAATGACAGTTTTGGCGGTGAACGGCTGCAGGTAAGTGGTCTTAAAGCTCGGGTCCTGGTTGGCCACTGTGTGACCAAGACGCTGGACCCTTTCAGTCTGACCCAGCAGGGAAAGCCCCCCCCCCTCAATCTTGCATTACTAAATAAATGAACCCACAGCCAATTATGAGACTGCTCCAGACCAGCCCTCAACCCTTGCTATTCATTACAAGCGTATCGCTTAAGCATAAATGTTCTCTGGGTGTGTGTGATCTTACACATTACAAAAGGCAGAGTCATTTAATAACCACGCTTTTTTAAAAAAAAGGTGTGACTTTCTCCCCCCCTAAAAAAACCCTTTAAGAAATGAAAATAACACCCAAATAGTTATTTTCTCAGTCCAGCCTTGCCACACGCTGCCTGCCATGAGATTACTTGCTGCGGGGGGGGGGGGGGGGGGACGAGAGAGAACAAAGCAGCTGCCTCGCACGGAATGAGACCCTTGGTCCCATCTAGCTTAGTGGTGTCTGCACGGACTGGCAGCACCTCTCCAGGGTGTTATTCGGCAGGTGCTGGGGGGGGGGGGGTTTGAATCTGGGACATTCTGCATGCAGAGCGGGTGCTCCACCACTGAGCCACAGCCCTTCCTCTACTAAAGAGGGCTCCTAAATAGCACTTTTCTGTTTCTTTAAGCGCAACCTTATCTGGAAAAAATAATAGCAGGTGAAAACTCTGCAAGCCGCAGGCAGCCGGCAGACCTCAGCTGCCTTTTAAGCCGAGGCAGGGGAAACACTGATGACCCTCTCTAAATGATGCCGGATTTCACCTACCATCACACACACTCCGCGCTCTAACCATTGCTCATGCTGGCTTGCTGGGAGTTGAAATCCAACTGCATCTGCGAGGGCCAAAGATTCCCTCCCTCGCACGCGCGCACACTTCTTGGTTTAAAAGAGTGCAAAAACAAAGGGCGTTAAAAAAAAACAACCCCAAAAAACACCTGACCGGTCAACCCTGGATAGGCTTGTCCCCATTTCACAGGAGGCAAACTGAGGCAGATAACGGGAAAGGCGGGAGATAAGCTACCGGTAAGCGCCTGTGATGTGTGATTTGGAAACCACGTTCTCAGGCAAGGATGGCCGCAGACCTAGGGTTTTTTTTTTAATTTTAAAAAAGTTAATTGCATGTAGGCCCCTCGGGGCGGAGTCCTGAGGTTGACCGCAGCCCCAATGCCCCCCCCCCAACCCCGTGGTTGATTTTATTCTTTTCTTTCGCCCGGCGCAGATCCCGCGCGCTTTGGAGAGGTCCCTGCGCCCTGCGCTCTCCTCGCCGGGCGGGCGGGCAGAAGGGCAGCCTGCGCTCTGCCCACCTCCCATTTCTGAAGAAGAGGGCAGAGAGACCCGGAGTCGCCATGGGTGCTTGGAGTCGCCCTACGTGGCTGCTGTTCCTCCTCTTGGTTCTGCAGAGGGTCGCGGCGCCGCCTTCCCAGGTGAGGCATCCGCGCGGCTTAAGATCGGGGAATGGGGGAATCAGTCGTGGGTTTAAGTTCCTTCCTTGGAGGTTTTTGAGCAGAGGCTGGATGGCCACGTGCCATGGGTGCTTTAGCTGAGATTCCTGCATGGCGCGCGGGGGGGGGGGTTGGGCTAGATGACTGCTGGGGATCCCTACAATTCTATGCTTCTGAGAAGGGGAAGAACCATCGCACGGTTTTTGAGCACTACTAGGTGGTAGACTCCCTTTTCTGAGCAATGGGGACTGGGATTTTGGATCACTTTTTAGGGGAAGGACACGCAGCGCGTGGTTAATCTGTGGAACTCGCTGCTGCAGGAGGCAGTGACAAATGCGTGGGGGGGGGGCTAGCGATGGCTCGTGGCTATGCTCGATGGCCATGTTCTCCTTCCACTGTCGGAGACAGTGATGATTTTATTATTATTATTATTATTATTATTATTATTATTATTATTATTAGCCCACCCATCTGGCTGGGTTTCTCCAGCCACCCTGGGCAGCTTCCAACAAAGTATTAAAATACTCAGGTTAAGTACTTAATTCGTTCCGGAGGTCCATTCTTAACCTGAAACTATTCTTAACCTGAAGCACCACTTTAGCTAATGGGGCCTCCTGCTGCCGCCAGAGCACGATTTCTGTTCTCATCCTGAAGCAAAGTTCTTAACCTGAAGCGCTATTTCTGGGTTAGTGCAGTCTGTAACCTGAAGCGTATGTAACCTGAAGCGTATGTAACCCGAAGTACCACTGTACAGTGGTCTGTTAAACATTAAAAGCTTCCCTAAACAGGGCTGCCTTCAGATGTCTTCTAAAAGTTGGTTGCTTCTGAAGACCAGTTGCTGGAAATCACAGGAGGGCGATTGCGCTTGAATCCTGCTTTCCCTTTGGGGCATATGGCTGTGAGGACAAGATGATGGGCCATTGGCCTGATCCTGACCCAGTGGGCTCACCTCACGTTCTTTGCTGAGTGGTAGAGCACCTGCTTTGCATGCAGAAGGTCCCAGGCTCCGTCTTCAGTTAGGGCTTGAAATCTCCCCTGCCTGAGATCCTGGACAGCTGCTGCCAGTCTGTGTTGGCAGCAATGGGCTAGATGGCCAGTGGCCCAACTCACTCTAAAACTTAAGCCCCTTCTCCTGACTTTATTCCAAAAAATCTTGCCCAGGTTTTTTTGGGCAGGGGGGAACTGAGAGATGGGTGTCCTCTTGGCTGGCAGGCACCCAAAAATGTAAGAAAGACCCTCTTGGGTCAGATCAGGGGACTGCCGGTCCAGCGCTGGTGCCTCTGGGAAGCCAACAAAGTATCAGGGTGAGGAATGAGCCTGCAGCTGTTTGGCATGCAGAACGCCCCAGCTTTGATCCCTGGTGTCTCTAGGTAGGGTGGGAGGAGAACGATGTTTGGAAAAACTCAAGAACTGCTGCTGGTGAGAGGGTGGATGTGAGGTACTTGTACAGTGGTACCTCAGGTTAAGAACTTAATTCGTTACGGAGGTCCGTTCTTAACCTGAAACTGTTCTTAACCTGAAGCACCACTTTAGCTAATGGGGCCTCCTGCTGCCGCCGGAGCCCGATTTCTGTTCTTATCCTGAAGCAAAGTTCTTAACCTGAAGCACTATTTCTGGATTAGCGGAGTCTGTATCCTGAAGCGTATGTAACCCGAGGTACCACTGTACTTTCAAAGCGCATTTCCTCCCCACCCCTCCGAAGAATTCTGAGCACTGTAGTTTGGGAAGGTTTGCTTGGACCTGTCACTTTTTGAAGAGCGGTGTGTGTGTGTGTGTGTGTGTGTGTGTGTGTGTGTGTGCCCAGAATCCTTTGAGGGAAAGATCATGCACTGGATGTGCTTAAAAGCCACTGGAGATGGGCTTCCAATGCATTGCCATTCAATGACCATTGGGATCCCTTCAAACTACAATTCTACGGATCTAGGATAGGAATGAGCGAGGAGGACCAGTACTGTGGTTCCATCATCACCACCACCACCATCATCATTATTGAAGGCAGCTTCCCATGTTGGGTATGGGGAACATTTTGCCCCATTTTACTTGATTGGACTGCCTGGGGAGCCTGGCCAATCTTTTGTAATGATAAATACTTAGTTCCTGGGCCAGGTCACAGGCTCACACCCTATTCAAACACAGACATACCCTTAAGACAGGATTTGTGAGGAAAGAGACAATTTGACCACTTTGACCTTGCAGAGAAAACATTTGGTCAGTTTAGGAATCAAAATGGTTCCAGGTTGGTCTTCCTGTGCTGATCTATGTACGTGCTTGGTTGGTACACTTATGAACATTTAACATATATCTAAGACCTCAAAATTCCTATCACAGCCCCAAGGTCACCCCGATGAGCTTCAGGACTGAATGGCAGATTTGAACCTGGGTCTCTCCCACGTCCTAGCACGTTTGCACCCTAACCACTATGCCGCACTGCCTCTTGCGGTTTTGCTGTGGACGGAGCTGCAAGCGAGTGCTTTAATGTGGAGAGGAACGGGCCGGTGTCCTTCCGCCTCCTGGCATGTGTGCATAACAGCAAAACCTCGCACGTGCAGCTGTTGCTGTGGATCTTGTTCAACCCAGCAGCTCTTTCTCCTGGGGCCAGGAAACCCAGCCATCTTTGGCTCCCTTACTGGCTAAGCCAGCCCGAAAATGACTCATTCACTAATATTTTTCTGAGGCCACTGAAACCAGAAGGCTGATTCAGAAAATTTCAGTTTGCAAGAGATGAGTGGCGAGACCAGGAAACTGGCGGGGTGACAACAACTCCTGTCCTCATTTGGGAATTGACTTGGCCGGCAGGCAGAAAACTGCACCCCTCACTTTTCTGAATCGGCTTTCCCCAGTCCCCTCCCCAAGCACGCTCTTTGCAAAAACCACCCGACCACATCTGAGAAATTTGCAATAACCCTCCAGCTACCTTTGACACAGCGGTTTAGAGCTGAGAAAGGGCTGCTGTTCAAATGGGAGAGCATCTACATCATGGGTAGGCAAACTAAGGCCTGGGGGCCGGATCTGGCCCAATCGCCTTCTAAATCCGGCCCACGGACGGTCCGGGAATCAGCTTGTTTTTACGTGAGTCAAATGTGTCCTTTTATTTAAAATGCACCTCTGGGTTATTTGTGGGGCCTGCCTGGTGTTTTTACATGAGTACAGTGGTACCTCGGGTTACATACGCTTCAGGTTACAGACTCTGTCAACCCAGAAATATTACCTTGGGTTAAAAACTTTGCTTCAGGATATATATATATAGTCTGGCCCCCACAAGGTCTGAGGGACAGTGGACCAGCCCCCTGCTGAAAAGGTTTGCTGACCTCTGATCTACATTGTGTGCAGAAGGCTCCAGGTTTGACCCCCCCCCCCCATGGCAGCATCACCAGATAAGGCTGGGAACGGCACTCCTGCCAGCCAGTGTAGGCCAATGACCTGACTCAGTATAAGGCAGCTTCCTGCATTCCGACTGTAAAGGTAAAGGGACCCCTGACCATTAGGGCCAGTCGTGGCCGACTCTGGGGTTGCGGCGCTCATCTCTTTATTGGCCGAGGGAGCCGGCGTACAGCTTCCGGGTCATGTGGCCAGAATGACTAAGCCGCTTCTGGCCAACCAGAGCAGCGCACTGAAACGCCGTTTACCTTCCCGCCAGAGCGGTACCTATTTATCTACTTGCACTGGCGTGCTTTCAAACTGCTAGGTTGGCAGGAGCAGGGACTGAGCAATGGGAGCTCACCCCGTTGTGGGGATTCGAACCGCTGACCTTCTGATCAAGAAGCCCTAGGCTCTGTGGTTTAACCCACAGCGCCACCCGCGTCCCTTCGCATTCCGGTTGTACCAGCCCTTTATTTGCAACCATGAGGCCAAAATCTTGCTAGTCCTTTTGAGGAAATGCCGCAGCGCGGTGGCAGAGCACTTGCCTTGCAGGCAGATGGTCCCGGGTTCAACCTAACCCTGCCTGCAACCCTGGAGCGCTAGAGGTTGGATAGTTCAGCTGGCTAGAATGTGGTGGTGACAGTGCCAAGGTTGCAGGCAACAGCCAGCAAGTCAAGACCCCAGTCGATTCAGCCCCGTTCCTCTCTGACCTCAACGTCCTGCTTAACCACATGTGGCGACTCCAGACAGCGGAGAGCATGAGGGAATCTAACTGTTTCGGGAGGAGACTGGACTGGATTGGGTCTATGAGTGGAATGGGATGCAGAGGTGAGCCCTCCCCACCCTTGTTAATTGAATAGCGCTTTCTGGGAGAACTGCAGAAAAGCACACACACCTCCAAGCTCACGATAACAAACACATGGTTCATTTTGGTCCACCAGCTAAACCTACACATCCTTCCCATCGATGCCCAGAACAGGGACCTGTACAGAGTTGCGACAGGCAACTCCCTCTTTAGTGAGAGCTGCCTGTCGTAACTCTCCACGAGTCCCCGTTCTTAGCATCAAACACTTCAGGGTGGATATCCTGCGTCTTCGGAATTACCGGATGGTCTGGTGTTTAGCCGGAATCCTCTTCCTAGCTGCTTCCTCCCACTGATCAATCTAGGAACAGTAATGAATCTCCCAAGTTCTTTTGCTTGGCTCACATATCTCTAATTAAAAAGGCAAGGAGTAAATCTTACTGGGGTTTATAAAGCTTGTAAAAGAACAGCTATATAGTCCTGCATTGCAGGGGGTCGGACTAGAAGATCCTCAGGGTCCCTTCCAACTCTATATTTTGTACATTCAAACAGTCTGCATCTGGATTTTAGGCAGTGGTTTCCTCAAAATGGCCCAGATGGAAACCCCTCGGACTTCCCACCCCTGCCTTAACAGGAAACATCAAGGAACAAGTGGGTGGGCTTTGCTCATTTTTATTATTATTTTTTGCCACCAGCCGATGCACAGGCAGGGCTATTAATAGAGCTAATAAGCAGCTGTGTGTTCAAATGCAGATTGTGCCTAATTAATAAAAACACTTGTTGACTGTAAACACCAGGTCAAAACTGAACCGAAGTAGCCTCATTCGTAGCTCTTGAAATGAGGAGGTAAAAAGAGCGCAGAAAAGTCCCGCAGGGAAGACCCGTGGCTTGGTGAGAGGCCACGAGCTTGGCATGTGGAAGATTTCCTGGCATCTTCACCGAAGGACCAAGAGCCCAAATCTGGCCCGCCACCAACCACCCACTGCACATTTCCCCTGGAGATTTTACAAGCCTTGATGTGTGCAGGGATGGATGGAGGAGGGAAAACTCGCGACTGGGAGCGGCCGCCAAGACCACATAACACCGGTCTTGAAAGACCTACATTGGCTCCCAGTACATTTCCAAGCACAATTCAAAGTGTTGGTGCTGACCTTTAAAGCCCTAAACAGCCTTGGCCCAGTATACCTGAAGGAACGTCTCCACCTCCATTATTCTGCCTGGACACCGAGGTCCAGCGCCGAGGGCCTTCTGGCGGTTCCCTCGCTATGAGAAGCCAAGTTACAGGGAACCAGGCAGAGGGCCTTCTCGGTGGTGGCGCCCGCCCTGTGAAATGCCCTCCCGTCAGATGTCAAGGAAATAAGCAACTACCTGACTTTTAGAAGCCATCCAATGACAATCCTGTTTAGGGAGGTTTTTAATGTTTGATGTTTTATCGTGCTTTTAATATTCTGTTGGGAGCCGCCCAGAGTGGCTGGGGAAACCCTGCCAGATGGGCGGGGTATAAGTAATAAATTACAGTGGTACCTCGGGTTACAGACGCTTCAGGTTACATATGCTTCAGGTTACAGACTCCACTAACCCAGAAATATTACCTTGGGTTAAGAACTTTGCTTCAGGATGAGAACAGAAATTGAGCGGCAGCAGCTGGAGGCCCCATTAGCTAAAGTCGTGCTTCCGGTTAAGAACAGTTTCAGGACCTCCGGAATGAATTAAGTACTTAACCCGAGGTACCATGGTATTATTATTATAAAACGACGAATGTCTTGTCACACCCACTGTTGTCAGGCAGCCCCTGGGAGGCTTCCCTGGAGGGAACATGGCCCTGGGGCAGAAGAGGGTTTCTCTCAGACATCAAGGCCATGCAGAAAACACCACCTGATGGCATGAAGAGCTGTCGGATTTGACAACCAAATCTCCGCAGGTTGGACCAGCAGCCTGACCTTCAATTCCAGTTGTTGGTAGTTGCAAACGGGGAGAGCACAGCGGTCCTCAAGTCCTGCTTGCTGTTTTCCCACAGAGAACATAAGGGCATAAGTAGAGCCTGCTGGATCAGGACCCACCTAGTCCAGCTTCCTGTTTTCCTAGTGGCAAACCAGATGCCTGTGGAAAACCCGCAAGCAGGATCTGAGCACAAGAGCAATTCTCCTTTTCTGTGGTTTCCAGCAAGTGGTCTTCAGTAGCATTGCTGCCTCCTGTGATAGGAATTTTGAGGTCTTGTTGTTGTTTAGTCGTTTAGTCGTGTCCGACTCTTCGTGACCCCATGGACCAGAGCACGCCAGGCATTCCTGTCTTCCACTGCCTCCCACAGTTTGGTCAAACTCATGCTGGTAGCTTCGAGAACACTATCCAACCATCTTGTCCTCTGTTGTCCCCTTCTCCTTGTGCCCTCCATCTTTCCCAACATCAGGGTCTTTTCCAGGGAGTCTTCTCTTCTCATGAAGTGGCCAAAGTATTGGAGCCTCAGCTTCAGGATCTGTCCTTCCAGTGAGCACTCAGGGCTGATTTCCTTCAGAATGGAGAGGTTTGATCTTCTTGCAGTCCATGGGACTCTCAAGAGTCTCCTCCAGCACCATAATTCAGATATATGTTAAATGTTCATAAATGTACCAACCAAGCACGTACATAGATCAGCATAGGAAGACCGACCTGGAACCGTTTTTTATTCCGAAACTGACCTCAGTTATTTCTCTGCATGGTCAAAGTGGGAAACCTCCCCATTGTCTCTTTCCTCTTAAGGGCACATTTAAGAAAGGAATAAGGTGTGACCCTGACCTGGCCCAGGAACTAAGTGTTTATCATTACAAAAAACTGGCCAGGCTCCCCAGGCAATCCAATCAAGTGACCATTAAACAGGTAACCTGGCAGACAGGAGGTAAACAAAGCACTAAGATTTCTGCTGTAGACCGCCCTTTCTGTGATGTACGTATGATGTTTCTGGGGGTGGTCTTGATCTACAGGGTGGCAATTTCAAAAGTCTATATAAGGGCTTAAGGGACGTGGGTGGCGCTGTGGGTAAAAGCCTCAGCGCCTAGGGCTTGCCGATCGAAAGGTCGGCGGTTCGAATCCCCGCGGCGGGGTGCGCTCCCGTTGTTCGGTCCCAGCGCCTGCCAACCTAGCAGTTCGAAAGCACTCCCGGGTGCAAGTAGATAAATAGGGACCGCTTACAAGCGGGAAGGTAAACGGCGTTTCCGTGTGCGGCTTTGGCTCGCCAGATGCAGCTTGTCACGCGGGCCACGTGACCCGGAAGTGTCTCCGGACAGCGCTGGCCCCCGGCCTCTAGAGTGAGATGAGCGCACAACCCTAGAGTCTGTCAAGACTGGCCCGTACGGGCAGGGGTACCTTTACCTTTATATAAGGGCTTGCACACCATTGTTCTGGGTCCCTCCTCCCTCCTGAGTGTGGTGAGTGAGGACTCTATTGCAACAGATCAATAAAGATTAGGCTTACTAGCTGCTTTGCTTCTCAATATTCTCTGGTTGGCCTCTGTTATTTTCTCTTACCAATAGGGAACCTACATAAGGACTCTATATGGGCTCTTGGATACCCCATAAGGAAAAAAAAGGGCAGATTTTTGTTTACAACATTCCCGTTTGTGGAGGCAGAGCAGAAGCATCCCTCAATAGCCCTCGCCTCATCCATGAATTTGGCTAATCCTGTGCTTTTGAATTATGGTGCTGGAGGAGACTCTTGAGAGTCCCATGGACTGCAAGAAGATCAAACCACTCCATTCTTATGGAAATCAGCCCTGAGTGCTCACTGGAAGGACAGATCCTGAAGCTGAGGCTCCAATACTTTGGCCACCTCATGAGAAGAGAAGACTCCTTGGAAAAGACCCTGATGTTGGGAAAGATGGAGGGCACAAGGAGAAGGGGACGACAGAGGACGAGATGGTTGGACAATGTTCTCGAAGGTACCAGCATGAGTTTCACCAAACTGCGGGAGGCAGTGGAAGACAGGAGTGCCTGGCGTGCTCTGGTCCATGGGGTCACGAAGAGTCGGACATGACTAAACGACTAAACAACAACAACAATTTAAAACAGTCCACATTGGTGGCAGGGATCTCCTGCCTATCATATCACCTCTTTCTTGCCCTTTCTCTAAACCAGGGTTTCCCAAACTTGGGTCTCCGACTGGTTTTGGACTACAATTCCCATCATCCCTGACCTGTTAGCTAGGGATGATGGGAGTTGTACTCCAAAAACAGCTGGGGACCCACACTGCGGAAACAAACTGCTCTGAACTAAAAAGGCCCGAGCGCTGCAAGTTTTCTTCATAGGGGAATTGCTCCATCCCTCCTCAATGATTTTGATCCTTTTCCAATTCAGCAATATCCCTTTTGAGGCGAGGCAGCTAGGCAATCTAGCTGGCACCTTTGCTTGACTTGAAGGGCTGTTGTCAGTCCATAGCTGTCAAGTATCCCTTATTTGGCAGGACAGTCCCTTATCCCAGCACCATGTCCCGCTGCTGTCCCTTATTCATGATGTCCCTTAAATTTCCCGGGTTTCAAAGGAAGCAGCTCCTCTCCTTCTCTCCCTGCCAGCCAGGGAGGAGGGAGGCTCCAACTGTGCTGCTTGGCAGCGTTGCTCACCCAATAAGGAGTCTAAGAACAACTGGGGGGTGGAGCTTGCATGCCTTGTGCCGATCAAATTGGCCGCGTTGCCTGGGGACTTGCCTTTGCTCAGCGCTTCCCAGCGGAGAGGTGCCGGTGGTTTTCCTTGCTGCATCCCTTTGCCGGGTTGATACGGAACCACCGCTTGATGCTTCGTTTGGCTGCTGGTTGACTAAAATCCCTTATTTTGGCTGCTGATCCCTTATTTTCAAATCTGTAAGTTGACAGCTATGTGTCAGTCTGATCTGACAGCCAGACTCTTCTTTGGTTCTGAGGAACAGCAGAGAAGCAGATAAACTTGCCCAAGTCTTCAAGATGCACACATATGTCTACAATTGTGTCATTATTTAACAATCTCTGCCAAACTGACCTCATTTTTTTTTTTTTGAGGGATTGAAATGTCACGTCTGTTGCTACCAAACCCTTTCATCTCTTGATAGTATGTCTTGTTTTGACTCAAGTCTCAACTTTTCCAGTCATCCAGAAAAATCAAACTCAGCGTCTTTAATTCAGAGACGAATCTAGAGAAACGTCCTACCTTTTCTCTTACGGGTGAGCCAGAATCAGGGCTCTCGGAGGGCCTCAGAAGGAGATGAGACGTCTCAGAAATAAATGCTTCACGGAATATTATGGTTTGAAGAATCGTCGAGCAGGATTTGAATTATGAGCAACAGAAAGAATGAGAGACTATTGTGTTGTTATGATGTAAAATGAGGGGAGAAGACGGGATGCAGCAAAGAGGGGATAAGAAAAGCATCATGGAAAATGGGGTGGGAAGTCAATAATATATAAAGATTTTTTTAAAAATACGTATTGGAATTGTATGTGGAATTTCTTGAAGTTTAATAAAATAATTTTGGTTTAAAAAAGAAATAGATGCTTCACAGTGGCTGAAATCCTACGCTTGCTTCCCTGAGAGTAAACGCTGCTGCACACTGCACGAGTTTGTGACTAAGGCTTTGTACGCCTTTCTGTTTACACCGGTTCCAGAATGTTCCTTTCATCCCCTGCAAGGAAAGTTTGCAGGGTCTGAGGCTTTTTAGCTTAGAGAAAAGGCGAGCGACATGATAGAGTGGGGAAGCTTTGGCCCGCAAGATGTTGCTGAACTGCAAATCCCATCAGCGCTAGCAAACAGAGCTGATGGTCAGGAATGAGCACTGAGGGGAACAGGATGCTGGACTAGAGGGGTCACTGCCTGGCCTGATCCAGCAACCAGGCTTTTCTTAGGGGCTAAAGAATTTGTCTAACCCTTTCTAAAGCACATGGGTTTTGCCAGATCTTGTGGCAGGGAGTTCCATCAGCTGTTTTGCCCCCCCCCGACCACCTCATTCTTTTTAAGGCCTCAGATGGAATCAAAATAGAAACCACGACAAAACCACCAGTCATCTCCCCCTCCTAAAACCGCGCCTGAAACTATTTCCCCTTTCTTTTGAGAAACAACACTCAAGTCCTGGTCATTATGTGGAGAGTTCCACCATATTTCAATGTCTTGTGCATTATTTTGGATGTATTTAGAAACACAGACTCCGCCCTGCTCAATGCAGGAGAAACATGCAGCCTCTCAGCTTTTAATTATGGCTTTTGTCTTTCTGCCTTTCTAGGGATCGGGTCACTTGCCTTGCTTGGGGCTGGTCATCGGGTCCAACAAAGAACCCCTACGGTGCTGCTACCAATGTCCCTCAGGTCAGTACCTCTGGAATCATAGAGATTAAGGGGATCTGCAAAGGGCACATTCCAGTCTGGCAAAATCTATTGGGGCAGGAAGCAGTATCAATGAGAGGGTGTGGCTTGGATAGAAGAGGGTGTGGCCTGCGGAGAGTCCTGAGGGCCAGGGAGAGAATCCTGGAGGGCCACACATGTCTTTCTGGCCAGAGGTCCTTAACCCTTTGCTGACTGTCTTTCTATCCCCCTCTCAGCACCTGTTCCCAGGTCAGCTCATAACACTGTAAAAGTGCAACATTGGAAATGAGTTTAAATATCATTATTCCTCCTTATTTATTCTCTCAGATTTATTTCATAAAACTTACATACCGCTTGGTTGTAGAGAACTTCAAGGTGGTTGAGAAGAAGAATAACGCAGTAAGATGATTAGCAGAAGCAATTAGATCGCTGGGAGAGCGGAATTAAAACCAGCAATGAATTAAAAACACACGTTCTAAACATCTGGGCACGCTCGTCTGAACAAGGATATTTTTAGCAGGTGCCGAGAAAAGCACAGCGAAGACGGCTGCCTGATGTCAAGTGGCAGGGAGTTCCAAAGTGCGGCTTCTGCCACACTAAAAATGAAGTTCTTGCAAATGTGGAAGGAACTGCTATGCAGCAGTTGTAACAGGGCCGGATCCGTGGATCGAAGTGGTCGGGTGCACAGATGTGGGCAAGGAGATTTTGCTGTGCTTTAGTTATTGAACTCTCAGAAACCGACGTGAGCAGTCTTAGTTGTGGTTTCTTCATTAAAACCAGAGAGATGTGGTCTGTCACGCCAGAAGGGGGAGCTTCCCTCCCTCCGGAAATATGGTGCTTTTGGGGGGCTGTCTGAGGTGAGCTGGGTGACTCACCAAAGTTTGCAAACTCTGCGGCCTTGGAAGCCAAGCCCCAAAACTCCCCTCGAGGAACTTAAGAGAACTCTGTGGGTGGGGGGTGTTTTTACTGTCTTTCTAGAGGAAATTTCTGACATTTTCTCCTTCTGACGGTTCTTTTTTCTGTTGGGTTTGAACGGCGCGCTGTCAGGGGCTGGTGTTAAATAGAAGGGTGTTCCCCTTCTAGTCCTGGGTGCTGAAATAGAGATGTATAATCCGGTCAGGACCCCTTTTAAGGCTTTGTTTTTCCTGCAGTTGGTCAGTTTCAGCCTGGGCTATGTCACTGCAAGCAGCAGGTACAGGCTTTGCAGGACCTAACACTGCCCCCTATAAGGCTGGGAAGGAGATTTCTGAGTCATGTCAGTGGAGGGAGGGAATAATAATAATAATAATAATAATAATAATAATAATAATAATAATAATGTATTATTTATACCCCACCCATCTGGCTGAGTTTCCCCAGCCACTCTGGGCAGCTTCCAATCAAATGTTTAATGCTGTATTGTTTTTTAATGTTAAAAACTTCCCTAAACAGGGCTGCCTTCAGATGTCTTTTAAAGATATGATAGCTACTTATTTCCTTCACATCTGAAGGGAGGACGTTCCACAGGGCGGGAGCCACTACCGAGAAGGCCCTCTGCCTGGTTCCCTGTAGCTTTGCTTCTCGCAATGAGGGAACCGCCAGAAGGCCCTCGGCGCTGGACTTCAGTGTCCGGGCTGGATGATGGAGGTGGAGACGCTCCTTCAGGTATACAGGACTGAGGCGGTTTAGGGCTTTAAAGGTCAGCACCAACACTTTGAATTGTGCTCGGAAACGTACTGGGAGCCAATGTAGGTCTTTCAAGACTGGTGTTATATGGTCTCGCCGGCCGCTCCCAGTCACCAGTCTGGCTGCTGAATTCTGGATTAGTTGTAGTTTCCGGGTCACCTTCAAAGGTAGCCCCACATAGAGCACATTGCAGTAGTCCAAGCGGGAGATAACTAGAGTACTGTCCCCCCAAAACAGTACTTCTTTCTTGTCAGGATTCAACCTCAATCTGTTGTCCGGCATCCATCCTCCAACCACCTTCAGACTCTCACACAGGACCTTCACTACCTTCACTGGTTCTGATTTAAAAGAGAGATAGATCTGGGTGTCATCAACTCTTAAAGGAGCCCCCCGATGGGTTAATAAAGTTCAGGATCCTGAATCTCGCAGGATCTACAATTTTGAAACTTGCTGCACGGCAAGCAAACTTTTAATTAAAAACCTCTCCTTTTACAGTGACACCTTGGGTTGCAAACACCTCGAGTCACAAACACTTTGGGTTACAGACTCCGCTAACCCGGAAGTAGTACCTCGGGTTAAGAACTTTACCTCAGGATGAGAACAGAAATTGTGCGCCAGCAGCGGGAGGCCCCATTAGCTAAAGTGGTGCTTCAGGTTAAGAACAGTTTCTGGTTAAGAACAGACCTCCATAACGAATTAAGTTTGTAACCAGAGGTACCACTATATTCTGATCAAAAATATGTGCCAGCAGAGATGTATTTACCAGGGGCTTTAACAGGCAGCTGGCCTGTCTTACCGCAACATCATCCTCACAAGACAATAAACCAGATTTTAAATGCACAGAAAAGCAACGTTTGGAGAAAACTAAAGAGTCCTCTCCAACCCTCTGACAGTGGGATCTGCAAGGCCCTGGGACTGGGTTAAGAGTGGCTTCCTCTCAATTTTAATTTTATTTTTAGGATACACCCAGACTGTGACTTGCCCTGCAAATCTCACGGACTGCAAAAAGAACCTGTGCCGAGCTGACCACTACCTGAACGATGCACACGTCACGCCCCGTTGCGAGGCTTGTAAGCAGTGCCTGCCAGGTATTTGCCCCCGGACACCCGCTGCCCTTTGCAGCACACTGCCTTTTCGATTGGCGCCTGGGCTCACCTCCTCCTGCACCAGCCCAGTCCCTCAAGTGTCAAAGTCCATGGTAAAGACTTCAGCATGGTATAAGAAAAATACTGCTCCCTTTCCCTTATGGGGTACCTAAGAGCCCATATAGAGTCCTTAAGTAGGTTCTCTATTGGTAGGAGAAAACAACAGAGGCCAACCAGGGAATATTGAGAAGCAAAGCAGCTAGTAAGCCTAATCTTTATTGATCTGTTGCAATAGAGTCCACAACCTCCAGAGAGGGACCGTTCCACGGTCAAACAGCTCTTACTGTCAGATAGGTTGTTGTTTTTTTCTGATGCCCAGAAAGTTTTTCCTGAGGTTAGACCACCCTGATCTAGAATCTGGGTCCAAAACCCCATTTGGCCACAAAGCTCGCTGGGCAGGCCTCGTTCAGTCGCTTCCTCTCAGCCTAACCTACTTTGCAGGGGCGTTGTGGACTAAAACAGCATCTGTTTGGGTCCTCTCCAACAGACCGCCACCTAGTAGAAAAACGTCCTTGCACCAACCATACCAACCGGGAGTGCCAATGCCAGCCTGGATGGTACTGTAAGGAGCCATCAACGGGCACCTGTATTACCTGCGTCCCGCTGACCACTTGCAAGCCGGGCTCTGGGGTCAAGACCAAAGGTAGGTACTGTTCAGAGTGTATTGTGCTGTTGAGGGTGTATTAACTTATGGTCTGTGTGTGTGTCTTGGGAGCTGCACAGTCAGGGGAAAAACAAGGCTGTCCAGGGTTGTAAAGACTGCGGAGAGAATAATTGGCTGCACTCTTCCCACCTTGGATCAAATCTATGCTTCCAGGTGCCATAAGAAAGCTGCAGAGATAGTGCAGGATAGTGCGCACCCCGGAAATGATCTCTTTCAGCTTCTACCTTCTTGAAGAAGGTACAGGGTTATAAAGACTAGGACTAGCCGCCTGAGAAACAGTTTTTATCCAAATGCGATTTTGGTTTTAAACGCAGTATAAGGTAGTCTCTGTGGGAGTATTTAATTATGGGGTATCAGAGTTTTTAGGGGGTTAACCAGGCTGGGATAGCTGGGATAGCAGGCTTGTTGGTTTTCGAATGTCTGATGTAGATTTTTTCAATTTCGTTGTTCTGTATCGGACAATGACAATAAAGATTATCGTATCGTAAAGCACTTGAGACCCTGTCAGGATTTTGCTTTCGGGAGGAAACGTGTTCTGCCATTGGGCGGAAGGGGAGATCCTGCCATATTTATTCTCATGTTATGAGCCCTTGGGTGAAATTTTCCTACTTATGGGGGCAATAACCCTCATTATGCAATAATAAAAATTAGGGATGCATTTCAACAATCAGTGCCAATCTCCTTTCAGCAAGATCTGCTATTTTCTAGGCAAGTGGCACAAAGGGAAACCCAGAGGTAGAGCATAGCCTTTGTGGCTAGTAGCCATCAATAGTTCTCTCCTCTATGGGTAAATGATTTGGGGTGCTCCAGTATCTCCTTTCAGGGTGACCTAATTTGTGTTTTCCATGAATGTTACGTAACAGAGCCTGCACACTATTTCCTTGCAATGTGTGTGTTCCAGTGTTCCTAAACAACAGCTGCTCCTTGCTGTCCTTCTTCAGAGGGACCTTAGTACAGTGGTACCTCAGGTTACATACGCTTCAGGTTACAGACTCTGCTAACCCAGAAATAGTGCTTCAGGTTAAGAACTTTGCTTCAAGATGAGAACAGAAATCGTGCTCCGGCGGCGCGGTGGCAGCAGCAGGAGGCCCCATTAGCTAAAGTGGTGCTTCAGGTTAAGAACAGTTTCAGGTTAAGAACGGACCTCCACTCTGGGGTTGCGGCGCTCATCTCGCTTTATTGGCCGAGGGAGCCGGCGTACAGCTTCTGGGTCATGTGGCCAGCATGACTAAGCCACTTCTGGCGAACCAGAGCAGTGCACGGAAATGCCGTTTACCTTCCCACCGGAGCGGTAGCTATTTATCTACTTGCGCTTTGATGTGCTTTCGAACTGCTAGGTTGGCAGGAGCAGGGACCGAGCAACGGGAGCTCACCCCGTCATGGGGATTCAAACCGCTGACCTTCTGATCGGCAAGTCCTAGGCTCTGTGGTTTAACGCACAGTGCCACCCGCATCCCTAAATTACAGTCGTCTTTTATCATTATTTTCATCAGGCACCCCTGACACAGATACCATCTGTGAAGAATGCCCTGCGGGTACTTTCTCTGATGAAGATTCCAGCACCCAAACCTGCAAGCCTGACACCGAGTGAGTGATAACTTCCTCTGCAATACTGTATCTAGTGTGTACTTATAGAGCAGGCATCCCCAAACTTGGCCCTCCAGCTGTTTTGGGACTACAACTCCCATCATCCCTAGCTAACAGTGGTCAGGGATGGTGGGAATTGTAGTCCCAAAACAGCTGGAGGGCCGAGTTTGGGGGTGCCTGTTATAGAGGGTCCAATCCTGTGGATAAAAACTAAAACCTAGTGGACTACCTTACAGGGTCGTTTGTAACACTTCTCTTGTTGTATTGGGGTTTCTCTCTCTCTCTCTTTTTTTTACAATAATATTTATTGAGTTTCAAAGAAATATAACACATACTGTAAAACAAATGAAACAAAAATCAAAAAAGAAATAAAACGAATAATACGAGTAACAACAAAAGATGTAACAACAAACACATAAACAATACAAATTAATTAATTAATTAAACTTCCAAGCTCATAAACATATTGCTTGACACTGACAAACTGGAACGTGTCCAGAGGAGGGCAACCAAAATGGTCAAAGGCCTGGAAACGATGCCTTATGAGGAACGGCTAAGGGAGCTGGGCCTGTTTAGCCTGGAGAAGAGGAGGTTAAGGGGTGATATGATAGCCATGTTCAAATATATAAAAGGATGTCACATAGAGGAGGGAGAAAGGATGTTTTCTGCTGCTCCAGAGAAGCGGACACGGAGCAATGGATCCAAACTACAAGAAAGAAGATTCCACCTAAACATTAGGAAGAACTTCCTGACAGTAAGAGCTGTTCGACAGTGGAATTTGCTGCCAAGGAGTGTGGTGGAGTCTCCTTCTTTGGAGGTCTTTAAGCAGAGGCTTGACAACCATATGTCAGGAGTGCTCTGATGGTGTTTCCTGCTTGGCAGGGGGTTGGACTCGATGGCCCTTGTGGTCTCTTCCAACTCTATGATTCTATGATTCCTCTATTTTTTTTTATTTTATTTTTTTTAAATATTTTTTATTGAGTTTCTTTTCTTAGGGTCATAGACACAAGATCGAAGCAAGAAAATACTAGAAACAAAAACAAAGAAAAATGATAAAAAGATTATTACAATCCAACTTTCAACAGTTTTTCCAATATTCCAAATGGACTTCCCCACATCCTCACGACTCTGCGTTCTTTGCCATAAAAGTTTCAGCAATTTGTTACCTTGTTTCTTAACTTACTGTATCTTTCAGTTATTATGTTTCTAATTTCACAATATTATATCCCAACTTTGTACATTTAAAGTTAACATAATAAAATTGTTTCATATTTACCACCTCTTGATTCTATGATTCCTCTAGTCCCTCCCATCTGAATTTCCTTGTAACTGAATGTAGCAGTTTTCCAATATCATTCTTCAAAAACAATTTTCCAATTATAGTCAAATTTCTTAACTTTTCTTAACATTCTAAGTCTCATTTATTTAATTAAATCATAATTTAATCCTAGGCCTATTTAGTGCTTTCAGGTAACTTCTAATTTTTAATGTTACAATATTTATTCAAATAGTCTTTAAATTTCTTCCAATCTTCTTGATATTCCCCTTCTTTCTGGTCGTGGATTCTTCCAGTGAGGTCAGCTAGCTGCATAAAGTCCATCATCTTCATCTGCCATTCTTCCACAGTTGGTAATCCTTGTGTTTTCCACTTCGTGGCTATTAAAATTCAAGCAGCAGTTGTGGCATACAAAAATACCTTTACATCTTTCTTGGGTAATTCAAGACCTAATATTCCTTTTTTAAAAATAATAATTTTTATTAATTTTAACATATAAATTATAATACATACCACAAAACCTCACCACTTATACAATCTTTTTTTGGGGGGGGAGTTCCATCAGCACCTCTGATGATCCACCATTTTGACCACTTCTTATGCATTCCTGGGGACTCGCCTTTGCTCAGCGCTTCCCAGCGGTGGTTTTCCTTGCTGCATCCCCTTTGCCGGGTTCCTGCGCTGTGGGAACCAACGCTTGAGGCTTCGTTTGGCTGCTGGCTGGGCTTTCTGCCTTTGGCTCGGAGGGGCTCAGAAGCTGAACATACCTGTGCCTGGAAAATCCCTTATTTTGGCTGCTGATCCCTTATTTTTGAGGCTGCTGGTCCCTTATTTTCAAATCTGTCAGCTATGATAAAAACAGCTTACATTCTTTCCTGTTTATATCACTTCCTACAATGCCCAGTAAAAATGCTTCTGGTTTCTTTATAAATGTATATTTCAACATTCTTTTCATCTCATTATATATCATTTCCCAGAAGTCCTTCACCTTGGGACAGGTCCACCACATGTGATAAAAGTGTTTTTTTCTCTCCCTCCTTCTCATCCGCCCCCAGTTGTGCCAAGTTAAACAAGGTCCCTCAGGGCCAAGGGGCAACCACACAGGACGAAAGCTGCCTGGACCACTCGTCTGGGCAGTCAACACCGCTGGAGGGCACAACTGCCATTCACCTGGACCCCTCGCTGGACAGCGTCCTCAGCACAACGGTCAGCGAAGGCAGAGGCGGATTCAACTCCACCCACATCTTGCCTGTGAAGAAACCAAACAGAGGTTTGCAAATGGTGTTGGTTGGCAGGCAGGTACGGGGACAAATCAAGAGTTAGGCCTCGTCTGTGCTGTAAATTTAAAGCTGTATCGTACCTCTTTAAGCAGTCATGGCACCCTCCCATCAGATGTCAAAGAAATAAACAACTACAGTGGTACCTCAGGTTACATACGCTTCAGGTTACAGACTCCGCTAACCCAGAAACAGTGCTTCAGGTTAAGAACTTCGCTTCAGGATGAGAACAGAAATTGTGTTCCGGCAGCGCAGCGGCAGCAGGAGGCCCTATTAGCTAAAGTGGTGCTTCAGGTTCAGAACAGTTTCAGGTTAAGAACGGACCTCTGGAACGAATTAAGTACTTAACCCGAGGTACCACTGTATTGGACTTTTAGAAGACATCTGAAGTCAGCCCTGTTTAGGGGAGCTTTTAATATTTGATGAATCATTGTATTTTAATATTCTGCTGGAAGCCGCCCAGAGTGGCTGGGGGAAACCCAGCCAGATGGGCGGGGTATAAATAATAAATTATTATTATTATTCATGGCTTCCACCCAAAGAATCCTGGGAAATCCTGTTTAAAGTGGTACAATGCAGCTTTAAAATTAAAGTGCCAATGGGGTCTGCGTCTTCAAAGCACTGTCCACTCTTTCCCGAAAGCAAACTGCAAAAACGTCGGCTGCTTTTCTCTTTTCTGTGACTTTGTTTAGAACTGTGTTTTTGTGTTTCGAAAAGCTGAACTTCTGCACTGAGTAGATCCAGTCGCTGGGTCAAGAAAAGCGCTGCCCAGTCACCCTTCCCTCCTGTGAAGTACCAGGGCGAGTCACAGTAATTTCAGAGACACAATATTTAAAAACAGTTGGCAAGGAAGATCAGTGTGATCTGATCTGATCCCCTGGCTCCCAGGGAAAACCCTAGTGCCCGCGTTCTGGATCAAGTAAAGTTTTCCTGACTGTCTCCCAGGGCAGCCCACAATGCATTACAGTAGTCTAGTGTTGAGGAGTCAAGGGCCTGGAACAGCCAATTGCCTCAACTAAAAATCCCCCAAATCTATATCTATAGAGTTATCAAAGAGATGAACAACTGCAGTGGTACCTCGGGTTAAGTACTTAATTCGTTCCGGAGGTCCGTACTTAACCTGAAACTGTTCTTAACCTGAAGCACCACTTTAGCTAATGGGGCCTCCTGCTGCTACCGCACCGCCGGAGCACGATTTCGCCGGAGCACAGGTTACAGACTCCGCTAACCCAGAAATAATACCTTGGGTTAAGAACTTTGCTTCAGGATGAGAACAGAAATCGTGCTCCGGTGGCGTGGCGGCAGCAGGAGGCCCCATTAGCTAAAGTGGTGCTTCAGGTTAAGAACAGTTTCAGCTTAAGAACGGACCTTCAGAACGAATTAAGTTCTTAACCCGAGGTACCACTGTATATTTCTTCCTCACCCTTTCCTCTCATCCCTTGCCCATTCCTCTGTGTGTCTTTGGCTTTTCAGGGGAGACTGATTTCGCCCTCTTGGTTGCTGTCCTCCTTTCCGTGTTGGTCCTGTTTGCCGGCTTGGTGATGTTCTGGTGGAGGAGGTTTTGCAAGGCGTGGATCGTCCCCCATGCAGCGAAGAGTGAGCTGACCTTCTTCCACAGGAAATCTATGCTCAATCTTCAAGGTGCTGGTTATTATAAGAGAGAGATATATATAATAACATATCACATTGTTAACAACCCAGACGTGCAGTGACAGTGTAAAGGTAAAGGGACCCCTGACCATTAGGTACAGTCTTGGACGACTCTGGGGTTGCGGCGCTCATCTCGCTTTATTGGCCGAGGGAGCCGGCGTACAGCTTCCGGGTCATGTGGCCAGCAGGACTAAGCCGCTTCTGGTGAACCAGAGCAGCGCACGGAAACGCCGTTTACCTTTCCGCCAGAGTGGAACCTATTTATCTACTTGCACTTTGGTGTGCTTTCGAACTGCTAGGTTGGCAGGAGCAGGGACCGAGCAATGGAAGCTCACCCCGTTGCGGGGATTCAAACCGCCAACCTTCGGATCGGCAAGTCCTCGGCTCTGTGGTTTAACCCACAGCGCCACCCGCGTCCCTTGACAGGGTATTACGTCATACTATATACAAACCAAACACCCAGTAAATAGGAAAGAAAGAACAGTAAACATTCCAATTTATAACTGAGACATGATGAGCATCCAAGTCAGAAACATAGGAAATAAAATCCCACCAGATGTCAAAAAAGTGTTCTGGATCCTTCAAACACCCCCCCCCCCCCCGGGAAACATGCAGTTTACGTGTAGTTTTTGCCGCAGCGGCCAAAGTCCAGAAGTTCTTATGCCGCACTGCTAAAAGATTAAATACAATAAACTCTGCTTATAGAAATGAGAGACACAGAGGCATACCAACAAATGAACGTGTTTGCATTAGGGGATGTCCTGAAGTAGATGACCTTATGCATTATATCTTGTGCTGCCCCTTATATAATGAAGCAAGAGAACAATTTTTAGCACTTGTAATGACAAGGTCCCCTAGCCAGAACCCCTCTGACATTATTTTATATCTCCTCGCAGACACAGATAAGTATGTGACCTGGCGTGTAGCATGCTTTGCAGCTGCCGCTAGGAAAATTAGAGCTAATTATATAGCCAAGACAGCCACCAACTGTAATGGAGATGAATTTATTTGACCCTATCTACATCAAGCTATATTCTATCTTTATCACCAAACTCTGAATATAATTGCACATTTTATTAATTAACTTTATTTCTTAATATATTAGTGGCCATGTGACAATTTTAACCTATAAATTTTATTGTTTAATGCTTTAACCTGTATATTAAGGTACTTTTATAGCTCTGTTTAGAGTAGGTAATGTCTTGATAATATAAATGTTTCAAGTTTTTTGTATCAATCCAGTATATTGTCTTTCAATTGTTGAATGATTCTGTGTACATTGCGGCAGCCTTTGGCTATGTGCAATAAAACTGACTGACTGACACAGCCAAAAGCATATTTATTGAGGTTTTCCATTGCTGAGCTCTTGAAATCCCGGGGGAAGCTAATGTCCATGTCAAAAGCTCTTTAGAGAGACAAGAGTTCATGTTGCCTGCCCACAAATTCAGTAAATGACGGAAGAGCTCTGGTCGAGTTGGGCTCTTGTCATGACTTCATTGCAACAGTAGGTGGCACAGTTCCCTTTGTTTTGGGCACCATGATGCAACTTATAATATTTTGAGTACTTTCAGGTGCCCCCTGTCCTAGGAGCTCAGTGTAGCCCATCATGCATTGCTTTGCGTGAATATCGGAGGAACATAGGACGCCATAGGTCCATCTAGCTCAGTATTGCCTGCACGGGCTGGCAGCTGCTCTCCAGGATTTCTGGCAAGGACCATCGCCGGCCCTACCTGGGGGTGCTGAGTCCAGAGGCTCTGTTTAAGCTCAGAGCCGTTGACAAATGTTCTCTATGGGTTTTCCTAATCCATTTTTATTATTTTTATCTGTAGAGTTCATAAAAATTATACTACTACTTTTTTTTATAAAAAACACAGCAATAAATGAAAAACAGATTAAAGGACACATCAGCCTTCTACATGTCTGGGTAAAGGTAAAGGACCCCTGACCATTAGGTCTAGTCGTGACCGACTCTGGGGTTGCAGCGCTCATCTTGCTTTATTGGCTGAGGGAGCCGGCATACAGCTTCCGGGTCATGTGGCCAGCATGACTAAGCCGCTTGTGGCGAACCAGAGCAGCGCACGGAAACGCCGTTTACCTTCCCGCCGGAGCGGCACCTACCGTATTTTTCGCTCTATAAGACGCACCAGACCACAAGACGCACCTAGTTTTTGGAGGAGGAAAACAAGAAAAAAAATATTCTGAATCTCAGAAGCCAGAACAGCAAGAGGGATCGCTGTGCAGTGAAAGCAGCAATCCCTCTTGCTGTTCTGGCTTCTGGGATAGCTGCACAGCCTGCATTCGCTCCATAAGACGCACACACAATTCCCCATACTTTTTAGGAGGGAAAAAGTGAGTCTTATAGAGCAAAAAATACGGTATTTATTTACTTGCACTTTGACGTGCTTTCAAACTGCTAGGTTGGCAGGAGCAGGGACCGAGCAACGGGAGCTCACCCCGTCGCGGGGATTCGAACCGCCAGCCTTCTTATCGGCAAGACCTAGGCTCTGTGGTTTAACCCACAGCGCCACCCGCATCTGGGTAGGCTTGCCTAAACCATACTGTTTTTGGCCGGTGCCAAAAAGAGTACAGTGATGGATCGTACTTGATGTCACTAAAAACATCATCTGCTAGAAACATTTTGTTTTGGTGAAAGCCTATATCATGTAGAACGCCGGCAGGTGTTTTAATCTGCCTGCCACTTATTTTAATTAATTTTGAATAGTTTTTTTTACCTGCTTTTAACTGATAGTTTCATGCTTTTATTCTTTTTGTAAACCACTGATGGGATTTTGCTTTTTTTGTTGTTGTTTTACAATCATGTACACATTTCATGAAATATAAATGCATATAAATTTTATGAAATAAATAAAAAACAATCTCTCCTTCTTTAAAAATAATTTGAAAGTCTGAGGCCATCAATTATCTTCTTTGGCAGAAACCTTTCCTAATTAAAGAATGGCATGCTTTGTTTGTGTAGGGAGAGGGAAACCTTTTGGGATTGCCATCTCCAGAAATTAATGCAGAAACGTTGAATGGCGAGAGATTTAATCCCTCCTCTCATTTTCTCTCTCTTTTGCAGCCTCTAACCCGGCGAAGATTTGCGAAGTAAGTATGATCCCTTGCCTTGCAATTCAGCATATCGAGGGGTGAAATAAAGCTTTCTGTTTCCAGCTGTTGCTATTTAAAAAACTGTTCAGGAACCACTGGAGCTAAGAAAAGAAGGGGAGGGCAAGAAGAAATACCGTAGAAAGAGGAATGGCAGGCTAAACTGATGGACTATGCGGAGATGGCGAAATTGACAGAAATGATCCGAAACCAGGAAGATCAAGTATTTGAAAAGGACTGGAATAAATTCTTACTTTGTTTAAAAGATCACTGTAAAAATTTAAAGTCACTGGCAAGTACTGGAACAAGTTACTTACAGGTTTTGGCGCTTGCGCATGCACAGAAGCACTAAATCGTGCTTTGCGCCTTCGCAGAAGCACCGAATTGCAACCCACACGTGCGCAGACGCAGCGTTGCGGGTTGCGGATATGCTTCCCGCACGGATCACGTTTGCAACCCGAGCGTCCACTGCAATGTGCAATTTTACTACATTTTACTTGTGATTTATATTGTGTGGCGAGTTCCCGCCCCACCCCCCAGGTGGAAATAATGACACATCACAATTATTAAGGTTAATGGGCTAAAAAAGGCCACAACTTTACTGGTTACAGGTGACGAGCGGTACAGTGGCACCTCGGGTTAAGAACTTAATTCGTTCTGGAGGTCTGTTCTTAACTTGAAACTGTTCTTAACCTGAAGCACCACTTTAGCTAATGGGGCCTCCCGCTGCCACCGCATCAGCGTTTCCGTGCGCTGCTCTGGTTCGCCAGAGGCGGCTTAGTCCTGCTGGCCACATGACCCAGAAGCTGTACGCCGGCTCCCTCGGCCTATAGAGCGAGATGAGTGCCACAACCCCAGAGTCCTCCGCGACTGGACCTAATGGTCAGGGGTCCTTTTACCTTTTATGCAGCCTAAATCTTGACGGTGGGGAAAGCCAGAGAGGGAGAACTGGGCAGTGAGAATGGATGGCTTGCCTTCCTGCGCAGGATAGACCCTTCATCCGTTGATCTCCTGGTTTTCTGTCTTTGCAAGGAGAGGATCGATGGGCCGGACTCTGAAGAGCATGGCTTAGCAGAGGGGGACCAGCTGAATCCCGAACCCCTTGCAGAAGCCCCTGACGGCGTCTCCGTCTTGGAAATGGAAAACACTCCTGTCCTTGGTCCCAAAGGTGATGAGCTGTTTCAGATGGACGGAGGGACATTTGTGGAGCCCCCCCTGCACAACCACACGAGTAACCACATCGGTGAGTCAGCCGTTGAGTTCAGTGGCCCTCACTGCCTCCTGCTGGAGTGAGTGCTCCATTACGGATCGTATAAGACAGTGGTACCTTGGTTGTCGAATGGCTTGGCTCCTGAGCAAATTGGTTCCTGAACACCGCAAACCCGGAAGCGTTCTGGTTTGCAAATTTTTTTTTGGAAGCCGAACTGCCAACACGACTTCCACAGCTTCTGATTGAGTGCAGAAAGCTCCTGCAGCCAATCAGAAGCTGTACCTTGGTTTTCGAACGGTTCCGGTAGTCGACTCCCAGAATGGTTTAAGTTTGACAACCAAGGTACAGTGGTACCTCGGGTTACATACGCTTCGGGTTACATACACTTAAGGTTACACACACTGCTAACCCAGAAAAAAGTGCTTCAGGTTAAGAACTTTGCTTCAGGATACGAACAAAAATCGGGCTCCAGCAGCGCGGCGGCAGCAGGAGGCCCCATTAGCTAAAGGACCTCCGGAACGAATTAAGTACTTAACTCAAGGTACCACTGTATTAAGGGACGAGGGTGGTGCTGTGGGTTAAACCACAGAGCCTAGGACTTGCCGATCAGAAGGTCGGCGGTTCGAATCCCCGCGACGGGGTGAGCTCCTGTTGCTCGGTCCCTGCTCCTGCCAACTTAGCAGTTCAAAAGCACGTCAAAGTGCAAGTAGATAAATAGGTACCTCTGGCAGGAAAGTAAACGGCATTTCCGTGCGCTGCTCTGGTTCGCTAGAAGCAGCTTAGTCATGCCGGCCACATGACCCGGAAGCTGTACGCCAGCTCCCTCAGCCAATAAAGCAAGATGAGCGCCGCAACCCCAGAGGCGACAACGACTGGACCTAATGGTCAGGGGTCCCTTTACCTTTACTTTACTTTACCACTGTATTGGCGAAATTGACATACAAACTGCGAGACAAGGACAACTGTGACTTTAAAGAAGAATGGGAACTTTTTACAAACTACTTAAAAAAACAACAAAATGAATTGGACTCCTTGGCAGGTTTTGAATAAACATACACAAATTTATAGACTGTTAGCATAATAGACACATAATTGAAGGATCTTTACAATTTTACAATATGCAGAGAATAACATGTGTTGAAAAATCAGAGAGGAGCTGAGGGAAGACTTGGGGGGGAGGGAGGGTTTTTCTTGGGGAGGGGAAAAATTGAGGGGGGGGAATGAAGATGATACGTTTTGATAATTTGTTATGTTGAAATTCTTAATAAAAACTATTAAAAAAAAAGTTCGACAACCAGGGTACCACTGCATATCCATTTTTTGCAAAAAGAACATTTTTTAAAAAATGAAGTGAGGAACGTTTTGAACCCCCAACTGTTTTCCCCACCTGAAGCTATGCTTTATGTGTGACTGAGGGAGGGGGAAGTAATACTGTTTCCTGTTTCTCCCCCCCCCCCCCAGAAAAAATATACATCATGAGAGCTGACACGGTGATCGTGGGGTCCGTTTCGGAAGTGCCTTCCGGGAAGATGTGCCTCACCAAGGAGGAAGATGGAGGTTCTGAGACCCAGGAGGACGTAGAGGGGAAGGAACTGGCCATGCGCTATCCGGAACAGGAAACGGAATTCCACCCAGGAAGTGACATCACAACTCCCGTGGAGGAAGAGTGGGAATTCCACAATTCCTGTGGAAAGACTTTGGCCATCTAGCTAGAAAATGACGGGTGCACGCTTATAATAATAAATAATAATTTTATTATTTATGCCCTACCCATCTGGCTGGTTTTCCCCCAGCCACTCTTACTGAACTGTTTTTAGCATAGGAAGTGCTCTACAGTCGTACCTTGGTTTCCGAACAGCTTGGTTCATGAACAACTCGGAACTCGAACGTCGCAAACCCGGAAGTAGGTGTTCCCGGTTTGCGAACTTTGCCTCAGAAGCTGAACGTCCAGCATGGCTTCCGTAGCTTCTGATTGGCTGCAGGACACTCCTGCAGCCAATCAGAAGCCACCCCTTGGTTTCCGAACGTTTCGGAAGTAAAATGGACTTCCGGAACAAATTCTGTTCGAAAAACCAATGTACGAATGCACAACGATTTGAGTCTTGGTCTCGCGTGGTCCCGTTGTGGGTGAATTTGCAGGCGAAATTGCTCCAGATTTGGAAATGGAAAATGAACTGATCAGCTTTGCACCCGCCTTTTCTTTGTGGGAATCCATCGACAATGATTTTTTTAGCTGAGATTCCTGCATTTCAGGGAGCTGGAATAGATGATTCTTGGGGTCCTTTCTAAGACTCTATGATTCTTTGATACCTTAAGCCAGCCTTCCCTATCCTAGTGTCCCCTGGATGATGTCAGAATCTGACCCCCATCAGCCCCAGCCACCAGGGCCAATGGTTAGGGATGATGATGGGAGCCCCACAACATAATTTGATTTTAATTTAATTTGATTTAATTAATTTTATAATGAATGTTTTAGAATGTCGGATTATTTTGATTGTTGTTAGCCGCCCTGAGCCCAGCTTCGGCTGGGGAGGGCGGGATATAAATAAACATTTATTATTATTATTATTATTATTATTATTATTATTATTATTATTATTATTATCTAGAGGGCCACAAGTTCTCAGTTCTATGATCCCTGCATTGAAGGATGACAGAGTTATGATGGCGTTAGCTGGGGGGTGTAATGGCAAGCGACTGTCTGCTTTGGGGATGACATTGGCCCTTCTCCCAGCAGCCCCAGTCAACATGGCCGATGCTCAGGGGTGATGATGGGAATTGCAGCCCCCAAAATCTAGAGGGCACCAGGTGGGAGAAGTTTTATTAGGCAGGGTTTCTTTTCCTGCCGCTGGTTTGGAACTGCGGAACTGACGGACAAACAGAAATCTGGTGGTAAAGTTTCCCCGCGCAGATTCTCTCAGCCTAAAGTAGTTTGCAAAGAAACCCGAAGCTGTCTTCTACAGTGGTACCTCTGGTAACGTACTTAATTTGTTCCTGTTACGGTAAAATCTGGGTGCGGGGCTACTCTGCCACCCAGCTCATCGGACTAAGTCCGCGGGTCCCTGCGAGGAAAATGAGCTCAGCCGGAGACAGGAGCAAGCTGCAGAAGATCCAAGTTTATTGCGCAACAGGTTCAAGGCGAGATTGAACAGCGAGAAAGGGGTGACATGAACTTTTGAAACTTCCCTCCATGTCCCAGAATACAGTGCAAAATACATCCCAGTTACATCATGAATACATTAAGAAGTGGTTGGGTTACACGGGATTAACATATGGAGGAGGGAGGGGGGAATATGCAGAGCTGGAGATATGCGCAGATAAGCACAATGGTCCATGTATGCATAGTCTGCCACCTGGCATTGCCCGGAGGAAAGGCTTGGCAGAGTGATTTGACAGGATTAGGGTCTTGACACCTTGCTTGAGGGATTATGGAGGACAGGGGAGGTGTCATGGAGTCCTAGAGAAATTGAGCAAATTGGCACGTTGATTTTCTATGAATTTTATAGATTTTAGTCCCTTTTGACATTGACAATTGGAAATAAATGGATATATTGTAGCGAAGAAGAAGGTGAAGAAGACATGCCCCCCCTTCCATATCAGTCCGGAGGTCCATTCTTAACCTGAAACTGTTCTTAACCTGAAGCACCACTTTAGCTAATGGGGCCTCCTGCTGCCGTCGCGCTGCCAGAGCACGATTTCTGTTCTCAGCCTGAAGCAAAGTTCTTAACCCGAGGTACTATTTCTGGGTTAGCGGAGTCTGTAACCTGAAGCGTATGTAACCTGAAGCGTATGTAACCTGAAGCGTATGTAACCCGAGGTACCACTGTATTGGCCTTTGAATACAATCCCCTCCACACCCTGTATCCCCACCCCCCATATCTTTGATTTTTGTTTTCCCAACCACCCCCAATTTAGAACGCCGCAAGGCCTTTTCTTTTAATCGAAAACAAAACACGCCCACACAAAGGTGTTTCTGTGAAACTTTGGGTTACTTTTAGACATTGCCTTCAAATCATTGGCAAGACTTGATGATTTCCTTAAAGCATCCCTAAACGCTGGAATGCACAACTAAAATATGCAGATGTTTGGAATATCCGGAGGGAACTGGTCATTTCGGGTCAAATTTGGAGTCTGTGTGGAATTTTCAGCTCTGCTTGTTTGTGCTTGTGTGTGATGGGTCCCTCAAAACACTCATGAGTCTCTGAAATTGCTTCTTGTTTGCCTGGAGTTATTTTATTTTCTAGGTAGACCAGAAGCTTAACAGGAGTCAACAGTGTGATGCAGCAACAAAAAAAAGGTGATGAAATCCTAGGCTGCATCAACAGAAGTTTAGTGTCTGGATACATTTAGGGAAAGGTCCGTATAGTTAAAGCTATGGTTTTCCCAGTAGTGATGTATGGAAGTGAGAGCTGGACCATAAAGAAGGCTGATCGCCAAAGAATTGATGCTTTTGAATTATGGTGCTGGAGGAGACTCTTGAGAGTCCCCTGGACTGCAAGAAGATCAAACCTATCCATTCTGAAGGAATCAGCCCTGAGTGCTCACTGGAAGGACAGATCCTGAAGCTGAGGCTCCAATACTTTGGCCACCTCAGGAGAAGAGAAGACTCCCTGGAAAAGACCCTGATGTTGGGAAAGATGGAGGGCACAAGGAGAAGGGGACGACAGAAGACGAGATGGTTGGACAGTGTTCTCGAAGCTACCAGCATGAGTTTGACCAAACTGTGGGAGGCAGTGGAAGACAGAAGTGCCCGGCGTGCTCTGGTCCATGGGGTCACGAAGAGTCGGACACGACTAAACGACTAAACAACAACAACATTTAGGGAAGTAAGAGGACCACTGTATTCTGCCTTTGTCAGACCACACCTGGAATACTGTGTCCAGTTGTAGGTGCCACAATTTAAGAAGAATATCGACAAGCTGGAATATGCTACCAAGAGGATCAAGGGTCTGGAAACTAAGCCTTATGAGGAACAGATGAGGGAGCTGGATATGTTTAGCCTGGAGAAAGAAGAGGAGAACGAGAGAAGATATGATAGCCATCTTCAAATATCTAAAGGGCCATCACATGGAAGATGGAGCAAGCTTGTTTTCTGCTGCTCCAGAGGCTGGGACTTGAACCAATTGACTCATGTGACAAGAGATTCCGACTAAACATTAGGAATACATTTCTGGCAGTACAAGCTGTTTGACAGTGGAACAGACTCCTTCAGAAGGTGGTGGACCCCCCCTTCAATGGGTGCTTTTCAACAAAGTTTGGATGCCCGTCGGCCAGGGATTCTTTATCTGTAATCACTGCACTGCAGCTTAGAGTTGGACTAGGTAAATGTAAAGGTAAAGGGTGGTTAAGTCCAGTCAAAGACGACTATGGGGTTGCAGCGCTCATCTCGCTTTTAGGCTGAGGGAGCTGGCGTTTGTCCACAGAAAGCTTTCTGGGCCATGTGGCCAGCAGGAATAAACCGCTTTTGGCGCAATGGAACACCATGATGGAAACCAGAGTGCAGGGAAACACCGTTTACCTTCCCGCCGCAGCAGTACCTATTTATCTACTTGCACTCCGTGCTTTCGAACTGCTAGGTTGGCAGGAGCTGGGACAGAGCAACAGGAGCTCACCCCGTCACGGGGATTCGAACTGCCAACCTTCCGATCAGCAAGCCCAAGAGGCTCAGTGTTTTAGACCACAGCGCCACCCGCTACCTTTCAACTCTGTACTTGTGTGATTCTGAATGCTGGCTACACCTTCTCTGAAAAAAACAAAAAACCTCAAGCATCCTCCTTATGTTTTGGATCTCAGTTTAAAAAACAAACAAAAAACTTTTGCTCTTTAGGGCAAGAATTCCCCAGCTTATGTTATCGGGCATCATAAAACCCTGTGACCGTTGGAGTTACTGATTAACGCCTATCCCTGCCTTGGGTTTTTTGGTTTTTTTTTAAAATGACAACCACCACGACGTCACTGCCTTTCCCGGAGCAAGCGGGATGTTCGGAGAGCAAACAAAGCCTTCGCTCTGTGTTGGCCGGACAAAGCGCCTTTATAAAAGGAGCTTCCAAATGCACACATGCTGTGCTGTCGCTGAGGCCGCCATTGTCTCCTATGGAAGGCTCCGGGGATCACTTACATACTGAGAGCGAAACTGTCTCTCCAGGCAGGGAGACAGGGCAGCTGGGGATGGCAGAAGGTGAAGACGCTGTGGAAATGGACGTGGCAGAGACATCCAAAGGGCCGATACACCAAGAGGAGGGTGATCCATTAGATGAGGCTGATCCTACAGAAGAGGGCAAGGGTTGCTGTTCCCCTGCCGCGGAAGGCCCCGATCCAGATGCTGCCCAGTTAGGCACTCCAGAACCGGTGCCCTCAGCACCCTTGGAGCCGCCCGCTTTGACGGAGACTTCTGTGCCGCCAGTGGCCGACCTGTGCCATCCGCGCCCCTCCAAAGTCTCACTGGCCGAGATGGATTGCCTCATCTGCTTCAACCAGTACAGCGCCTGCCGCCTGCCCAAAGTCCTGGCCTGCCAGCACGTCTTCTGTGCCGTCTGTTTGAAGCTCATCCTGCGGAACGAAGACCACACCTGGGTCGTCAGCTGCCCGCTCTGCCGGAAGGCCACCGTCGTTTTCGGAGGCCTGATCTGCAGCCTTCATGACAAGGAGGACGTGGTGGGCCGGCTGGGCAGCCCTGGCCTGGACACCGAGGTCCCCTGTCCGCCAGACCCTTCTGGCACCAGCCTCACTGATGGCCACCCCGCCTCTGAGAATGATGCCATCAGGGAACCAAGCCGGGCAGCGGCTAAGAGGCTGGTGCTGCTCCTGCTGCTCGTGGCTGTCCTTATCGTCCTGGTCCTCCCCTTCATGTACACGGGGATGTTGAAGTGGATGCTGTGCTCTGTGGTGGTCCTGGGGCTCATCATGTCGGTGCTGCTCTGCTGCAACCCCAGCTGGAGCTGCCCAGATCTCTTGCGGTCTCCCTGGAGGTGGAAGGAGAGACAGGAGGCTTGAGAAGACCGCCATGCTGTGGTTTCCTTATTCGCGGGTCAGGAGCATTGCATGGGCCCCATCTACGGATCCCGTGCGTTTGGGGAACGTCGTAGCGGTTGAGGTTTCTCACTCGGGGCCCTTGTGCCAGGGCATCTGTCGTCCGCTGCTGGGAGAAGGACCGACAGAGGCCTTCCTTCTTTGGGTCATCGTACAGATCAGGCAGAGGCCCGTCCTGTCACTGGACCAGAGGGTGAGGAGGGTGGAGAGTTTGCTAACACAACCCCTGATGCCTGTTCCCGTTGAGGCACAGCCCCGCATGCCCCACAGCGGGAGCCTACAGAGAGACACAAACACAGCTCCCTGTTGAGTTTTGGGTGGTTTCACCCAAAGATCGCCTGCCTCGCTGAATGATTTGTTGTTGCCGGAGAATGTCTGGCTCTGTTTCGCTGCAAGGCAACCGAACTTCTGGCTTGAAGAAAGCGGGGTCGGACCTCTCCGTAGAGCGTGGTCAGTGGCTGTTAAGCATGTCAACTAAGTAGAACCTCCACGTGCACATGCAGTCTACCTGTGAATGCTGAAAGGCCAATAGCAAAGGCTGCTGCTTTCACGTTCTGCTTCTCCAGGGGCATCTGACGGGCTGCTGTGACCACAGGATGCTGGACTAGATGGGCCTAGATCAGGGTTGGGGGAGCATCTGTGGTCTTCTGGATATTGCTGGACCACAAATTCACACCACCCCCTGACCATTGGCCATGTTGACTGCAGATGATGGGAGATAGAGCCCAACAAAAGCAGGAGGGTCATGGGTTAGCCACCCCTGGCTTGGACGGATCCATCAGGACTTCTCTTAGGATCCCCTTAATGCAGATTACCTGCTGTTTAATTCCCCTGATTGTCCTTGCAGTTGGGCGTTGTTTTTAAAGAGTGTTTTTTCCATCAAGATGAAATTGAGATTCCTCTACCTTTCTGTGTGAAAAGGGTTGACTATAGCAGGGAGCTCCAGCGGCCACCAAGCCCCAGTGGTCAGGGATGATGAAGGGAGCTGGAGTTCCCCATCCACGGATTAAGTAGCCAGAAAAGGCTCAGTCCTCCAGGTATCATTTAACGCAAAGTAAGGGTGGATCTTTATGGGCATCATTTAATGCAAAATGCAAAAGGGCTTGTTCCTCTGTGCCTGTTATTTCTGCAAAATGTCGATGAACTAAAGATCTGTGATGGTAAATACAGCACAAACACAACTCGGGTATCTCTGCAAATAAGGGCAGTTGAAACACTCAGTATTATCAAAATGTACTGTGTTTTCATTTTTACAAAATAGTGTATATATTTAATAGGTTTTCATATGTATAAATAGACAATTTGTCTTGTGAGTTTGTCTCTCTGTCCTTTTGTTTCTTTCTCCCTGCTCCAAATGTGACAAAGTACCTGCCATCACCAACAAGATATGCTGTTACTCCCCAGTGACTAGTTAGTAGAAACCTAACTGGCCCATTCTGTATGGAAGGAAAGCACTTTATCTGTGTTGATCTCTGGCTGTGACACAGACATTGTTGAAGGGAGAAGAGGCAGAGCATACAAGATTTGTTGGAACAGCTTATCACTGCTCTCATGCCTCTAACTGCAGCATGATCCTCAACCTAACCCACAATTGCTTAATTCCCACGCTGCAATGAACATTACCACCTGATTCCTGCAGGCTAAGCTGCTGTTAGAGGCACAAGAGCACTCCAGAGCAGCTTTTATTTCTGGTCAGTTGGCAACCTTACATCAAGGTTCAAAGGCACATTTTCTCTGCTGAGTCCATTACACTTAACAGCGCAATCTGGTGCACTTAAATCAACTGCGTTCAGTGGTCCTCAACTGCCTACTGTTCAGGATTTGTAGCTAACTCTTTGTCACAATTTCCAGAAACCTGATTGGCTGAGTCGTGGGAACCTCTGATTGGCCAGAGGCCTTATATAAACTGCCGTGCTACTGAGTGAAGGTTCAGTAGTGTGGGGAGCTCCCTGATTGCTCATCAGCTATGGGCAATGCATTCCCATTAGCTATCACAGCCCACCTAATAATATCCTTCCTTTACGTGCGCCCTCCCCAAATATTGGACTACAACTCCCATCTGCCCCAGGGACAAAGACAGGTGTTGTCAGGCTCCTCCAGGTGAGCTGCTTATTCAGATCATCCTGATTTGCTTACACCAAAGCTTATGTGGAGATTAGATTGCATTTGTTTCCCTTTGCTTGTGGAGAGGCTGTAAGCCTTCCTATTAATCCTTCGCTCATCTTTCCAATGCGTTTCTCGGTCACTTTTAGAGGGGAACCTCCCAAATCTGCACATTCCGAAAGAATGAAACACAACCAACCTTTGAAATTAGCACTTCTCTGATTTTTTGCAATGCAGTTCTCCCCTCAAGTAATTTGTACAAAAACCACAGGTGTTGGTGTAAAGCGTGCATAAAAATGCATATTTAACTGAAAACAACACACACAATGCACTGTATTAAGGGGAATTGCATAGCAAAAAGGTGTAGATCAATAGTTCCCAAACTAGGCAACACTGTCTCCTCGGTGGGGGAATTAAGGGGGGGGGGTGCTAAGAGGCGAGGAGATGGCGGGGGGGGGGCACTGGAGGTGTAAATGACCATCAGACTTTGAAAAGCTGGTATCCCTGGATGAAGTTCACTCGTTCTATTGAATGATGAATTAAACTCAATAATTTTTATTGGATTTTGAATAAATGTGCAATTAATTGTCACTGTTTTGAATTTTATGGTGCCGTTATCTTCCTTGTTGTTTAGTCGTTTAGTTGTGTCCGCCTCTTCGAGACCCCCTGGATCAGAGCACGCCAGGCATTCCTGTCTTCCACTGCCTCCCACAGTTTGGTCAAACTCATGCTGGTAGCTTCGAGAACACTCTCCAACCATCTCGTCCTCTGTCATCCCCTTCTCCTTGTGCCCTCCATCTTTCCCAACATCAGGGTCTTTTCCAGGGAGTCTTCTCTTCTCATGAGGTGGCCAAAGTACTGGAGCCTCAGCTTCAGGATCTGTCCTTCCAGTGAGCACTCAGGGCTGATTTCCTTCAGAATGGAGAGGTTTGGTCTTCTTGCAGTCCATGGGACTCTCAAGAGTCTCCTCCAGCACCATAATTCAAAAGCATCAATTCTTCAGCGATCAGCCTTCTTTATGGTCCAGCTCTCACTTCCATACATCACTACTGGGAAAACCATGGCTTTAACTATACGGACATTTGTTATCTTCCTTAGTCAACCATTATTATAAATAATGCTTTTTATAGGGTAGGGCAAGAAGGACTGGGGATAAGTTTATGGAACAGAGGGGTCAGACAGACCTGGAAAAGTTTGGGAACCGCTGCTGTAGATTAAGCAGTATTGCATCAGGGGGAAATTACACTCGTGCTGACAAATTTTCATGAGGTTTTTCCTTTTTTATTTTTATTTTTTAAATTGAGGATTGCTCTAGGGATGTGGGGAGCTGAATATAAGGCCCTGGAAATGAGAAACAGAGAAAATTGGGATTGACAGGCCAGTCCATCCCTCCCTCCCACATGCCTGCAGAAAAAAGAATCGGAATATGTCACAATGCAAAGCTTACTAAAAATAATAATAATAGGAAGACAGCAGAGAGCTTTAGCTTCTGAGGAGGCAGGGAAGACTGGCAGCCGGTGGGCGAAGATGGGTTTATCTGAAGAACAATAGGGGGTCCATTTTCACAGAGCTTTGCAGGCTTCAAAGGAGGAAGGACCTGTTACTCCATCAAAAAAAAAAAAAAAAAAAAAAAGGGACAGGGCTAACCATCAGCTAAGCACCTAGGACAAAGCATCATAAAACGAGGAGCGATTCAGAAAGCTGGCTTAACTTTGTAGAAGCTGCATGCCAGCAATGGGCAGAGCCACAGCCAGAGCCATCTTTCCCATAGGGTTTAGTGGTGCGTTGCGCTAGGGCGCCGGCCTCTCAGGGGTGCCCTAGCGAGTGGGGGAGCTGCGCGGCTTTGCCGGCGGCCTCCCCTTTACCTGCACACCTGCCAGCTGCGCCCCATCAACCATATGGCTGGCAGGAGGAGAGTGATCCCTGCAGAGGCTTAGGATGGAAGCTGCACCCCCCCAACTATATGGCTGGCAGGCAGGCAGCTTCCTTCCCAAGCCTCCGCGGGGAATGCTCTCCTGCAGCAGCATGGGGGAGAGTTGCGCCCCTTGCCCATGGCTGGCAGTGTGCAGCTTCGCCCACCTCCCCACTATTCGTGGTAATTTGGGAGCGCTGGGCGGATATTTGCACCCCGATGCCACATCTGCTAAAGACGGCCCTGGCCATAGCCAACAGTAGGCGAAATTTGGCCTCTATACAGTAGCTTAAAGGGACGCGGGTGGCGCTGTGGGTTAAACTACAGAGCCTAGGGCTTGCCGATCAGAAGGTCGGCAGTTCGAATCCCTGGGACGGGGTGAGCTCCCGTTGCTCGGTCCCTGCTCCTGCCAACCTAGCAGTTCGAAAGCACGTCAAAGTGCAAATAGATAAATAGGTACCGCTCTGGCAGGAAGGTAAACAGTGTTTCCGTGCTCTGCTCTGGTTCGCCAGAAGCGGCTTAGTCCTGCTGGCCACATGACCCGGAAGCTGTACGCCGGTTCCCTCGGCCAATAAAGCGAGATGAGCGACGCAACCCCAGAGTCGGCCACGACTGGACCTAATGGTCAGGGGTCCCTTTATCTTTTTACAGTAGCTTAGTTTTGACACACACTTCTCTTATCCTCCAGGGAAGCGAGAGGCACGGTCAGAGTTCAAGGACATACTTTTCAGCCAGGCATAAATGCTCAAGAAGGGTGCAGAGCAGGGCTGGAAAGGGGCATGGCCTGTGAGGGTGGAGGGTGTGGCTTGGGAAAGCTCTGAGGGCCAAATGAAGAAGCGCAGAGGGCCACATTCAGCACCTACGCATGAGGTTCGCCCTGCAACTGACTAGCAACAGCTCTCCAGGGTTTCAGATGGCGATGCCAGGAACTGAACCTGAGACTTTCTACATGCAAAATAAAACCCCAAACCTTTCTGGTTTGGATTTTGGTGAGGTCCATCGACAGAAGAGTCTGTGAAGGGCCACATACCATATTTTTCGCTCCATAAGACGCACCTTTTTCTTCCTAAAAAGTAAGGGGAAATGTCTGTGCGTCTTATGAAGCAAATGCATGGTCCCTGGAGTTGAATTGCCCAGGGGCGAAAAGCAGATCATGCTTTTTTTAAAAAAAAAAAAAAAAAGAGGGAAGTGGGTGTTGAAACAAAGCCGCTGATCGTTTGCTGATTGGGGAGAGAAATAAGGGATGCTAGAGATAAAGGATGCTGCCTGGGAGAGGGGAGGTAAAGACAGCAAACTTGCAAAGGGGGGAAACAGGAAGACTAAAGCAATAAGGAGAGAAATTAGAAGAAAAGGAGGAGCAAAAAAAACTGCTCCAGCTAAGGAAAAGACACTAAGGCAAACAAGAGGGATGGGAGTGTTGAAAGGAAACAGCTGATTGGTGGGATTGGAAGAGAGATAAGGGAGGCTAGCGGAGGCTGCCTGGGAGGGGGGAGGTAAAAGCACATGGATCCTCAGGATTTTTACATTGGGTCACCCCAAATTCACCATCAGATCACATAGCATGTCCATGGCTACAGCCTGCACCAAAAAAATCACACATCCACTGTTGCGTGGGGCTGCAATGGTGCAAAAATGTGGTTACAAAGCACGGATCCACATGGATCCTCAGGATTTTTGCATTGGGTCACCCCAAATTCACCATAAGATCACATGTCTGTGGCCACAGCATGAACCACAAAAGTCATACATCCATTGTTTCGTTCAGATTATTTTTTTTTCTTGTTTTCCTCCTCTAAAAACTACGTGTGTCTTATGGTCAGGTGTGTCTTATGGCGAGAAAAATACGGTATATAGGCAATGTGACTGTTTCTGCATTGGGAAAATGAGGAATTGCATCATGGGGGGTGGGGCGGCAGATTTGCACAAAGTCCCACACGCTCATTTATTTGCAGGTGAACAATTTAAAATAATGGTTGTGATTTAAATAGAAATGCATGCGAAATATCTCACCATGGTAGGATGATAATTTTTTTAAAAAGAAATCTGTCTGCCAGAGAAGAGCAATGCTGGCTAGGACAGACAGACCTGTGTGGGTTATTCCTGAGATATCTCTATATAGTTATTATATGGGCACATCACAAACCCCCCTAGATTAACATCACCATCCTGTGCCAAACTTCAAGGCCAGAAAACAAATGGAGGCCCCTCAAGCCTGTCTTACTGGGCCTGCTTTTGCCAGATGCTTGGTGTATAAATAATACATCATCATCATCATCATTATTATTATTATTATTATTATTATTACCCCTCCCTCTGCTGACATGTGGCCCCCGGAAGCTTCCCATGAAGAGAATGTGGCTCAGATTGAAAAAGGTTCCTCACTGCTGTTTTTAAAGAGGGAGCCCTGTTTATCTATTTATTATCATGTGGGGGAGGTCATCTAAGTATTTTTACCTTTTACTTGGAATACGGTTAATACAATAAATTGAAAAAGAAATCCCAGGAAAAGGATAGATTATTTGTTTCTTAAATTAAAAAATAAGGAAGAGAGAAAGGGAAAATAATATAGAAGTCTTTCTTACACTGAAGAGCGATTAGGTTGTGATTTAACACTTACACAGCAATATTTATATTTATTAATGAGTTATGGAAACGTAACGGCAATTTCCGTAAGCACATTAAACATGTATAGGGACTATTAAGTAATCTTTAGTGATGCATCGTTGAAAAGGCATATTTTCACCGTGCAGCTTATACTTTTGAAAAACATGCTATTACCTTAAATAAACATTCAATAAGGAGCACTGTGCAACGTCTTAATCTGCAGATAACGGATTAAAATACATATGGAAAAAAATGTAAAAAATTTATTATGATTTTTTTATATACCGGTATATTTATTTTTAAAATATATATTCATTGTTATTAAAATATGTTTTTTAATTTTTCCAATTAAAATATATTTTTCAAAAAGCTTTTCCAAACTCTTGCAATCTTGGGCAACCCCCTCTGAGAATTCCCTTCCCCGAAATAAGAGGCAGCTTTTTGCCCTTTTTGCATGCTCCGCCCACCCAAAAATGAAACTATCGGAAGGCAAAGTCAGCGCTTCCAAGTCTGGCGTCCAGATTTGAGAGCCTGTCTCCTTCCGTTCGCTGCTACGAAGTTTGCGCAGCCTCCCGCTCCCTCGCGTGCCGCTTACGCCAGCCTCCTGCCGGAAGTGCCCTCTCAGAGTAGCGCTCTGGCGCAGCTGTCGGCATACGAGGGGCCTAAGCCGGCTTTTACAAGCCTCGGACTGGAGTGATCGCTCGGCCGGCGGACGTCGCGGGGAAGGCGGGGACGAGTCGGGAGTCTGGATGCGGCCGTTTTCCACCTCGAGGGCGGCCAGGTGGGGTTTCGAGGCAGAGGGGAGAGGATTTAGACGCGGGGTGGAGTGGGGGAAAACTTCCTGTAAAAAATATTGAGGGGTGGGGGCGTGGCTTTCTGCTGCCCCCCCAAATAAGTTGGACTGTAGGAGACTTTCTATCCCCCCAATATTAGGAGGGATAAAGAAGGGGAGTGGTGGTGGGTTTCAAATGGTATTTACCAATTGCATTTGGTGGGGCTTAAGAAACAAAAAATACAATAATTTTGCTCCTCCCCTTTTGCATCAATTTCAGGACATTCTGGTGTAAATGCAAAGGCATTCCTGTTCCCACTGACAGGGCTATTGGGTTGTTGGTTTTTTTATATTATCATTATTATTATTATTATTATTATTATGTGTTTCGTAGATTTGTATCTAGATTTTATTCTGTGGACCGCCCTGAGACCCCTGGGTGTAGGGCGGTATATAAATTCAGTAAATAAATAAAAATAAATAAATAGTAAGAGGCTCCAAAAGTCAGCAGGTTGCTCTGTGAGCTTCTCTTTCCAACGCCCCCCATATATATATATATATATATATATATATATATATATATATATATATATAAACATTGGCTCAGGATTTCAGTGTTTGATCTAGGGAAGGGTTTGTACCAACACCTGACCAATGAGGAGTTTGTCAGCAAATGGCAGAAAACCATGGCTAGAAAAGCCACCTCTATCGGTCTGTCACCCCCCCCCCCAACTGTATTACCTGGGTTATGAAGGCGCCCTAAAGACGTTAAAGCAAAGATTATGGGATAATGCACACAGTGACTTGCGATCTCGATCACACGCAGTCTGTAGTCCGCTGGCAGTAGGACTACAATATGGGCATGTCTTTAAGTTAACATCTTATATTAAAAACCTGACAGTACCAAATTATTGAAGGCTTTTCACCAAAGCCAGACTAAACGTCTTTTCTTCTGCAGTGTTGGATGGCAGGTTGAGAGGAGTTCCCTACCAGGACAGACTTTGCGCGTGTGCTCAAGACATCGATTCCATAAAACATATTTTGCTGCACTGTGCAAAATATGAGCAAGCCATGGCTGATCTGATACTACCCTTGCTGGTACCTTTCCTGGGAAAATCATAGGCTCACTATGTCAGGTTTCTATTGGAAGACCGGACAAATGCTAGAAAATTAGCAGTGGCAAAGTTTTTATCAGTGGTTGCAAGAACCAATGATTCCTATCTTTTGAACAAAATGCTTGTTTAACCTGGAGGTAGGCTGTATGAATTGTGCATTGCTTTGTAATGATTTGTTGGGTCTCTGGACCCTCTGGACCGTAATAAAGATTGATTGATTGATATATACAGTGGTACCTTGGGTTACATATGCTTCAGGTTACAGACTCCGCTAACCCAAAAATAGTGCTTCAGGTTAAGAACTTTGCTTCAGGATGAGAACAGAAATCGTGCTTTGGCGGCGCGGCACCAGCAGGAGGCCCCATTAGCTAAAGTGGTGCTTCAGGTTAAGAACAGTTTCAGGTTAAGAACGGACCTCCAGAACGAATTAAGTACTTAACCCAAGGTACCACTGTATATTAAACAAAAGCAATATGATGTGACTACTCCCTATTGATCACTATATGGTGTCTGCGGCAAGAAAGAGCCTTCAATTTCCACCCTTCCATTTTCTGCTGCGGACATGATGGACAGATGGATGGATCCAGACACAATGCCCCTCTTAAATCTTTTTAAAAATAAAACAAAGGCATGGATAGGACAGGATGATTCATGGACTGGGGGCGGGGGGTGGTATTGGCACACTTTTCACCGCTGAAAATAGGAGCGTGCTTTCAGTCACTGCTATTGTCCCATGAAGAATAAATTCCTCAGAAGCCCCCACCCCCTAACCCCTTTTTACCTGCTATATAACTGAAATCCCACGTACAATTTTAAAGCCCTGTAATTAGAACTTCAGCTAAGATGTGTTCCACCCTTTGGGGAATTGTAAGTTTCTCCCACTCTACTCTGAACGTCACCGCTGCACCCCAGAGAAGACAATCTTAATAATAATAATAATAATAATAATTTTATTATTTATACCGCACCTATCTGGCTGGGTTACCCCAGCCACTCTTCCTGCCTTAGCATACCCTCCAACATTTCTTCAATGAAAATAATAATTTTACTATTTATACCCGACACACTGGGCAGCTTCCAACACATATAAAAACATTAAAATATATATTAAAAAAAACTTCCCTATACAGGATTGCCTTCAGACGGCTATGGGGTCGGATAACTCCATACCCTCCAACATTCCTCCAATGAAAATAGGGACATCCTAAGGAAAAGTGGGACATTCCAGGATCAAATCAGAAACTGGGATGGCTTCTCTTTTTTAAAAAAAAAATTATTAAGGTTTTCAAAATATTACAAAAAGAAAAAGAAAAAATACAAAGTAAAAACAGTTAAAAACAATTCAATCTTTCATTTGCCTGTTCCCCGGACCTCCTCACACCTCCCTTTTTTGTATCCAATTCAATTAGTTGGTTCAGCAAATCCTTTCCCTCTTTGTTTTTATCCTAATCTTTAGTCTTAATATATTATAACTTTAAATTATCACCTGTTAACAATCCATTTTTGCACATCTTTTTAACATTACTGTTGAAAACCTCTTAACTTCAATCCAACATCATTCATTAATTTTGCAGTATTTCTGTAAATAGTCTTTAAATTTCTTCCAATCTTCTTCCACCGACTCTTCTCCCTGGGATGGCTTCTCTAAATCAGGGATGTCCCTGGAAAATAGGGGCGCTTGGAGGGTCTGCCCTAGATGTTGGTCCACACTTTGCAATGGGCCACAGGCACAATCCCATCCTGACCCCTTTTCTTCTTATGTCTAGGCACCTTAACCCCACCGTATCTTTTCCATTTCGTTTGAAGGTGAAAGGAAAGCATTGTCAGTTTCTGCTGTGCCTGAACATAAGAAGATCCTGCTGGATCAGGCCAATGGCCCATCTGGTCCAGCATCTTGTTCTCATGGTGACCAACCAGATGCAAGAGCTCCCCCCCATCCTGTGGTTTCCAGCAACTGGTGTTCAGAATTTAGGGCCCTTCAGGATTTAACCTCCTTCCGTCGGGCCTGTAAGACAGAGCTATTCCGCCTGGCCTTTAATTTGAATTCAGCCTTTTATTTCCCTTCTTTCCCCTCCCCCTTCCCTTTTATGAAGATCACCCACTCTGAGACCCCACAGCTAATTCTCCCCTGACCTCCTTGCTGGCCCAAGTAGGACCAATTCAACCAGCTAGCCCTGTGGATTATCTAATTGATTTTTGAATTTTATTGTTATTCATGTTATTGTTATTCATGATATTCTTGTAAAGAAGCTGGTAAAATGCGGTCTTGACTATGCTACCACTCAGTGGATTTGTAACTGGCTGACTGACCGAACCCAAAGGGTGCTCATCAATGGTTCCTCTTCATCCTGGAGAAGAGTGACTAGTGGGGTGCCACAGGGTTCTGTCCTGGGCCCGGTCTTATTCAACATCTTTATCAACGACTTGGATGATGGACTCAAGGGCATCCTGATCAAATTTGCAGATGACACCAAACTGGGAGGGGTGGCTAACACCCCAGAGGACAAGATCACACTTCAAAACGACCTTGACAGATTAGAGAACTGGGCCAAAACAAACAAGATGAATTTTAACAGGGAGAAATGTAAAGTATTGCACTTGGGCAAAAAAAATGAGAGGCACAAATACAAGATGGGTGACACCTGGCTTGAGAGCAGTACATGTGAAAAGGATCTAGGAGTCTTGGTTGACCACAAACTTGACATGAGCCAACAGTGTGACGCGGCAGCTAAAAAAGCCAATGCAATTCTGGGCCTCATCAATAGGAGTATAGCATCTAGATCAAGGGAAGTAATAGTGCCACTGTATTCTGCTCTGGTCAGACCTCACCTGGAGTACTGTGTCCAGTTCTGGGCACCACAGTTCAAGAAGGACACTGACAAACTGGAACGTGTCCAGAGGAGGGCAACAAAAATGGTCAAAGGCCTGGAAATGATGCCTTATGAGGAACGGCTAAGGGAGCTGGGCATGTTTAGCCTGGAGAAGAGGAGGTTAAGGGGTGATATGATAGCCATGTTCAAATATATAAAAGGATGTCACATAGAGGAGGGAGAAAGGCTGTTTTCTGCTGCTCCAGAGAAGCGGACACGGAGCAATGGATCCAAACTACAAGAAAGAAGATTCCACCTAAACATTAGGAAGAACTTCCTGACAGTAAGAGCTGTTCGACAGTGGAATTTGCTGCCAAGGAGTGTGGTGGAGTCTCCTTCTTTGGAGGTCTTTAAGCAGAGGCTTGACAACCATATGTCAGGAGTGCTCTGATGGTGTTTCCTGCTTGGCAGGGGGTTGGACTCGATGGCCCTTGTGGTCTCTTCCAACTCTATGATTCTATGATTCTATGTTTTTATACTGTATTTTAGGCTGCTTTTATAATTAAGTGTTTTAAAGTGTTTTAAATTTGTTGTTAGCTGCCCTGAGCCCGGTTTTTGAACTGGGAAGGGTGGGGTATAAATAAAAATTTATTATTATTATTATTATTATTATTATTATTATTATTATTATTAGCATTGCTGCCTCTGACCGTGGAGGCAGAGCATAGCCATTGCAGCTAGTAGCCACTGGTGGCTTCTAGTTTGTGAAATTGTCCAGTACCCTTCAAAGTGCTCCAAGTTGGTGCCCACCCCTGCCTCCTGTGGGAGTGAGTTTCAGAGGCTAATCTTAAAGCAGGCATTTCCAAAGTCTGTTTCGGGGGCCTAATCCGATTTTATCCGGCCCCTGTGGCAGGATACGTCCTGGGGTAAAATCCTAAAAAAAAGTTTGGGTTAAAACTTTGGTCGGCCCTCACGCATGTTCACTTCATCAAATCTGGCCCTCTTTGAAAAAAGTTTGGGCACCCCTGCCTTAAAGGATGGGAACAGATTTATTACAGCTAATCACGAGCAGCCATGGGACATTTTTCACGAGGTTATATGATTTCCTCCCCCCTTTTGCAGTATCGCTACATTCCTCTTTCACTTCTCTTCCTCCTGGCCCCGATCCTGATTCAAAATCACATGAGCAGCCTAAACAACAACAACAACAATTGCTCATAGCCTCCCTCGTGCCTCAAAAGCAGGTGATCAAAAAACTCCCTCCAAGACAAACTTGGAAAGGCTGTTAGCTTAGTTGGTAGGGCAGCATCTCCCAGTACAGTGGTACCTCGGGTTACATACGCTTCAGGTTACATATGCTTCAGGTTACAGACTCCCCTAACCCAGAAATATTACCTTGGGTTAAGAACTTTGCTTCAGGATGAGAACAGAAATCGTGCGGTGGTGGCGTGGCGGCAGCAGCAGGAGGCCCCATTAGCTAAAGTGGTGCTTCAGGTTAAGAACAGTTTCAGGTTAAGAACGGACCTCCGGAATGAATTAAGTACTTAACCTGAGGTACCACTGTAGTCTGTTAATGTTCCCTACTTAAAACCCTGGAGAGCTGCTGCCAGTCAGTGTAGGCAGTACTGAACTAGATGGACCAATGTTCGTATTCTATATAAGGCAGCTTTCGATGTTATTTCTGTGTTGCTAGGGTCAGCTAAATAGTGGCAGGGAACTTTTATTTGCCCGCTCCCTGGGGGTTAAAAGGGCCCTTAATCTCCTTTTCCCCCCCTCAAAAAATTCATTAGTTTTCACAATATTATAAACAAACAAACACACAAAACAAACAAACAAAAATCATAGCCTTATTGAAAATTACAGTTATTGACTTTGTTAAGTGCCTTCCTCGCTTCCCCTTGGTTGAATTTCATTGCATGTCCTTTTAACGGTTTTCCAAATCCCAATTTTTATGAAATTTAACTTAAACATTAACATCCTTAGATCTTCACCTTATGGAATTAAACATATTAATCCATCACTTAACATAAATAAAATTTTATTTAGGATTTTAAAAGGGCCCTTAATCTCAGTATTGCCCTTACAATGTTCGCCTGGAGGAAGGGGACAGAACTAGATTTTTTTTTGCTCTACCTGCCATTGGCTCTGGCGCCAACTCCGGCCTCCCTGCCACCTGCCCAGTGGGCACCAGCCGCCACTTGGCGTTTGCCTCCTCCGCAACTCCAAATTAAAAAATCGAAATGATGCGACTAGTCCCTAGTAATCGGTAGTGCAGCTGCAAGGAAGCTCTTTGATATTGCACATATTTCCCTCTGGTGATGTGATGAACAGGCCGAAGGGTTTATAATTTGCTTGGTTAAAAGGCAGGGGGGCAACTCTGCAACCTAGCCCCCAAATTTCGTAGGAGCATAGGAGCTAGACCATTGGTCCATCTCAGCATTGTCTGCACCCGCTGGGATTCAGATACCGCTGGAAATATTTCAATGGGAGGAGAGAAATGTAGAGCAGGGGAGGAACAGAGTTTTGCAGGTTCTTAAAGTCAGTCTCAAGTCCTTGCACAATCCTCTGTTTGGATTTGATGCCGTAAAGGGGTGTGTGTGTGTGTGTGTGTGTGTGTGTACACACAGGCGAGATTGCGGCACACCTTTTAATTTTTACTGTGGGCGACGTTTGCGTTATCAGGACGCAAAGCTGTCTTTCAGGCTAATGTCAAGAACTGGGAGGTCGTTAAAAAAGAAAAGAGGAGAATGAAAATAAACGAAATAGGAGCTTGCAGGATGCTCAAGGTCGCCTCTCTCCAGGAAGCAGGAAGGTTGGTCTGTAAAAGGAGGCATACCTGGGCAGAGGAAGTGGACTTAGGAAGATGTCTTATGCAGACTCAGACCATCGGTCCATATAGCACAGTACGGTCTCCACTGACTGGTAGCAGCTCTCAAGACTCTCAGGCAGGAGTTTCTCCCAGCCTTACCTGGAGACGGAACCTGGGAGCTTCTGCATTATTCTGTGCCCCTTCTCTCAAGACATAGGATGCTGTCTTATACTGAGCAGACTTTTGCTCCATCTAGCTCAGTACTGCCTACACTGGCTGGCAGCGGCTCTCCAGAGTTTTAGATGTTTAAAAAGTTGATGCTAGTTTTTAGCCTACAGTTACTTTTGGGAAGCGGGTGGCGCTGTGGGTTAAACCACAGAGCCTAGGACTTGCCGATCAGAAGGTCGGCAGTTCGAATCCCCGTGACAGGGTGAGCTCCCGTTGCTTGGTCCCAGCTCCTTCCAACCTAGCAATTCGAAAGCACGTCAAAGTGCAAGTAGATAAATAGGTACCACTCCAGCAGGAAAGTAAACGGCGTTTCCATGCGCTGCTCTGGTTCACCAGAAGCAGCTTTGTCATGCTGGCCACATGACCCGGAAGTTGTACGCCGGCTCCCTTGGCCAATAAAGCGAGGTGAGCGCAGCAACCCCAGAGTCGGCCACGACTGGACCTAATGGTCAGGGGTCCCTTTACCTTTTACCTTACTTGCTGATAATGTTATTGTTTTATCGTTTTTGTAAACCTTTTTTTTTTTTTTTTTTGCAACTGTGTGGTGTATAATTTCTAAGAAATAATAATCTTTAATAACAACAACAACCTTACTCCCTGTTAAGAGGAGAAGATAGACTGAGCTGGGCTATGTAGGTTCCATTCTGTCAGTTTTAAAATGCTTTGCTTGCATGCTTCCTTGTCAGCCAAGACCCCTCTGAGCATCTTGTCTGGAATTCATAGATTGGGAGGGGGCCAACATCACTGCAGTCTTCATTTATTGGATCACGAACCTGTGCCACATCCGTCTGGCCGCTCTGCTCAGAGACCGCCACCAAGGATGAGACAAACTGTAAAGTTACTGGTTCCATCAAAACACTCGAGCCATCAAGAAACCCCTGCCAACATTCAGTCAAAAATCTGCTCTGCTATAATTATGTGATCTATGGTCTCACCTAGAACAAGCCTTTTTTTTTAAGGAAAATTGTTTTTTGGGGGAGGTGAAGAGTTTTTAAAATTTCATTTTATAACGTATATAAAACAGAGAACAATTATGACAACAGATGGAAATGAACACATACAAAACTGGCAGATGTGATCTCAGAACCACTGGCAATCATCTTTGAGAATTCCTGGAGTATTAAAAGAACTGGCAGATGTGATCTCAGAACCACTGGCAGTCATCTTTGAGAATTCCTGGAGAACAGGCGAAGTCCCGGCAGACTGGAGGAGGGCAAATGTACCTATTTTCAAAAAGGGGAAAAGAGAGGACCCAAATAATTACCGCCCAGTCAGTCTGACATCAATACCAGGGAAGATTCTGGAGCAGATCATTAAGCAAACAGTCTGTGAGCACCTAGAAAGGAATGCTGTGATCACCAATAGTCAGCATGGATTTCTGAAAAATAAGTCATGTCAGACTAACCTGATCTCGTTTTTTGACAGAATTACAACCCTGGTAGATGAAGGGAACGCAGTGGATGTAGCCTACCTTGATTTCAGCAAGGCATTTGACAAGGTGCCCCATGATATTCTTGTAAAGAAGCTGGTAAAATGCGGTCTTTTCTATGCTACCACTCAGTGGATTTGTAACTGGCTGACTGACTGAACCCAAAGGGTGCTCATCAATGGTTCCTCTTCATCCTGGAGAAGAGTGACTAGTGGGGTGCCACAGGGTTCTGTCTTGGGCCCGGTCTTATTCAACATCTTTATCAACGACTTGGATGATGGACTCAAGGGCATCCTGATCAAATTTGCAGATGACACCAAACTGGGAGGGGTGGCTAACACCCCAGAGGACAGGATCACACTTCAAAACGACCTTGACAGATTAGAGAACTGGGCCAAAACAAACAAGATGAATTTTAACAGGGAGAAATGTAAAGTATTGCACTTGGGCAAAAAAAATGAGAGGCACAAATACAAGATGGGTGACACCTGGCTTGAGAGCAGTACATGTGAAAAGGATCTAGGAGTCTTGGTTGACCACAAACTTGACATGAGCCAACAGTGTGACGCGGCAGCTAAAAAAGCCAATGCAATTCTGGGCCTCATCAATAGGAATATAGCATCTAGATCAAGGGAAGTAATAGTGCCACTGTATTCTGCTCTGGTCAGACCTCACCTGGAGTACTGTGTCCAGTTCTGGGCACCACAGTTCAAGAAGGACACTGACAAACTGGAACGTGTCCAGAGGAGGGCAACCAAAATGGTCAAAGGCCTGGAAACGATGCCTTATGAGGAACGGCTAAGGGAGCTGGGCATGTTTAGTCTGGAGAAGAGGAGGTTAAGGGGTGATATGATAGCCATGTTCAAATATATAAAAGGATGTCACATAGAGGAGGGAGAAAGGTTGTTTTCTGCTGCTCCAGAGAAGCGGACACGGAGCAATGGATCCAAACTACAAGAAAGAAGATTCCACCTAAACATTAGGAAGAACCTCCTGACAGTAAGAGCTGTTCGACAGTGGAATTTGCTGCCAAGGAGTGTGGTGGAGTCTCCTTCTTTGGAGGTCTTTAAGCAGAGGCTTGACAGCCATATGTCAGGAGTGCTCTGATGGTGTTTCCTGCTTGGCAGGGGGTTGGACTCGATGGCCCTTGTGGTCTCTTCCAACTCTATGATTCTATGATTCTATGAAAACAAAGAGCTAAAATAAGTACAGTTACATCTGGATCAAGTAAGAAAGTCCAGGTCATGAAAGGAAAAACAGTGAGATTTAAAGTCGTCTTCACATAAAGAAAGAATATTAGTGTGATTTGATTGTCAGATTTGCTAGGCTCGTGACGATGGCTGTCTTGGAATTGACAGTTCCACTATATGTGTAATAAAGGCATGTCCTTATCGAAATGTCAGACAATGCGTAGTTTTCTCCATTGCAGCTATATGGAAGAAAGTTTATTGACAGCTTTAAAGCAATCAACGTAGTACAAAACAGGCTCTGTAATCCCATGGCAGTTCTGGAGCATGGGTGCGCTTTTTGAGACTTCTGCAGCCCAGTGCGGACAGCACATTGGGTTTATGTTGAGGCAGATTCCAGTTCCACCAGCAAGACCCTGAAAAATGAATCTCATGTACAGATGGACAGCACCTTTATCCCAGTAATATTAGCATTCATAAAGGGGGCCCACAACTTCTCAAATGCATCGACCCAGTAGAGGTCTCTCTATGTATTAGGGTTGGCTCACCTCCAGGACTCTACCCATGGCATGGATAGAGAAAAGTTTTAGATACAGTCGTACCTTGGTTCTTGAACACCTTGGTACTCATACATTTTGGCTCCCGAAGGTCAGAAAACCCGGAAGTAAGTGTTCCGGTTTTTGAACATTTTTTGGAAGCCAAACGTCTGACGTGGCTTCTGCTTGAGTGCAGGAAGTTCCTCCAGCCAATTAGAAGCCACACCTTGGTTTTCGAACGTTTTCGGAAGTCGAACGGACTTGTGGAACGAATTACATTCGAGAACCAAGGTACGACTGTATATTCGTGTGTATATATATATTCTCTTGCATGTTTATTCCCTGTACATATCTCTGGTTTTTGCAGCAGCTGGTGAAAATGGCAGCCAACCGCCAGCAGCGGTGGAGGCCCTGGGGAAGATTGGCGCAGCCACAGCCAGAAAAGGAGGAGGTGTCTGAATGCGTGGGCCGGCAGCTGGGCGATCCGGGGAAGTTTGCCTACGCGGCCCTCTGCGCTGTCTCTTTGGCATCATTGTTTCCCGAGGAAGAGGAAAGGTAGGTGCTCAAGCGAAGGAGAGAATGCAGGTTCTGCTCTGTTCTGTACTTGTTCCTCCTGACTGCATGAAGGGGGATGATGGGAGTTGTAAAGTAAAGGGTAAAGGGACCCCTGACAATGGTCCAGTCGTGGCCGACTCTGGGGTTGCGGCGCTCATCTTGCTTTATTGGCCGAGGGAGCTGGCGTACAGCTTCCAGGTCATGTGGCCAGCAGGACTAAGCCACTTCTGGCGAACCAGAGAAGCGCACAGTAACGCCGTTTACCTTCCCGTCAGAGCAGTACCTGTTTATCTACTTGCACTTTGACGTGCTTTCGAACTGCTAGGTTGGCAGGAGCAGGGACCGAGCAACGGGAGCTCACCCCGTCACAGGGATTCGAATTGTCAACCTTCTGATCGGCAAGCTCTAGGCTCTGTGGTTTAACCCACAGCGCCACCCGCATCCCTGATGGGAGTTGTAGTCTACAACTTAATGGAGGGCACCGCATTGGTTGCCCATGCCATAGGCTGGGGAGAATCCCCACTCCGCCAGGAAGCTCCCCAAGGTGAACTTGATGCCGTTGTTATCTCCGCACCTAACCTTTTTTGCAGGGTTGTGAAAATAATGAGGGGAGAAGGAGCTTCAGAGAAGGAGAACTCAAATGATCGAGGAGATGGAGCGACTCCTTTGAGGAAAGGTTGTTTCCTCAAAGTCGCTTGCGGCTTTCTAGTTTAGTGAAAAGGCAGGGAAAAGGCGACATGATAGAAGTTTGTAAAATTATGAAAGAAGAATGGCAGACAAAATTAATGGACTATGCAGAATTGGACAAAATGACAGGAAGGATTCGAAACCTGCGGGACCAGAGATTTACAGAAGATTGGAAGAAGTATATGAACTATTTGAAGAGCAATTGTATTCAACAAATTACACTAGTAGGACTACAAGAAGTTTTATAAGGTGAAATATATGAAGTGTTACAAAGAGATAAAGAATAGAAATATTGGTTTTGAGTTTTAATTGTAACAGGGAAGATAAGAAATGTATACTGAGAGATTAGATTGGAAAATTTTCAGACAGAATTGATGGAAGTCAAAAAATTGAATAAGTTCTAAAAGTATGTTTAATTACTGTTGAAAATGGTCTGTTAAAAAACTAATAATTATATATATATAATTATATATATATATATATATATACACACACACACACACATACATATATATATACATATATATACACATACATATATATACATACATATATACACACATATATATACACATATACATACACACACACACACACACACATATATATATATATACACATACACACACACATATATATATACATATATATATATATATGTATATATATACACTTACACACACACACACACACACACATATATATGAAATTTGTAAAATTATACGCATCACAGAAGCACTGGATAGAGAGAAGCTTTTCTGCCTCTCTCTCGTATGACAAGAACTGGGGGCTGTCCAATGAAGCTCAGTGTTGGGAGATTCAGGACAGATGAAATAAAGCCCTTCCTCACGCAGCAGAGAGTTAAACTGTGGAACTCCCTGCCACAGGAGGCAGGGATGGCCACCAGCTTGGATGAATCATAGAATCATAGAATTGTAGAGTTGGAAGGGATCCTTGGAGTGCAGGAACCTTGACTGAAAGATCCCTGACAGATGGCCGTCCAAGCTCTGCTTAAAAACCTCCAAGGAAGGAGGGTCCATCTCCCGAGGGAGTCCGTTTCACTTGACAAACAGCTCCTGCTGTCGGAAAGTCCTTCCTGATGTTTAGCCGGAATCTCCTTTCTTGTAACTTGAAGCCGTTGGTTCGAGTCCTACCCTCCAGAGCAGGGGAAAACAAGGTTCAAAAGAAGATTAATGGAGGAGGAGAGGTCTATCAATGGTTACTAGCCAGGATGGCTTTTGCTCTGCTCCGCAGTCAGAGACAGCCCTGCCTCTGAATACCAGCTGTTGGAAAGGGCAGGAGGGGAGAGTTGCTTTTGTGCTTGGGCCCTGCTTGCTTAACCATTTTTGTTGTGTATGTTTTGAAGGCCATACAGGACAGGTTTTGTGGAGAGCCTGGTGGAATGGCTGCAGCTTTCAGACGCCGTCCTGCCTGCTATGTTGGCGTTTGTCGGTGGTCTGGGGGGTGAAGGGACGGAGACTTTTGCTCAGATCCTCTTGAAGGAGCCGCTCATGAAAGACGACCCCAGCATCATCACACAGGTAGGTTCTGTTGGGATACTGCCGGGGAGACGGGAGCATCAGGCAGGCCCCCAGCTGGCTCCAGCCATCGGCCGGCAGCCGGGCGAACTCCGGTCTCCCTTGGAACAGCATCAAACAGCGATACAATCCTCAGATACCTTTAGAGACTTGGCACGCTCTATCAGCAGAGTAAATAAATCTTCTCACAACGGAAGTGGCGGACAGAGACATGTGTAAGCATTATTTACAGGCGTTTATTCAGCATAGTTCAGGAACAAAGGAAAAACATGTCTGCTTCTCTTTGTGTCCAAGCAAACAGCAGATAAAGCAAAAGGAATATACAAACGGAAGTTCCCAGCAAGCCTGTGCTGGAAGTAAACAGGCATGTGACACACAACAGTCATGCCTGTTCCTCTTAAGGTGGAACGGAACTATATCCTAACAGGTTCGACTCCATCTCCACATTCTCTGCTTAGCACCACTGTGAAGAAGTCGAGAAAAGGTTATAATGCTTTGGCAAAAATTTGCTGCTGCTGAGCCTGACTTAACCAGAAGGATCTCCGGGCAGTTCCTCCACCTATTTGCGCTTTAGTAATCTGCAGACAAGTTGCTATGCTTCTTAAATAGAAAGAAAGTGAGAAGGAAAAAATATTTAGTTTTCCAGCTATACGCAGTTGATTTTATTCAAGATGGACCTCTGCGAACTTTTAGTAATGTAGCTTTTGACCTCTTGTTAGAAAAAGCTGGCTTTTCCCCAAAATAACTTAAGACTAACAACGCATAAGCCAAGTGGTTGCTTAGCTTGTTTCTGAACTACTCTGAATGGTCCCTGATGATGATGATGATGATGATGATGGTGATTTATTTATACCCCGCCCACCTGGCTTGGTTTCCCCAGGCACTCTGGGCGAAACCAAATATTAAAAACAGTACAGCATTAAACATTAAAAACTTTCCTAAACAGGGCTGCCTTCAGATGTCTTCTAAAAGTCAGATAGTTGCTTATTTCCTTGACATCTGCTGGGAGGGTGTTCCACAGGGTGGGTGCCACTACTGAGAAGGCCCTCTGCCTGGTTCCCTGTAACCTCACTTCTCACAGTGTGGGAACCACCAGAAAGCCCTCAGAGCTGGACCTCAGTGTCTGGGCAGAATGATGGAGGTGGAGACGCTCCTTCAGGAATACTGGACCGAGGCTATTTAGGGCTTTAAAGGTCAGCACCAACACTTTGAGTTGTGCTTGGAAACGGACTGGGAGCCAATGCAGATCTCTCAGGACCGGTGTTATGTGGTCCCGGCGGCCGCTCCCAGTTACCAGTCTAGCTGCCGCATTCTGGATTAATTGCAGTTTCTGGGTCACCTTCAAAGGTAGCCCCACGTAGTCCGCATATCCCTTCCTCTACCAGTCTAGCTGCCGCATTCTGGATTAATTGCAGTTTTGAGTCACCTTCAAAGGTAGTCCCACGTAGAGCGCATTGCAGTGGTCCAAGCTGGAGATAACTAGTGCATGCACCATTGAGCAGCAGTTCTGTCCTGAGCTACCACAGATTTCATATTTTCCACCTTCAATGGATCCTTTCGGTATCCACTGATATGCCAAGGAAGTTGGATCAGGCCAATGACCCGTTCAGGCCAGCATCCTGTTCTCACAGTGGCTAATCAGATGCCCCAACAGGAAGCCCCACAGCAGGACCCGAACATAGCACATGTGGTTCTCAGCAACTCGCATTCAGAGGCAGGATATTGCCATTGTGGCTAGTGGCCTTCTCTTCCATAAATTTGCCCAGTCCTCTTTTAAAACCATGGAAATTGGTGGCTATCGCCACCTCCTACGGAAGCAAGTTTTAACTCTGCAAAGAAGGACTTTAGCATCCGCCGACCCTAAGTTAGCCTAGCCTGAACGAGAATAAAATTGCGCACAACCTTCTTTTTTCATTTTATTTTGCGTGCCCCCACTTTCTCAGAGAAGGGATTAGCTGTTGGTTGCAGGGGTTATGGCTCACTATGTGGCACATCAATGCCAAAGATCAAGTACATTTTAAATTGAGACTTCTGTGCACGTTCAGAAGCCTGCACTTAAAGGGCTTCCATTTTTAATATGTTCTCATCATCCTTTCCCCCCCCCTCTTCTGTTCTAGGATCTTGTGTCCTTCTCTCTCAAGGACGGTAAGTGAGATTTGAGGGCCCCCTTTCTCCTCTGAGTTGTTATCAAAAATAAAAAACTGTTAAGCGGACAACCGTCTTGGAAATGATTTCATGGAAATGTTGTGTGATTTCTTGTGGCTTATTGCGTTTCTATCCCACCTTTTCCACCAAGGAGCTCAAAACTGGCATACGTGGTTCCTCCCCTCCTCATTTAATCCTCAAAACACCCCTGGGAGGTAGGTTAAGCTGAAAGGCAGTGACTGGCCCAAGGTCACCCAGTGAGCTTCATAGCCAGGTGGGAGGGATTTGAACCCTGGCCTCTCCCAGGCCGTAGTCCAACATTCTAAACCAGGCATAGGCAAACTCGGCCCTCCAGATGTTTTGGGACTACAATTCCCATCATCCCTGACTACTGGTCCTGTTAGCTAGGGATGATGGGAGTTGTAGTCCCAAAACATATGGAGGGCAGAGTTTGCCTATGCGTGCTCTAAACCAATGGTTCCCAAAGTGGGGATTAACTAGGGGGCAATAAGTATTACCTCAGCAGACAATAAGAGGCAAGGGAGCTGCAAGGGGGCACTGGAGGTGTAAATGACTATCAACTTTGAGTATTTGGCGTCAAGTCAATCAGTTTTGCTGAATTAATCTATTATTATTATCGTTAATATGCCGCCCAGCTGGCTGGGTTACCCCAGCCATTCTGGGTGGCTTCCAGCAAATTAAAACACAATAAGAAATCAAACATTAAAAACTGCCCTATACAGGGCTACCTTCAGATGTTTTCTAAAAGTCAGGTGGTTGTTTATTTTCTTGACATCTGATGGGAGGGTGTTCCACAGGGTGGGTGTGCCTACTGAGAAGACCCTCTGCCTTAAATAGTTTCAACTGGATTTGAATCAATGTGCAATGAATTGTTATTGTTTTGAATTTCTTCCTCAGTGGCTTGTGCAAAGTGCTGGATGGGGTGGGGGGCACTGGGGATGAGTTTATGGAACCAAGTGGGTGGTGGCCCAAAAATCACTGGCTCTCCACTGGTTCTTGGTCCTAGCTTAAATGTCCAGGAACAAACAGGACCTGGTTTGCCCCAGGGGCCGAAGGCTGCCCACTACTGCCTTAGACAAAAGACTGGGTGGGCTAAACCTGTGTAAGTATGGGGGATTTGGCGTTCTGGTAACAGTTCATTGGGGAAATTTCATCATGCCGTCCCATCAAACAGAAAGTGATGGGCATTATAGGGACAGAACTACCTAAACTGTATAGAAACTTATTCACGTCTGCTACCACAGCGGCCAGAATGTTACTTGCCCCAAAATGGAAAGAAGCAGAAGTCCCAGCAAAGGAAGAATGGATACAAAAACTTATGGAATATGGAGAAATGGCGAAACTTACCAAAATAATAAGAATTCAAGATAACAATTTGTTTTATAAAAGAATGGAAATGGTTTATTGAATATTTACAGATAAATTGTAAAGAGATAAGAGCACTGGCAGGATTATTGTAATAACCTGCAGTTTTATAAGAGTATATATTTAAAGAAGATGAATAAATGAGCAAATTACGTTAATTTGGATATGCAGAAGATATTAAAAACAAATCTAAGGAACCGCAGAAAGAGGGGGAAGGAAGTCAAGTTTTGAAATGTTGTAATGATTGTAAAATTAGTGAAAAATCTGAAAAGCATAAATGAAATTTAAGGGGGGGGGGAGACACTGACCGGCCACATTTGATGGCCTTTGGCTCTTTCCTTGCCTTCCAGGTGGCTACGATGCCCGGGCAAGGGTGCTCCTCTCCCACATCACCTGGCTGCTGAGGATTCCCCCGGCAGAACTGGAAGCTTCGGAGGAGCGTCTGCTTGAGTGCCTGAAAGAGGAGGAAGAGGAGGATGAATCTGAGTAAGGCTGTTTCCCCGAGATGCTTTCATGTTGTTGTTGTTGTTTAGTCGTTTAGTTGTGTCCGACTCTTCGTGACCCCATGGACCAGAGCACGCCAGGCACTCCTATCTTCCACTGCCTCCCGCAGTTTGGTCAGACTCATGCTGGTAGCTTCAAGAACACCGTCCAACCATCTCGTCCTCTGTCGTCCCCTTCTCCTTGTGCCCTCAATCTTTCCCAACATCAAGGTCTTTTCCAGGGAGTCTTCTCTTCTCATGAGGTGGACAAAGTATTGGAGCCTCAGCTTCAGGATCTGTCCTTCCAGTGAGCACTCAGGGCTGATTTCCTTCAGAATGGAGAGGTTTGATCTTCTTGCAGTCCATGGGACTCTCAAGAGTCTCCTCCAGCACCAGAATTCAAAAGCATCAATTCTTCGGCGCTCAGCCTTCTTTATGGTCCAGCTCTCACTACCATACATCACTACTGGGAAAACCATAGCTTTTACTATACTGGTCTTTGTTGGCAAGGTGATGTCTCTGCTTTTTAAGATGCTGTCTAGGTTTGCCATCGCTTTTCTCCCAAGAAGCAGGCGTCTTTTAATTTCGTGACTACTGTCACCATCTGCAGTGATTATGGAGCCCAAGAAAGTAAAATCTCTCACTGCCTCCATTTCTTCCCCTTCTAGATGCTTTCCTAGAACCATAGAATGGTAGAGCTGGAAGGGACCCCATGGGTTAGAGTCCAACCACCCCTGCAATGCAGGACTCTCAACTAAAGCATCCATGACATCTCCTCTCTTTATCCAACCTCTCCTTAAAGACCTCCGAGGAAGGAGACTTCTTTTGTAAGAAGAGCCCTGCAAGGAATCAGGCCAGTGGCCCATCTAGTCCAGCATCCTCTTCTCCCAGTGGCCAAGCAAATGCCCCAGTTGGAAAGCCCACAAGTAGGGATCACGCCCCAAGAACCCTCTCCCCTCCTGCGGCTTCCATCAACTTGTATTCAGAAGCATTGCTGCCTCCAGCTGTGTAGAGGCAGAGCATGGCCATTGTGGCTAGTAGCCATTAAAAACAAACAAACCACAACGTTTACATCCTCATGCTGGGAAGGGTTTTAAGAACCCCTTTGCCACAGGTGTCCTTGAAACCTTGCGCAATTGCAAGTCTGGTCCCTATGAAAAATCAGCTGCCAGCCAGGGGTGCAGGGTTGTTCCCTTAAACAAATACTTTTAATCTGCTGTTATTGGTCTTCTGGGAAATTGCCTGTGTACATATTTTAATAGCTTCTGTTTTCACTACACAAGCTGCCAAATCGCTAGGAAGGATTTTCAAGGTAAGTGTTGCCAGTACTGTTCTTTTATTACCATTATGATTTCTGGTTCTGTTTTCAGCCATAAAAAGTAAGCATTATTATTATTATTATACCCTATCTTTCACCCCAGATTACACAAGTTAAAGCCACACAGATAAAACTCAGGTTGCTAAAAATACATAATAAAGGTAAAGGGACGCCTGACCATTAGGTCCAGTCGTGGCCGACTCTGGGGTTGCGGCGCTCGTCTTGTTTTATTGGCCGAGGGAGCCGGCGTACAGCTTCCGGGTCATGTGGCCAGCATGACTAAGCCGCTACTGGCGAACCAGAGCAGCGCATGGAAACGCCATTTACCTTCCCGCCGGAGCGGTACCTATTTATCTACTTGCACTTTGACGTGCTTTCGAACTGCTAGGTTGGCAGGAGCAAGGACCGAGCAACGGGAGCTCACCCCATTGCAGGGATTCGAACCACCGACCTTCTGATCGGCAAGCCCTAGGTTCTGTGGTTTAACCCACAGTACCACCTGCATCCCGGGAAAAACAACAACAACATAATAGATAATAGTTAAAAAGCAATCCAGTTCTAATAGAATTGAAATAATATTTAAAAAAGCCAAGTGTGTTGAAATACAGAGGTCAAAAGCAGTGCAGCACTATTAAAGCCCTTTTCTTAAAAGAAGGCAGGGGACCAGTTTGCTAAGGTGCCAAAAAGTGTTCAATGAAGGGGCCTGCCTGATATCAATAGGCAGGGAGTTCCGAAGTATAGGTCCTGTTGAGACTCTCACGCCCATCTCTTCTGCCACCGCTAGGACAGCAGCAGCTGCGCGGAAGAAGAAAGAGAAAAACAGGAGGTTGAAGAGGTACCTGTTGATCGGCTTGGCGACTGTTGGTGGGGGGACAGTAATAGGTGAGTGACACTGCGCCCCCATCTGTTGTCCGCGCCAGCTAGGGGCAGCTGGCTTCTAACCTTCTTGTGACCCACTTGCTCCTCCAGACCCAGTCTAGTTAACCTGTGGCCCTCTAGATATTGATGGACCCCAGCTCCAACCAGTCACCTTTTGGCCAGCATGGCTAACGGTTAGGGATGATGGGAACCGTCGCTCAGCAGCATGCCTGGGCCAAAGGTCCCCCCCCCTCATTGAAAGAAGGCAGAGTTACGATGGAGTTAGTAAAGTTAACTTTGACGTGCTTTCGAACTGCTAGGTTAGCAGGAGCAGGGACCGAGCAACGGGAGCTCACCCCATCGCGGGGATTCGAACCGCCGACCTTTGGATCGGCAAGTCCTCGGCTCTGTGGTTTAACCCACAGTGCCACCTGCATCCCTTTACGATGGAGTTACTATTTATTAAATATATACATTGCCCTGGCCTATGCCCACAGGTTTCAGGGCGGTTACAACATGAAATCACACCTTTTTTCAATTCATTATGGATCATTTCCCAATACTCTTTCCCCCACCACATATGAAGAACGTTCTCTCAAACACTTTGCATCTCCAGCACTTATCTGATTCAGTCTTATACATCTTAGCAAGTCTACTCGGAGTTAAATACCATCTGCAAATCATTTTCAAGTAGTTCTCCTTCAAAGAATAACATGCTGTAAACTTCAAGTCAGAGTTTTCCCAGTGGTTAAAATCTACCGTATTTTTCGCCCATAGGGCGCACCTAGTTTTTTTGGGGGGGAAATAAAGAAAAACATTTTTATTTCCCCCCCAGGCGCGGGGCTGGGGAAGCCCGAGCTTCCCCTGACCCCAGCCCCCAGAACTGGCTGCTATCCGCAAGCCTAGGGAGCCCGCGGGAAGTCTCGCCGGTCTCCCCAGGCTTGTGGATATCTGCCCGAAGTCGCGCAACTCTCCCACGGCTTGCGGATGCAGGCAGCTCTCCACAAGCCATGGGAGAACTGCGTAACTTTGCGCCGGGCTCCCACGGCTTGCGGATAGCTTCCTGAAGCCTGGAGAGTGAGAGGGGTCGGTGCGCAGCCTGCATTCGCCCCATAGGACGCACACACATTTCCCCCTCATTTTTGGAGGGGAAAAAGTGCGTCCTATAGGGCGAAAAATACGGTATATTGTGTCCTATATCTATTGCCCAGTGTGTCATTGAGGCTATAAAAAGCTTGTCTTTTGTTTCCCAGTCTAATAACAAAAGTTTGGACAAAAGTTTCTTTTTTGTAGAAATTCTTTTTCGAACTGTGAGCTTTGGTGTGCAGCATTAATGACTTCAGCGGTTTAGGAGAGAGGGTGTGCAGACTGGGAATGAGAGACTCCCAAGGGCCGGAGAATCATAGGATCCTAAATTTTAGAGTTGGAAGGGACCACGAGAATCATGTGGTCCAACCCCCCTGCAGTGTAGGACCCTTTTACCCAAAGTGTGGCTCAAACCCACGACCCTGAGACTAAAGATGTTTAAACAAGACAGGAAAATTGGCTTCCAGATGGAGAGGTCAAAGCTAGAAACTGAATTGTTAGAACCCAATACTAAGAATTTGTCAAGAATGTATAACCTGCTGTTGAAGTGGAATACACAACAAGCCCTGGCTAAACAGGGATGTGTATCTTCTGTTAAAGGCAAGAAATGCTGCTTTTCACTCTGGTGATGCGCAACAGTATAGAGAAGCCAGAGCCAAATTGAAAAAGGGCATTAGGAACGCCAAAGCTATGTACTGCCGGAGGATCGAAAAACATTTTGAGAGCTCCGACCCTCGCCGAGTATGGCAAGGCCTGCGACAAATTACAGGGCAAAATATTAAAAACGAACTGGCTAGCAGCAGTGCGCACCTGGCTGATCAACTGAATCAATTTTTTAGTCGCTTTGAGGAGGGAACTGGAACTACCGTCACTACAGCATTGGCTACCAGCACATCATCAGAAACTACTACTGATAGACAACCACTTTTATTACAGACCTGTGACGTACAACGTGCCTTTCGGAGCATTAACATTAGGAAGGCAGCTGGACCGGATAGAATCATGGGACGGGTTATTAGGGACTGCGCTGCAGAATTAGCTGGTGTATTTACGGACATTTTTAACCTATCCCTGTTGCAGGGTTCTGTCCCTACCTGCCTGAAGACATCGATTATAGTGCCAGTCCCCAAGCAGTCAGTGGTGGTATCTCTCAATGACTATAGACCAATAGCCCTAACATCTGTCGTTATGAAATGTTTTGAGAGATTGGTGCTAGATCATATTAAGGCTGGTCTTCCATCCACTCTAGACCCGTTCCAGTTTGCATACAGAAGAAACAGATCTACTGATGATGCTATTTCCATCGCTGTCCATACTGTACTGAGTCATCTAGAACAGTGTTTCCCAACCGGTGTTCCGCGGCACACTAGTGTGCCGCGAGACCTTGCCTGGTGTGCCGTGGGAGGGAGGCGGGCGAGTCGGGCGGTGAGAGGCGGGGCGGCGGCGGCGAGGATCCGCGTCGAGCCGGGGGCGGCTCCGCGGTGGCGGTGCCGAGGTTTCTCTCTCCATTCTCCCCTCACACACACACACAGGAAATAACACAGGATCAGCTGACAGGACCCGGCCAATGGGGCGGCGGCGGGGCAGCGCGCGCAAAAGGGAGGAGCGCGAGACAGCGGACGAGGAGGAGGCCAGCATGTCCGGGCAGCAGCAGCAACAACAGCAGCAGCAACTCCCGGCGACGGCTCCTCAAGCCCCGGGCAACCCTACTCCCTCACCGGCCTCGGCCGCCCTCCTGCTCCACCCGCCGCCGCCTCCCCCGCCGCCGCCGGCCACCTCGGCCCCACCGCCGCCCCCTCCTCCACCCGCTATCGCCGCCACCACCACAACAGCCGCCGCCGCCTCAGCTGGGCCCATGTCTGCCGGGAGCGGCGGCGGCAGCAGCAGCAGCAGCGCCCCGGCGCCCTTCCCTCACGGCGGCGACCCGGCCCTGAACGAGCAGGAGAAGGAGCTCAAGCGGCCGTGGACGAGCAGGAGGAGGAGTTGGAGGAGTCCCTCAGTCCCTCGCTTTGCTGCCTCCTCCCCCCCCCACCCCCAAAGCTTGGAGGTTCCCCGGCAAGGGGGAGGGGAAAAAATTGAAACTTACACTTTCGTGCGTCCCTCCCGGCGTGACGCTGCGCGCTGACGTCACGGGGCTGTAATGGTGGTGTGCCTCGAGATTTTTTTCATCAATCAAGTGTGCCTTTGCCCAAAAAAGGTTGGGAAACACTGATCTAGAACGACAGGGAACCTACGCAAGGCTGTTGTTTGTGGACTACAGTTCTGCCTTCAATACAATTCTGCCAGACAGGTTATTTCTTAAAATGACCAATTTGGGTATACATCAGAAGATCTGTCTGTGGGTAAGGAATTTCCTGACTGATAGGCCGCAGACAGTGAGAATGGGACCTTACTATTCTTCTACTCTAGTATTAAGCACAGGAGCCCCTCAGGGATGTGTGCTAAGTCCCTTTCTCTATTCCCTGTACACATTTGATTGCACCCCACTGTATAAGTCCAACACAATCATCAAATTTGCGGATGATACAACAGTGGTGGGGCTCATTAGTGAGAACGATGAGACTGCTTATAGGAAAGAAGTACAGGGGTTAATTCAATGGTGTAAAGAAAACAATCTTATGCTTAACACCAAAAAAACCAAAGAACTCATAATTGACTTTAGGAGAAAGAAAAGTGTATTTTTACCATTGCACATAAATGGCGAGGAGGTGGAGAGGGTTGGTAGTTTTAAATACCTGGGCATTTATATCTCTGAGGACCTCTCATGGACTGCAAATATTAATATGGTTGTGAGGAAGGTGCAGGGGAGGTTGTATTTCCTGAGAATGCTCAGGGGACTGAATCTATCTCAGCACCTACTTCTGTCCTATTATCACAGTACCATCGAGAGTGTCTTAACCTATAGTATATTATCGTGGTATGGGAGCAGCTCTGAAACGGATAAAAAAGCTTTACAGAGAATAATTAAAATTGCCCAGAATGTTATTGGGCTCCAACTACCAACCCTGGATGAGATCTTCACGTCTCGCACTTTGAAGAAGTCACACAATATCCTGAGAGATCCCACCCATCCTGCTCACAACTTCTTTGAACTGTTGCCTTCGGGCAGAAGATATAGGACAATGAAAACACGAACCACACGCCTTCTGAATAGTTTCTATCCAAGAGCTCTGACTGCACTAAATAATGATCTCAGGGCCAGTTGCAAGAAATAGCAAGCAGGGAGTAGGAAGGAATGAGATAGGTTTTAGGTTATGTTATGCCTTTAATAGGTTATGTTATATTCTGGATTATGTTATGTTTTTATAGATTATGTCTGAATAGGATGAGAGTGTTGGAGATACGTGCAAATGTGTATGTGAACCCGGTCTTTGGGTGGGTGTTTGATTTTCGTTGTTGTGTATACTGTGTATATACGGACAATGACAATAAATTTATCTATCTATACACAAGATGAAACAGTCAAATCAGCAATGATTAAGTGGGCACAAGACCTTGGTCGTGATATTATGTTTGCTGACTGGGAACAGTTATGGACCACCGGTATAAAGTTCACGTCATGTAATGCCTTAAGAGAGAATATTATGAAAATGATTTATAGGTGGTACATGACCCCAGTCAAGCTTGCAAAAATTTATCACTTGCCCAATAATAAATGCTGGAAATGTAATGAGACTGAAGGAACTTTCTACCACCTTTGGTGGACGTGCCCGAGGATTATTATTATTTTTTTAATAAATTTTTATTGGTTTTCCAAACACAAAATAAAAACAAACAATACACAGACATACAAACATATAAACATGTATAACTTCATAATCTTATTTTCATACACCTTACTTCCCGGACTTCCCCATACCTCCCCTTTTCTGCATCCTTGTTTTACATTTCTTCAGCAACTCCTCCAATTAACTAATTATTCAATTCAATTTCTTTTAAGTTCTTCTTTAACTTATTGATTACAGCTGCAATTCTCTATTTGCCAACTCCTTGACATCTTAACACTCCTCAATCACCTTCGTCTGCCATTCTTCCAGCGTGGGTAGTTCTTGTGTCTTCCAATACTTTGCTAAAAGGATCCTTGCTGCTGTAGTGGCATACATAAAAAACGTCCTATCCTTCTTTAACACCAATTGGCCCACCATGCCCAAGAGAAAAGCCTCAGGTTTCTTAGGAAAGGTCCTTTTAAGGACTTTCTTAATTTCATTATAGATCATTTCCCAAAAGGCTTTAATCTTCGGGCAGGTCCACCAGAGGTGGTAAAAGGTACCTTCAGCCACATTACATTTCCAACATTTATTATTGGGCAAATGATAAATTTTTGCAAGCTTGACTGGGGTCATGTTTCTCTTAAGGCATTACATGCCGTGAACTTAACACCGGTGGTCCATAACTGTTCCCAGTCGGCAAACATAATGTCATGACCGATGTCTTGTGCCCGAGGATTAAGGCCTTCTGGGAAATGATCTATAATGAAATTAAGAAGGTCCTTAAATGTACCTTTCATAAGAAACCAGAGGCTTTTCTCCTGGGCATGGTCGGCCAATTGGTGTCAAGGAAGGATAGGACGTTTTTTATGTATGCTACTACAGCAGCAAGGATTCTCTTAGCAAAGTATTGGAAGACACAAGAACTACCCACGCTGGAAGAATGGCAGACGAAGGTGATCGATTATATGGGACTGGCGGAGATGACTGGCAGAATCCGTGACCAAGGAAAAGAGACGGTGGAAGAAGATTGGAAGAAATTTAAAGTATATCTTAAGAACTGTTGTAAAATTAATGAGTGCTAAAATGTCAAGGGAAAGGAAAAAAGCAGAATTACAGCTGTAATTGATTAAGTAAGAGAAGAAGGGCAAAAAGAACATGAGTAATCAGTTAATTGATGCGAGGGGTTGCTGAAGAAATTTTAAAACAGGGATGCAGAAAAGGGGAGGCATGGGGAAGTCAGGGAAGTAGGGTTTATGAAAAAGAGGTTTTGAAATTATACGTGTGTCAGGGGCTCAGGAGCAGAGGCGCAGGGGAGAGGAAATGGAGAGCGAAGGGGAAGAATCTGAGGGCAGCGGAGGGCAGAATGACAGTGACCCGAGAGATTCCATAAGCCTCTCCAGTGAATCAGAAGATTCCCAGAAGGGGGCGCCGATGGCCAGGGCAAGACCCACAAGGGGATTGGAGGCCGTGCGCATTCTACTCCAGGAAACTTAGCAAGTCGGAACAGAACTACACCATCTGGGACAGGGAGTTGCTGGCCATTCATGCAGCCTTCAAAGCGTGGCGGCACTTCCTCATCGGAGCCAGACACACAGTGCAGGTCCGCACGGACCATAAGAACCTGGAGTACTGGCGCACGGCGCGGTTCCTGAACCAGAGACACATCCGCTGGGCGGAGTTCTTTGCGGATTTCGACTTCCGGATAGAATACATCCCGGGAGACAGCAACGTCATGGCGGATGCACTATCCAGGAAACCGCAGTATCTCGAGGAAGCGGCACCGGTGGCGGCCAAGCACATTTTCGCACCGAAAGCGTGGGCGTACGCTTCAGCCACAGTGGACCTGGACGCAGTGCGTCGCGCGCTGCAGACGGACTCGTTCGCATGATCCAAGATGGAGGAGGTGCAAAGAGGCACAGCGAAGGACGTAGAGTTCCAGATACGCGACGGACTACTCCTCCGCAAAGGGGCTCTCTACGTGCCGGGGGACGACCTCCGCGCGAAAGTCCTGCAGCAGTTACACGATGCGCCCAGCGCTGGGCACTTCGGGAAGGACAAGACAGCGGAATTAGTAGCCAGAGACTTTTGGTGGCCCAAGATGAGGGGTGAAGTCGAGGATTACGTCGCTCGGTGTGACACATGCCAAAGGGCCAAACCAGTACACAGGGCGCCGGCGGGACTGCTGGAACCGCTACAGACGCTGTTTGAACCGTGGGAGAGAGTAGCCCTGGACTTTGTCACAGATCTGCCCAGCTCGAGAGGCAAAACAGCGGTACTCGTGGTCGTAGACCTGTTCACCAAGATGGCGCACTTCATTCGTTGCGCGAAGGTGGCTACGGCGGAACAAACCGCCAAGCTGTTCATAGACCACGTGTTCAGAGTTCACGGCTTGCCGAGATCCATCCTATCCGACCGAGGTCGCCAATTCGTCTCGAGTTTCTGGCAGAAGCTGCTGGGCATCCTGAACGTCAAGATCAACTTAGCATCGGCACGACACCCGCAGACCAACGGACAAGCGGAGAGGGTCAACGCCATCATGCAGCAGTACCTGCGATGCTACGCGAACCAACAACCCTCGACCTGGGTGGACTACCTACCGCTGGCCGAGTTTGCCTACAACAACACGAAGCACACGTCGACAGGGGTGACGCCGTTCTTCGCCAACAATGGGCGGCATCCCAGAACCTTCCCGGGGTTAGAGACGAAGGGGGAGGGGGAGCCACAGGGGGCAGAGCACTTGGCAGCAGAGTTGCAGGAGGTCCACGAGCAACTCCGAAGGAACTTAGAACTAGCAAAACACGCCTACAAAATGCAGGCAGACAGGCACAGGAGTGTCGGGGAAGACATCCAGGTGGGGGACTGGGTATGGTTAGCAGCTCAGGCAGTGCCGGCCAGAACGTTAGCTAAGAAGAAGCTTAGACATAAGCAGCTAGGGCCTTACCAAGTCGAGGCGCAGATCAATCCAGTGGCCTTCCGATTGACACTCCCGGAGGGTTCCAGAATGCACCCGGTCTTTCATAGGTCGGTGCTCACACCCTACAAGGAACCCCACAGGTTTCAGACCCCAAGGGCCGCACCAGACCCACTCAGCAAATCACCAACAGGGGAGGGGTCACCGAGGGCGGCACCACTCAACAAGGTCATGGAGATTTTAGACTCGAGATGGGGGGAAGAGGGAGTTGAATATCTTCTCGCCGAGGAAGGTACCCCGGCCAGCGCCAACAGGTGGGTACCGGACTATGCCTTGGAGGAGCACTACCTCAAAGACGAGTTCCATGCACTATTCCCACACAGACCTATGCCGGCAGATTATTTCGACGACTGGCTCTTCACACCCACACTCTCAGCCAGCACGTTCCACGGGTTCTCATCAGATGAGGAGCCGGCGCCAGACACACGATCCCCGGAGGGATCACTCTCGGGGTTTGCCACAGACCGCTCTTATTGGTGGGACAATCAACCGGAGGTGGGGTGGAGCAGGGGACTCTTACACGCAGCATCGCCCGAGGCAACAGGGGGACAGACGGACATGGACGTGTTGGGGGAGGATCCTGGGTTCGAGCACAGCTGCAGAGAGATAGAAGCAGAGGAGATCGACGTCGACGAACCCATCACGGACTGGCCGGATCCAGCTGGCGAGCTCCACACCAGGGGGGAAGAACTGTACCCCGCACTCACCCCCACAGCACTGGAGCACCCGGAACCCGCACCCGAAGAAGGGGAGGGGGAAGGGGGGCTTCGAGGGGGGGATGGATGTCAGGGGCTCAGGAGCAGAGGCGCAGGGGAGAGAGGAAATGGAGAGCGAAGGGGAAGAATCTGAGGGCAGCGGAGGGCAGAATGACAGTGACCCGAGAGATTCCATAAGCCTCTCCAGTGAATCAGAAGATTCCCAGAAGGGGGCGCCGATGGCCAGGGCAAGGGGGGTCCCAGGGGGGACACACCAGAAGCAGGGGGCCAGCGGAGACTCCCAAAGCAGTAGCTGGAAATCAGGACCAGCTTCCCCACCAGAGCGTAGTGGGGGGGAAGAGCCCCATAGGTCAGAGTCAGCGTCTCCTCCGGCAAGCAGGGAGGAGGAGTCAGACCCAGCTAGCATCCCCGAAGAGGGAAGCAGCGACAGGAGCAGTATAACGGTCAGAAGGAAGGTGGCAGGCTGGGCGCGCGCACCAAGTTCAAATGTACAGGCGCGCGGGACAGCAGAAAACCCGGATTGGGAACCAGGTCCTAAAGCTCGCCGGAGGGAGGGGGAAGACTCAGGGGACTCAGCGTCAGAAGAGTCTAGGAAGGGCAGGACCTCGGCGGACAAGCGGACCCAGAGGAGGAGGGAGCAGAGGAAGAGGTGGAGCAAGGCTAGGGTCTTAAACTGGTGTCTGGGGGGAGGAGACTCAGACGGAGCTTCGGCGGTCTAGGGTTTCAGACGGAGAGCTGCGCAACGTGGCTGTAAATGAGAAACTGAACTTCAATAAAGACTATTTTATATAACAATGGACTGGCGTTGGTCCTCTGTGAGCTGGGACCTGGGGCAGCTCTGACAACGTGTTTATATGTATTGTTTGTTTTTGTATTGTGTATTGTTTTGTCTTTAATCTATGTTGGAAAATTAATAAAAAAATTATTTTAAAAAAAAAGAGACTAAAGAATCTCACTCTCTGCCAACCGAGCCTGGGGATCTGCACTTTGCTCCCAGGTCTGAGGTTCCCTTCCCTTGACCCTCTGCCAGGAGTTGAAACAGCATCCCTCTGTTTTCAGGTCTGACAGGGGGCCTGGCTGCCCCCCTGGTGGCAACGGGAGCGACGGCGATCATTGGCAGCGCTGGGGCCGCTGCCCTCGGTTCGGTGGCCGGGATGGCTGTCATGGGGTCGCTCTTTGGAGCTGCGGGAGCTGGACTCACAGGTAAGCCTGCTCCTTGGGTGCAAAGCAAACTCTTCTTCTTCTATGCAGCTGGGTCTCTAGGGGGAAGCAGGGGACAGTGTGTTTAGTAATTATTATTATTATTATTATTATTTATTCCCCAGCCATTCTGGGGGGCTTCCAACAAAATATTAAAATATAGTGGTCTGTTAAACATTAAAAGCTTCCCTAAACAGGGCTGCCTTCAGAAGTGTTCTAAAAGTCTGTTAGTTGTTTATCTCTTTGACATCTGATGGGAGGGCGTTCCACAGGGCAGACGCCACTACCGAGAAGGCCCTCTGCCTGGTTCCCTGTAGCTTTGCTTCTTGTAGGGAGGGAACCACCAGAAGGCCCCCGGCACTGAACCTCAGTGTCCGGGCAGAATTATGGGGGTGGAGACACTCCTTCAGGTATACAGTGGTACCTCGGGTTAAGTACTTAATTCGTTCCGGAGGTCCGTTCTTAACCTGAAACTGTTCTTAACCTGAAGCACCACTTTAGCTAATGGGGCCTCCTGCTGCTGCTGCACCGCTGCTGCACAATTTCTGTTCTCATCCTGAAGCAAAGTTCTTAACCCGAGGTAATATTTCTGGGTTAGCGGAGTCTGCAACCTGAAGCATATGTAACCTGAAGCGTATGTAACCTGAGGTACCACTGTACTGGACCAAGGCCGTTTAGGGCTGTAAAGGTCAGCACCGACACTTTGAATTGTGCTCGGAAACGTACTTTTAGGACCCTAACCCAGTGGTTCCCTAAGTGGGCAGTAGCCCCCTCTGTGGTGTGGGTGGTGGGATTACCTGGCGGGGGGCACTAGGAGGCAATTGAGTGCCCATAACTATCAGAGCTCCAAAAACTGGTGTCACCGGATCAAGTTTGAATTAATCAAATTGAAAAGTTTTAATTGGATTTTTCACAAATGTTTGATTAACTGTTACTGTTTACTGAATTTTATTGCCTTCCTTAGTGGGTTGTGTAAACTGCAACTATCTGGTTCAGTGTTGTCTGCACTGACTGGCAGCAGTTCTCCGGGATTTCAGGTGGAGAGTGTTGCATGCAGAAGGGGCCGGATTCAATCTCCAGCATCTCCGGCAGGGCTGGGGGTGGGGGGAACCTTGTCTGAATTTTTGGAGACCTGCTGCCAAGCAGTGTATTTATTTATTTTTATAATCTTTTTATTTGATTTTTAAAAAATAAAGAAAGGAAAGGAAAGAGAAAAAATAAAATAAACATACATCCAAAACACCATACAAAATCCACATATCGAGATTCCTCTGAATCTCCTGACTTCCCCCCATTCCTTCCATGGATCCTTTTGGCTCTATTTTCAACTGCATATCAACACCATACAGCATTTCATCTTCCTAAGTTATCTATACACTTTGTTACATTACAAGTGTGTTTAAAATTGTGCTAATGTTTTGACCTGTTTGCAAGGATTTTGTATATATGTTATAAACATTTCTCATTCTTTTTAAAATTTCTGTCTTCTTGGTTCCATTTCGGCATAGTCCATCAACTTGATTTGCCATTCTTCTTTGGTTGGGGTTGTCCCTTCGTTCCATCTCTGGTCTAGCAGCATCCGAGCGGCTGTTGCATTATACATAAATAGTTTCCTCTGGTCTTTTGGAATCTCGGTACCTATAATTCCTAATAAAAAATCTTCTGGATTTTTTAAAAGAAAGGTTATTTTAAACATTTTTTTCATTTCATTAAATATCATTTCCCAGAATTTTTTTTAGTTACATTGCAATTCCACCACATGATAAAAGGTACCTTCTTTTTCTTTACATTTCCAGCATATATTGGTACAGCTGCCAAGCAGTGTAAAGCAGGGGTTAAAGAACCTTTCTGGGCAACCTTCAGAGCAGCGGGGGGGGGGCAAAGTGGGCGGGACCTTTGAATGCCAGCTACACTCCAGTCCTGATTCTGAGCTTTCCATTGGGGCATCTGGTTTGGCTGCTGTGAGTACAAGATGCTGGACTAGATGGGACGTTGGCTTGATCCAGCAGGGCTCTTCTTTTGGGGGGTGACAGCAGAAACTCCAAGGGACACGGGTGGCGCTGTGGGTTAAACCACAGAGCCTAGGACTTGCCGATCAGAAGGTTGGCGGTTCGAATCCCCGCGACAGGGTGAGCTCCTGTTGCTCGGTCCCTGCTCCTGCCAACCTAGCAGTTCGAAAGCACGTCAAAGTGCAAGTAGATAAATAGGTACCGCTCCGGCAGGAAGGTAAACGGCGTTTCCGTGCGCTGCTCTGGTTCGCCAGAAGCGGCTTAGTCATGCTGGCCACATGACCCTCGGCCAGTAAAGCGAGATGAGCGCCGCAGCCCCAGAGTCGGTCACGACTGGACCTAATGGTCAGGGCTCCCTTTACCTTTACCTTTACCTTAGCAGAAACTCCATGCCCAGGGACAGTCTACCAGGTTGGCTACTGTGAGAACAGGGTGCTGGAGTCAGTGAGTTCCCTTTGGCCCGTAGCCAGACTCCTAAGTTCCTAGGAGATTTGAGCTCATGCCAAGAAAAATTAAAAAAACAATACTGCCCTTCATCCGAGATTCACAGGGAAGTTTACAATGTAAAAACACGAAAAGTACATAAAAACTGTGTGTCTCATTAAAAAAAGAAGTAGGTCATGCAAAATTGACATTAGCAAGCCATGCTCCTTGCTTTAAAAAATTTGGGGGGAGGGCAAGCCAGTCCTTGATCCCCACCCCTAGGGGCACTACCTGCCTTACACACTTAAAAATAAATAGAGAAATCCTGTGTCCACAGTCGCTGTGCAAATAAAAGATACAACAGGCAGCGCGGAATCTGTGACCCAGGCCCTGTCTTTGGGTCCCCATGAAGTTTTTCCTCGCTGTTATTTATTTCAGATGTGTTTGGCTATTTCCGCAGCTCAGCCTCTTAAATCATTGCTCACCGTTCAATGTAATGATGGGAGCGGTTGGTTTGACAGGCAACGGATCTTATTGGTTGAGCCCGATGTCCATTTATGCAGCTTGGCCATCATGTAACCTGCCCTGGAGGCCTGCGGACAAAGGGCAAGCTATAAGAGGGGCTCTTGTTTTTCCCCGCCGTTCAGGTTACAAGATGAAAAAGCGTGTGGGGGCAATTGAAGAGTTTGAGTTTCTGCCCTTAACGGAAGGGAGGCAGCTCCATCTCACCATAGCCATCACCGGCTGGCTCACGACTGGCAAATACGGTAAGGAAGAGGCAAGCAAAAGGGGAGCGCTGCAGCAAAAATGTTGCAGCGTGTGGTGGGGCCGCCCAGTCCAGCATTCCTGGCATTCAGCCATCCCTTCTTTCAGCATGTTCATTTCCCCTCTGGCTTTCTTGCTTACCATCACCACTGTAACAAATCAAACTTCCGGGGCTTACTGAGCATGCTCAGTCCCCGTCGGGCTGCTTTGGTGTCCCGTCCCCCCGGTCCACACATACACACTTAGCCCTTTCCCTCCTAAAAATATTTGTACTTTTGTGAACACTGGGGATCTCCCCAAACCTTCTGGCTCCTGCCTCCCTCTCAACCACTTGGGCTACATCTGTAACGGCCTGAATCTCAGAAATCAAGGGTGTCCCCAACACCACCAGCAACGTTTGGGGAGATTCCATGACATCACAGCAGCACGGCCAATAGCAGGGCAGAAGCCTGGCAGGGGGCAGAATTGTGGGTGAGATTGGCACGGTAGCAATGGCAGGTTTGAAGTTTTCCTGGGTACACAGATGGGATTGATTTCATTTGGAAAAACATGCAGCCCCCAAATCTGTTTGTCTTACATTCTGATCCCTATACACTCCCCCCTGGGATAGATACTTGTCTTAGCAAATGTTCCTAGCTTTGCTGCTTGTGTGGAATCTTTCCTATTTAAGTCTCGCAAGGACGCTGTTCTCATTAAACCTGTTTGCTCTATAAAACAAAGACGTTGGTTTTTTTTACGGTCTATTTCCATTTGCCTTTCACACCAGTTTATTTTCTGAATAACAAGCGGCGTCCCATGAGCCGTGGGGAGAAGCTCCTGGGTGAAAGGGTGAAGGTGTTAATGTGCTCTTGCAGAGGTTTCGAAGTTTAGCAGAGGAGCCCAACAGTACTTTACAACTCGATGTTGCTGGCCCTTGGCCTTGGAGGAATCTGCTCCCAGCACTAATATGCACAGCACAGGCATGATCTTTCAAGACCTGGTTCAATAAAGGTAAAGGGACCCCTGACCATTAGGTCCAGTCGTGGCCGACTCTGGGGTTGCAGCACTCATCTCGCGAACCAGGGGTGAGCTCCTGTTGCTCGGTCCCTGCTCCTGCCAACCTAGCAGTTCGAAAGCACCTCAAAGTGCAAGTAGATAAATAAGTACCGCTCCGACGGGAAGGTAAATGTTGTTTCGGTGCGCTGCTCTGGTTCGCCAGAAGCGGCTTAGTCATGCTGGCCACATGATCCAGAATCTGTACGCCGGCTCCCTCGGCCAATAAAGAGAGATGAGCGCCGCAACCCCAGAGTCGGCCATGACTGGACCTAATGATCAGGGGTCCCCTTTACCTTTACCTAAGCTGCTCTGGGAGCTTTTGGGATTGAAGAGCAGGGCACTGGAACTCTAAATAATAAATAAATAGATAAAATTTTATCCACGACCATGACAATACAACGCCTGTTTGCATCAGAAGGTGGCTGAATCTTCCCATTTTGCTTCCTCCCTGTTTCTCACCTTTCCAGTCTTTGATTTCAGCACATCCCACTCCTGCATCAGTTTGCATTTATTAAAGAGCACCGAAATCTGCATACATTTTGGGGAACAGTCTTCTTTAAGACACACATTTTGCCTAATATGTTCATTTTTGCAAGCCGGTTCCCCCTCCCAATAATATAATGCATTATGTATGCCCCCCCCCCGATTCCTATTTCTGTGTGCATGTTTCCCTAATAACACTTCTTTCTGTGTATACACAATATTTGTTAAAGAGCTGCATTGCAAAATTCAGGAGAGCATGACATTTCAAAGGCAGCTGCATTTTTCAGCCCGCTTACTGCTTCAGGAAGTGTATATTATGCATGGATTCTGCACCTCCCCCTTCCCATCTGTGTCTTATTAATTCTTTGTGTCTGCAACTTTTTCTCCCTACTTTTAGGGAGTTTCACAGCTCCCTGGAGCAGCCTGCTGCAGTCCAAAGAACAGTATTGCTTAGCCTGGGAGAGTAAGTACCTGATGGAACTGGGCAACACGCTTGACACTTTGCTGAATGGATTAGTCAACGTCGTGGCTCAGGAAGCGCTGAAATTCACGGTCTTATCAGGCAAGTGGTTGGCGGTCATCCACGCTGGGCGGTTATTTTCCCACGACTATTCTATGCTCCTCCTTCCGCCTGTTACTTCAGTTTGAAGCCCTCTCGCTCAATTATCCCATGACTCTTGGCTAGCCAGATATACTTAACGTTTCTTTTTTAAAAAAAGAAAATCAAGTTCCTAGTCCTTATTATTATTATTATTATTAAAATTTGTACGCTGTCCCATACCTGTATAGAGTGGCTGGGAAACCCAGCCAGATGGGTGGGGTATAAATAAATAAATAAATAAATAAATAAATAAATAAATAAATAAATACTACTACTACTACTACTGCTGCTGCTGCTCAGGGCAGTTCACAACATAAAATTACAGTATCAAATCCCCCCACAAAATACGTGTCAGGGCTGCCTCAGGTCCCAGCTCACAAGAGACCAACACCAAGTCCAGTTTATATACAAAGATGTTTATTGAAGTGTATTGTACGCTCCACAGCCGAGGCGCGCAGCCCCACGTCTGTTACGCTTAGACCGCTGAAGTCCCCTCTGAGTCAGTCCCTCCTCTGCACCACTTTAAGAGGCTTGTGCTGCTCCACCTCTTCCTTTCTTTCCTTTTCCGCAGGGTCTTCCTGCCCCCTGCGGTTTCGCCCCTCCTGGATTCCCCTGACGCGGAATCCCCAGACAGCTCTTCCCCCCTCCTGCGTGCTTTGGGACCTGGCTCCTCCTCCGGGCTCCCTGTTCTTCCGCGCGCCTCCACATTTGAACTTGGCGCGTGTTCGCAACCTCTAACCTTCCTCTTGACAGTTACACTACTCCCTGCACTACTCCCCTCCCTTTCCGGGAGGATGTCTTGCTCCGATCTCCCCTCCCTCTCTGCTTTCGGACCTGCTTCCCCTGTCACTCTGGAATCTCCACCCCCTTCACTGCGCTCTGGCGGAGAAGCCGGTCCCGACTCCCAGCTCCCACTTTGGGTTCCCCCGCTGGTCCCCTGCTCCTGACGAGTCCCCCCTGTGACTCCCCTTGGCCTGACCACAGGCGCCCCCTTCTGGGAATCCTCCGATTCACTTGAAAGACTCATGGAATCCCTCAAGTCGTTGTCATCCTCTTTCTCGCTGCCCTGGGATTCTTCCCCCTCGCTCTCCGTCTCCTCCCTCACCTGTGCCTCTGTCCCTGAACCCCTGACAATACGTAATAAAGTTAAAAGCAAAGACAACCCAATAATCCCCAACAAATTCAAAGGAAGAAATTTGCAGGACTGTACAGTGGACGCTCGGGTTGCAAACGTGATCCATGCTGGAGGCATGTTCACAACCCGCAGCGTTCGCAACCTGCTGCGCCGCATCTACGCACGCACGGGTTGTGATTCAGCGCTTCTGCGCATGTGCAAAGCGCGATTTAGCGATTCTGCGCATGTGTGACCGCCGAAACCCGGAAGTAACCTGTTCCAGTACTTCCGGGTTTTGGCAACCTGAAGCGTCTGTAATCCGAGGTATTACTGTATCTGTTTTATTTTCTTCATTTCAAAAGGTTTATATGCCGCTTGGTTGTAATAAAACCTCAATGCGGTTTAGAACTAGAATCGGTGTAGATGCTGCCCTCACCAGGGACAGCAGACTCTGGCAAAAATCCTATTACATTTGTATGTAGCTTTCTGATTTCCAGCTGTCCTGTTTCCTCTCCCGTGCCCCACCCCCACCCCCAGGCATCGTCACTGCACTCGCATTACCCGCCTCCCTGCTCACGGTGGCCAGCATGATTGATAACCCCTGGGGAGTGTGCCTCCACCGCTCGTCTGAGGTCGGCAAACATCTGGCTCGAATCCTGCTCAGCCGGCACCAGGTAGGAAGGTGGCTTGACGGTCACAGCCCAAGTCCAAGTGTGCCTGAGCTGGGAAAAATCTCTGTGGGATCTCTGTAGTAGAGGGGGTCCTGGCTCAGTTGGCAGAGCAGTGAGGTGTAGCGGTTAGAGCGTTGGAACTGCTAGTACCTGGGAGATCAGGGTTCAAATCCCCCACTCGCCCATGAAGCTCACTGGGTGACTCTTCCAGCCTAACCTACCTCACAGGGTTGTTGTGGAGATTGAATGAAAGAAGGCGAGAGAATCATTTAAGCCACCTTGAGCTCCTGGGAAGGAGAGGTGGAATAGGAACGCAATAAATACAGTGGTGCCTCGGGTTACAGACGCTTCAGGTTACAGACGCTTCAGATTACAGACTCCGCTAACCCAGAAATAGTACCTCGGGTTAAGAACTTTGCTTCAGGATGAGAACAGAAATCGTGCTGTGGCGGTGCGGCAGCAGCGGGAGGCCCCATTAGCTAAAGGGGTACCTCAGGTTAAGAACAGTTTCAGGTTAAGAACGGACCTCCAGAATGAATTTAGTTCTTAACCCAAGGTGCCACTGTAAGTAAATTTGCTTATCCGTAAGATCACCTTGCCAACAAAGGTCCGTATAGTTAAAGCTATGGTTTTCCCAGTAGTGATGTATGGAAGTGAGAGCTGGACCATAAAGAAGGCGGATCGTCGAAGAATTGATGCTTTTGAATTATGGTGCTGGAGGAGACTCTTGAGAGTCCCATGGACTGCAAGAAGATCAAACCTATCCATTCTGAAGGAAATCAGCCCTGAGTGCTCACTGGAAGGACAGATCCTGAAGCTGAGGCTCCAATACTTTGGCCACCTCATGAGAAGAGAAGACTCCCTGGAAAATACCCTGATGTTGGGAAAGATTGAAGGCACAAGGAGAAGGGGACGACAGAGGACGAAATGGTTGGACAGTGTTCTCGAAGCTACCAGCATGAGTTTGACCAAACCGCGGGAGGCAGTGGAAGACAGGAGTGCCTGGTGTGCTCTGGTCCATGGGGTCATGAAGAGTCGGACACCACTAAACAACAACAACAGGAATAAAGGCCCAGGTCCAGTCCACAGCAATCCGCCACTTAAAGGATCATGTAGAAAGAATCGTGGGGGAAACATTTATCGCAGTGATAGTGTTAGTCCTACGCATGCACAGTTCTCCACCAACCCATAAATCATCAAATCAGCCTTGTGAGGTAGGTTATTCTGAGAGGGGTAGCTTAGGTCATGGCTGAGTGAGGATTTACGACTCTTAACATCTGTATGGTAGGCTAGGTTGCAGCCACTACGGACTCATAGAACTGTCAAGTTGGAAGGCACCCACTGGTCATCTGGTCTAGCCCACTGCAAATCGTTGCTGCTAATGAATTTCTTCCCAGAGGAGCTCAGCGTGGCAAATACATCACTAAAACAAAAAGACGGTTTAAACACAGTCTCTCTGTTGCGTCAATCAATCCCTGCAAATGCCAAAGGCCCCTGCATGTAGGCAAGCTTCACCGAATTTCCAGGACATGATCCAGCTAGGCAAAATCATCCTTTTTCACTTTGTAACCAGAGGTTCAACTGAATAGAATCTGAATCACATGCACCACAAGGCCTATGCAGCCTCAACTTAAGGTGGCTCCCCGGCCTGGCTTTGCACTGCAAAGTTTGAAGCAGCACGTGCAACAAAATGGCATCCAGCATTCAAGAACCTCCTCAGCTTGCATTAACTAGCCACACAAAGGCATACAAGCTACACCCCCCAGTCGTTCTTAGACTTCTTATTGGGGGAGCAACACAGCCAAGCAACACAGTTGGAGCCTCCCTCCTCCCTGGCTGGCAGGGAGGGAGGGAGAGGAGCTGCTTCCTTTGAAATTTAAGGGACATTTAAGGGACATCCATCAATAAGGGACAGCAGCGGGACAGGGCGCTGGAATAAGGGACACTTGACAGCTATGAACCTGAAGCGTATGTAACTTGAAGCGTATGTAACCCGAGGTATCATGTAATACATGTTCTTTGTACTTTTGTCCATTTACTGTATTTATTTCCCTGATTTGAACTATAACATGGTGATTTTATTGAGTCAAAATGAGAGTACTCCTAAACATTTTTTAGGAAAAAAGCACTGCCAAGATCTCTCTCAATCACCATGTGGTAGTGGAAGAAAAGTGGTGGTTGACGTGCCCAGCTGGACCTCAATTTGTCCCAGGCTCATATAATTTCTCTCTCTTCCTTCTCCCCCCCACCAAAAACAGCTTTTCAAGTGGGTATGATTCATGCTATAAACTGATCGTGAAGCTGTTGTCTGCAGACTCGGAAGTCCTTAAAGAACATCAATACAAAGAACCTTGTGTGTCAACGTGGTTTCCGGTGAGCTGAGCCTGAGTAGAAAATGCAAGCTTTGTTAAACTAGTGGAGGGTTGTCTATTGGGGTGAAAGGGGTCCCACCAACCTCCGTCTGCTACGATGTGCAGGCCTTCTTGTGTAAATACTTCATAAAAGATATATACCACTAGATTGTAGAAAACCTCAAAGTGTCTTACTGACAAGCAGCTCATCTGGTTGACTACCTGCGAGCTTCCTCCTCTTGTTTAACATCCGGCAAGAGGAGAATGGGGACAAAACTAAGAGGAGAATGGGGACAAAGTAGTCTGCCTCTGCCTCTCCTTGGCTCTGACTCCCCCTACTGTTGGCTTCCCCTCTTCCGCCCCTCCAGGGGGAGAGGTTGCATCCTGGAACTTCTCCCCCAGACCCAGCAGCCTCCTCCCTTTTCTCTCTCCTCTCCAGGTTTCACATACTATTTACGACTGCCCTCAAGGTGTCCGTCATATCCTCTTTGAACACGAAGTGCACACGGAACCCCATTTTCCCGGTCTCCTTAAGTACCTCTTCCCAGAGCAAGGCCCAAGTGAAGACGGGGAGCCATCCTGGGGTGGGATGAGGGTGTTGCAAAGCAGCATCACACTTCACCCACCACTAGTGGCAGAAGAAGTGGATGACGATTACTACGACTACCACTACAGAGATTACCCCGATTCATCGGAGCATTCCAGCGGTGACGAATTGCCTTACGGGTTTTTTTACAGTGCGTCTGTTTGTGATTCGTGGTACAATTATGACTGGTACAATGATGACCGCTCCTCTCCTTAACGCCATCATCCCTTCTCTCATCTGCGCTAAATTTGCACCCAGTTGTAGCTTCGATTTTGGGTGCTCTTTGCTTCTCTCAACCTGTATCTTTTGCAGATGCTCTGTTTCTACATATCTGTGATCTAGAAGCATGTCTGAATATGAAAACAAGGCAAGAGATGGGTGTGGCGTTTGCCTCCTAGGATGGGACATAAGGAAAGGGTTAAATGAGTGTGATGTGTTTGGCCAGTGGGAATGCAAGGGGAGGAGTAAAAGTTAGAGTGGGAGGTTTTGAAAGTCTGTTGAGTTCTGGGAGTCGGAGAAGGAAGAGGGAGGAATAGGCAGTGGGTTGGTTGAATTGTATTGTGAGAGAGTGAGAGGAATTGTTAGGTGGAGTCAGATAGTTGGAATAATCAGTTTGAAGTTGTTAGAAACGTATAGGACAGCAAAGGAACTAAGATTAATAAACTGACAAGAAAAATTAACTGAAACCATACGCTTGTTCCTGCATTTAAAAATAAACTTGATTATTTAGAATCATAGAATCATAGAATCATAGAATCATAGAGTTGGAAGAGACCACAAGGGCCATCGAGTCCAACCCCCTGCCAAGCAGGAAACACCATCAGAGCACTCCTGACATATGGCTGTCAAGCCTCTGCTTAAAGACCTCCAAAGAAGGAGACTCCACCACACTCCTTGGCAGCAAATTCCACTGTCGAACAGCTCTTACTGTCAGGAAGTTCTTCCTAATGTTTAGGTGGAATCTTCTTTCTTGTAGTTTGGATCCATTGCTCCGTGTCCGCTTCTCTGGAGCAGCAGAAAACAACCTTTCTCCCTCCTCTATGTGACATCCTTTTATATATTTGAACATGGCTATCATATCACCCCTTAACCTCCTCTTCTCCAGGCTAAACATGCCCAGCTCCCTTAGCCGTTCCTCATAAGGCATCGTTTCCAGGCCTTTGACCATTTTGGTTGCCCTCCTCTGGACACGTTCCAGTTTGTCAGTGTCCTTCTTGAACTGTGGTGCCCAGAACTGGACACAGTACTCCAGGTGAGGTCTGACCAGAGCAGAATACAGTGGCACTATTACTTCCCTTGATCTAGATGCTATACTCCTATTGATGCAGCCCAGAATTGCATTGGCTTTTTTAGCTGCCGCGTCACACTGTTGGCTCATGTCAAGTTTGTGGTCAACCAAGACTCCTAGATCCTTTTCACATGTACTGCTCTCAAGCCAGTTAACAACGTTAACAACTGTCTGGACTCCATGTGTCCCTGGGAGAAACGGGTGGCGGCAAGAAAGTAAGCAACCACAGTGGTGGCACAGGGTCAGTAGACTGTGAGACGTCCAGGGGTCCTGTGTGATCGCCACAATGGGCTGGCTAGGAGGCTGGTGAAAACTGACTCTCTATTTTTTATTTTTTAAGTGAGATGGTTTTGGGATAGCAAGGGGTCCTCTTCTCCCACCCCCATTGGATAGGGCACATCGCAATGCTGGGTGGCAACCAGAACTTCTTTTCTGCAGATCATGGCATCAGTGACACTGGCAAAGATGGATCTAAAAAGAGACCCCCTATTTTAACCCTGTGTGTTGAACCAAAGGTGAACAGTTCCGTAAACACTGCTAATGCCATCTTAATTGGGAAACCCTAGCCTGCGAGCGCTCCACTTGGAAATCAGCCTTTACGAAAAGTGTCATGGGCTTTGAAGACACTCGAACTCGGGACGCAAGGTTAATAGGTTTCCTGCAAGACAGGATTCTGCTGTATCCCCTTCTGTGATGTATGTATGATGTATTGCAGGGTGGCCTTAAGCTTACAGGGTGGGCAATTTCAAAAAGTCTATATAAGGGTTTGCACCCCATTGTTCTGGGTTCCTCCTCCCTCCTGCGTGTGGTGAGTGGGGACCCTGTTGCAACAGTTGGATAAAGATCAGGCTTACTAGCTGCTTTGCTTCTCAATGTTCTCTGGTTGGCCTCTGTTATTTTCTCCTACAAATAGGGAACCTACGTAAGGACTCTATCTGGGGTCTTGGATACCCCATAAGGGAAAAAGGGCAGATTTTGTTTACAACACCAGCACTGCCATGTTAAGTGTGAGATAGATGTGGGACAGAAGCCCCAGTACAATGCATGAATAATGAAAAGGACTTAGTTTGTTGGGCTGAAGTTCTTTAAGTTGCAGTTCTTAGCTGGGGGTGGGGGTGGATAATGGGCTTTTATTTTATTTTTGAAAGGCCTCCACATTTGAAGCCTCTGTTATAAGAATTTTAAGGCCTCAGATATAGAATAAATGTATGTATGGAAGTGAGAGCTGGACCATAAAGAATGCTGATCACCGAAGAATGGATGCTTTTGAATTATGGTGCTGGAGGAGACTCTGGAGAGTCCCATGGACTGCAAGAAGATCAAACCTCTCCATTCTGAAGGAAATCAGCCCTGAGTGCTCACTGGAAGGACAGATCCTGAAGCTGAGGCTCCAATACTTTGGCCACCTCATGAGAAGAGAAGACTCCCTGGAAAAGACCCTGATGTTGGTGTGATAAGAATTTTAAGGTCTTGGATATATCTTAAATGTTCATAAATGTACCAACCAAGCACCTACATAGATCAGCACAGGAAACCCAACCTGAAACCATTTTTGATTCCCAAACTGACCAAATGTTTTCTCTGCAAGGTCAAAGGAAAATGGAAAAGCTTCCCCATTGCATTTTCCTTCACAAATCCTGTCTTAAGGGTATGTCTGTCTGTGTTTGAATAGGGTGAGCCTGTGACCTGGCTCAGGAACTAAGTACAGTGGTACCTCGGGTTAGGTACTTAATTCGTTCTGGAGGTCCGTTCTTAACCTGAAACTGTTCTTAACCTGAAGTACCACTTTAGCTAATGGGGCCTCCTGCTGCTGCCGCACCGCCGGAGCACGATTTCTGTTCTCACCCTGAAGCAAAGTTCTTAACCTGAGGTACTATTTCTGGGTTAGTGGAGTCTGTAACATGAAGCGTCTGTAACCTGAGGTACCACTGTATATGTGTTTGCCTTGTACAGTTATGAATATATATATATATATACGAAAGCAAATATATATATATATATATATATATATACACACACATATATATATATACATATACACACACACACACACACACACACACACACACACAATTCTTATAACAATAACAATATAACAATAAGATATACAGTGACTTCTGGTGCCCATAGAGAGTGTGATATGGTGACAGGCACAGAGGTCAGCAGTAGGTGGCACCAGAAGCGGCTATAGGCAGAGTTGACCGATTGCAGTTTTGTTCCCATCATCCTTCCTGATGAGATTTACTAGGAGAAACATCTAGACCAAGGAGGAGGAAGGCGACAGATAACTCCACCCCCCTGGCCCACTTAACAGCTAGAAAGCGGGCACACTGAGAAGTTGGGGGTGCCCCACTTCCACCCATAGACCACCCACCGCTGCTTGTTTGTATGTACTCCCTTTCTCAGGCACCTGCTGTCTCCCCCCACCCCATCATAAAAAAACCCCAGCCCCTGTTTCCACCTCCCTTGCTCTCCCTCCAACACCTTCCTTCTGGGCTGCCTCCGCCTCCTTTCCTTTCATGTTTAGGTGATAAGGTAAAGGGACCCCTGACCATTAGGTCCAGTCGTGGCCGACTCTGGGGTTGCGACATTCATCTCGCTTTACTGGCCGAGGGAGCCGGCGTACAGCTTCCGGGTCATGTGGCCAGCAGGACTAAGCTGCCTCTGGTGAACTAGAGCAGCGCATGGAAACGCCGTTTACCTTCCCGCCGGAGCGGTACCTGTTTATCTACTTGCACTGGTGTGCTTTCGAACTGCTAGGTTGGCAGGAGCAGGGACTGAGCAACGGGAGCTCACCCCGTTGCGGGGATTCAAACCGCCGACCTTCTGATTGGCAAGTCGTAGGCTCTGTGGTTTAACCCAGAGCGCCACCCGCGTCCCTGTGCCACCTGTGTCCCTGCGTTTGGGTGATACACCGTTGCTAATCCGAGCAGGAGGTTTCTGGAATCATGCAAATAGGTGTTTGAACAGGGTTTTTTTTATTACTTGTATATGCATTCTCCTGCCTCCACTATCACAAAGCAGCAAAACAGAGATCTTTTTGAGATGTGCCAAAACAGTCTCTGCATTTCTTTTTCCAGCGAAAGGAGCAAACACAAGACAAGAACAGGCACTTTCAGCAGCAAAGTGGCGAGAAAGGCTGCCCCCTGCTGGTGAGGAGGAGGGCATGATTTTAACTGTCTCCACACACCTGTGGAAAAGAAATGTTAGCAGACAGACGTTAAGACCCTGAAAACAGGTTTGCCCCTCCTGGAGAAAAAGCTTTACAATGGGACGTGCCGATCTTAATAGAGCCATAAGGGCAGGAGTCTTAGGTTGGGCTGAAGCTAAGGCCTCTCCCCACACAACTGCCCCCTACCCAGGTTGGGGGTACTATTCGTTCTCCAAGCAAAAACCAGCACAATTCAGGTACCAGATTCCATTCTTCCCTCTGTGTGGCGCCCGATCAGAGCCTGAAGGCATAAAACTCCTGGTATCCGATGAAAAGTCCATCCAGCTCTAACTTCCCACAGCAGGGAACCAGATTCCTCCCATTTGCTGCTATTTTGGCCCAGAAGTATTTGGAGGTAGACTGCGTCTAAAGCTGGAGGTTCCATTTTTTTTTTTTTTGGTCATTGCAGCTGATGCATCCATTCATAGAATTCACCACCACCATAAAGTTGGTCTGACTTGCTCTCTAAAGCCAGAGGACATGACCACATCCTTGCAATAACCAGTGATCCGGAAATCCTGGCCCAACCCGCCACCTTGTCGAACAAACCCGCTACATCGCTGCTTGCACCCTAGCCAGGAATAGCAGAGAACACCTGAAAGTTGGGTTTGCATACAGACATACAGGGAAATGGAGAGAAGGATCCAGCTTGCCATCCGCCCAGCCACCAATACAAACCGACGACATCACCTTAGGCAGAGTCAGACCACCAGATCCATGCAGCTTGGTGCTATCTACACTGGCTGGCAATGGATCTCCAGGGTCTCGGGCAGGGAGCGCCCCCAGCTCTACCCGGAGGTACCAGAGATCCCTTCTGCGTACAGAGCAAGGGCTCCCTCAATGAGCAACTGCCTCCCCATAAAAATTAGAAGACGCTAGCCCTCATGATTAGAATAAGGTAAAGGTAAAGGGACCCCTGACCATTAGGTCCAGTCGCGAACGACTCTGGGGTTGTGGCACTCATCTCGCTTTATTCGCCGAGGGAGCCGGCGTACAGCTTCTGGGTCATGTGGCCAGCATGACTAAGCCATGAGCCAGAGCAGCGCACGGAAACGCCGTTTACCTTCCTGCCAGAGCGGTACCTATTTATCTACTTGCACTTTGACGTGCTTTCAAACTGCTAGGTTGGCAGGAGCGGGGAACGAACAACGGGAGCTCACCCTGTCGTGGGGATTCGAACTGTTGACCTTCTGATCGGCAAGCCCTAGGCTCTGTGGTTTAACCCACAGCGCCACCCGTGTCCCTCATGATTAGAATAAAGAACTGGTTTAAACAGGAAGGTGCCTTTTCCTGTTGGTCCATCTATGTCAGTGCTTCCTACACTGACTGGCAGTGGCTCTCTGGGCTTCAGGCAGGAGTTTCCCCCAGCCTTACCTGAGCAGGTGCGCTCCTATAGAACTAGTGCATCTCCCTTGCAGGCCTGCCTCCAAATTGATGGGGCTGTTTCCCCTCTCCTCTCCCCACCACTAAAAAGCCCCCAACTTTCTTTTAAGCTGGCTGATAACTTTCTTTTTCAAGTGTGGGCATTTATATGGTCCTCTAGGAGATATTTTTAAAATAAAAAAACTGGCTTTATGACCGACATAAACGCCAACTCTGCTCTCAAGATGTAAAGGAAGTGGCGTCCTGACTGCGGACACACAGGCCAGCCAATCAGCGCTGCACGCAGCCATGACCGACACAAGGGCTAGCCAATCAGCGCTTCAGGGAGCCAGCTTGCTCCAAATAAACTGGCAAAACAGGTTGTCTTCAAAAAAAGGGATCCTTCTCAAGGGCAGCAATGGAAGAGGATTATTGGCTGTGCAAATTTAAAGGGGCCAGGAAGTTGATGCTTCGCCCATCAACCACGCGAAAGAAAGAAAGTGCTGAAAAGGGAGGTTTTATAGATATATGTATATATGTCTCCCTAAAAAATCCAGCCAAGCCTCTCAGCGCCATGAGCTTTCACTCTGCCACCTCCGGCTCAATGGTTATGCTGCTGTTGGTGACTCTGATGCCGTACCAGCCTGCCCAATACTGGGTGTCACTGCCTCCGTGGTGAAGGATGACGTGGCGGACTCCACGAGGGTAATTGTGAAACGTGTGCGAGACCTGGAGAGAGAGATGGAATAATAATAATAATAATAATAATAATAATAATAATAATAATAATTTATTATTTATACCCCGCCCATCTGGCTGAGTTTCCCCAGCCACTCTGGGCGGCTCCCAATCAAGTATTAAAAACAGTAGAGCATTAAATATTAAAAACTTCCCTAAACAGGGCTGCCTTCAGATGTCTTTTAAAGATAGGATAGCTGCTTATTTCCTTCACATCTGAAGGGAGGGTGTTCCACAGGGTGGGCGCCACTACCGAGAAGGCCCTCTGTCTGGTTCCCTGTAACCTCACCATGAGGGAACTGCCAGAAGGCCCTCAGTGCTGGACCTCAGTGTCCGGGCTGAACGATGGAGGTGGAGACGCTCCTTCAGGTATACTGGACTGAGACCGTTTAGGGCTTTAAAGCTCAGCACCAACACTTTGAATGGTGCTCGGAAACGTACTGGGAGCCAGTGTAGGTCTTTCAGGACCGGTGTTATGTGGTCCCGGCGGCCACTCCGAGTCACCAGTCTAGCTGCCGCATTCTGGATTAATTGCAGTTTCCGGGTCACCTTCAAAGGTAGCCCCACGTAGAGCGCATTGCAGTAGTCCAAGCGGGAGATAACTAGAGCATGCGCCACTCTGGCGAGACAGTCTGTGGGCAGGTAGGGTCTTAGCCTGCGTACCAGGTGGAGCTGGTAGACAGCCGGCCTGGACACAGAATTAACCTGCCCCTCCATGGAGAGACTCCCAGGCTGTGCAGAGGAAGAGGTTTGGATGCTGCGAAGTTTCTCGGCCTGATCGCCTCGTAAGGCCACCTTCGCGGGATAAAGAAGCAAAAGGTCCGAACATCCCAGCATCCTGTTCTCCAGGTAGCCAATCGGATGTCGCAACATCAAGAACCTCGCGAGGCACAGAGGCAGCAGCCCTCTGCTGATCTTTTAAGGCTGTATACCTGCTCATAGTAGACCTACCGAAGTTACCTGACCACTGCAGTCCATGGGCAAGATTACTGCAATGCGCTCTACGTGGGGTTGCCCTTGGGAGTGGTTCGGAAACTCCAGCCAGTGCAGATTGCTGATGGGTCGAGACCACTTGACACCATTGTTAAAGCGTCTCCCCTGCCTGCCTGTCTACTGCCAAGCCAGGTTCAAGTTCCTTGCACTACTTTACAAAGCCTTGAACAACTTTAGGTCCAGGCTACCTCAAGCGTCCCCTGAACCCTTATCTCCCAGCTCAAGCACTGACATCCTCTGCAGGAGTGTTATTTCACAACTCACTTGACAACAAGAAAACAAGCTTTTAGTGTTTTAGTTCCCAGTCCTGTGGAACTCTCTGCCACTAGAGGTTCAGCAGGTGCGCCTTTTGTGCCGACGTTTAAATGCCTGCTGAACTTTTCTATTCCTCCAGGCCTATGCAGACTTTTAAGAATACATTTTCCCAGAGTTTCTGATTTTAACTACAGTGGTACCTCTGGTTACAGATTTAACGTATTTTTCGCTCTACAAGACGCACCAGATGATAAGATGCACCTAGTTTTTGGAGGAGAAAAGCAAGAAAAAATATTCTGAATCCCAGAAGCCAGAACAGCAAGAGGGATCTGGCTTCTGGGATACCCGCTGAAGCCTCTCCTGGGCAGTGGGATGAAGGTTCCCCCTGCCCGGAAGAGGCTGTGCGTGGCTAAGCTGCCCTTTGTCCCTTCCCCCACCTTCCGCAAAAGCCAGCCAAGAGCCGTGCGCTCTTTAAAGGGAGCACGGCTCTTGGGGGCTCTTCTGGGAGATGGGGGAAGGGACAGAGCCCCGTGCTCTGTCCCTTCCCCCCACTTCCCGCAAGAGCTGTGCGAAGCCTCTGCAGGGGAGTGGGGAGCCTTCATCCCGCTGCCCTGTGGAGGCTTCGCGCGGCTATCCCAAAGCCAGAACAGCTAGTGGGAGTGCTGCACAGTGCTCCCTCTCCCTGTTCTGGCTTCCGGCTTAGCCGAGCAGCCTGCATTCGCCACATTTTCCCTTACTTTTTAGGAGGGAAAGAGTGCATCTTATAGAGCGAAAAATACGGTAATTCATTTCAAGGTGCCATGCGCACCCCAAAAAATCCGTAACTAGAGGCACAGCTTCTGTGCACACACGTGGTGCGATAGAGCGCTTCTACGCATACACGAGCAGCGAAACCTTGAAGTGTTTCCAGGTTTGCCACAGCCATAACCCGAAGATTCCATAATCTGCAGGTTACACAACACGAGGTACCACTGTATATGGTTTTCTATATGTTGTAAGCCACTCTGGTGGGGTTTTTTATTTTAAACGAATAGTGGTCTACAAATATATTTCTATAAATAAATCAACTGGTGTACTTGAATATCAGTTAATGGAAATCATAGGTATTGAGATCGCTGTTTCTGCCCTCAAACTGGCCACTTTGTAGGATGCTGGACTACAAGAGCCCCACGAGGACCAGAAACCGGAAAAAAAAACAAATGCCCAGCTTGCAGTTGTGCTCTGGGGGAAGGCAGAGCCATGCCAGGCCCACCCCACTGCCCCGCCCCACCCTGATGCCTTCACCTCGTGCCATGTTGCATCGCTCCACGGTTCAATGACCACGTCTTCGGGGTGAAATTCTTGCAGGACGATGTAGTCTGCGGAAAGAAGCTCCACCCGGAGCTGGTAGCGACAGCCGCAGTCGTATCGGGCAGCATACCTGGGATACGGAACACGAGGAATAAAAGGATGTCACAACTGGACAGGTGGGCGCAGACCCCAGCCCTAACCTTGCGTCTTTGCGGCATCCGGAGCCGGATTTAGGTTTGATGAGGCCCTAAGCTACTGAAGGTAATGGGGCCCTTTCTATGTCCAGCTGTCCTTTGTCAACAACAAATTGCCACTGTTTTTTTGTGTTGAATATATGCTATATGGTAATTTATGGACCTAAAGCCATTTGCACATAACAAAAGATGTACATCATAGGAGCCTACACAACACAAAACACTGTTGGTGTATGTAGGTTTTATTTTATTTGTTTTTTATCTTATATTTTGGAAATGTACATCCAGGTTTTTTTCCTTTAAATTTTTTTGGGGCCCCCAAGAGAGTGGGGTCCTAAGCTAGAGCTTGTTTAGCTTATACGTAAATCTGGCACTGGAGGTCGGTAGTGCGGTGTCAAATTTGGAAGTTCTGGGGCCCTTCCTCCAAGGCCACCCTACCTGCTCACAGCCACACACCTGCAATTATCTTATAATTATATAATACTAATAACAAGGGAATGGGACGCAGGTGGCGCTGTGGGTTAAACCACAGAGCCTAAGACTTGCCGATCAGAAGGCCGGCGGTTTGAATCCCCGCGGTGGGGTGCGCTCCCGTCGCTCGGTCCCAGCGCCTGCCAACCTAGCAGTTCGAAAGCACCCCCGGGTGCAAGTAGATAAACAGGTACCGCTCCGGCGGGAAGGTAAACGGCGTTTCCGTGCGCTGCTCTGGTTCGCCAGAAGCGGCTTAGTCCTGCTGGCCACATGACCCAGAAGCTGTACGCCGGCTCCCTCGGCCAATAAAGCGAGATGAGCACCGCAACCCCAGAGTCGGCCATGACTGGACCTAATGGTCAGGGGTCCCTTTATCTTTACCTTTACCTTTAATAACGAGGGATGCATTGCAACTATCAGTGCAGATCTCCACAAGTTGCCTGGATCTACTACTTTCACGGGCAAATGATTTGGAGTGCTGCACTATCAATTTTCAAGGTGACTTTAGAAGTTCCACTGTACTCAATAAAAGCTTGCACACCATACCCTTGAAAACTTGCATTTCAGTGCTCCTAAATGCTGAGCTTTTTTTCTTTTGTAAATTTATTTATTTTCCACAGTTACATTTCCACAATTAAAAACAAAAGTTAACTCACGTTTCTACCAGATCTGGATTTATACAGATACATTTTCACGAACCTTCTCTTTGAGATTCTTTGAATCTCTAGACTTCCCTGCATACCCTCTTCTGGCTCCTTCTATAAACAAAATTCTGCTGCATTTCCATACTTAGGTAAAGGTAAAGGGACTCCTGACCATTAGGTCCAGTCGTGGCCGAATCTGGGGTTGCGGCGCTCATCTCGCTTTATTGGCCGAGGGAGCCGGCGTACAGCTTCCGGGTCATGTGGCCAGCAGGACTAAGCTGCTTCTGGTGAACCAGAGCAGCGCATGGAAACGCCGTTTACCTTCCCGCCGGAGCGGTACCTATTTATCTACTTGCACTTTGAGGTGCTTTCAAACTGCTAAGTGGGCAGGAGCAGGGACCGAGCAACGGGAGCTCACCCGTTTAGTAAGTCCTAGGCTCTGTGGTTTAACCTACAGCGCCACCCGCATCCCATTTCCATACTTACACTTATCCAATTATTATTTCCCTTAATTTTATCTAATCTTCTATTAGTTGCAAGTGTTCACTTAAAACCCTGCCACTGTATCAACCTGTTTACAGTTTATAGCTTGTTTATAGCTTTGAAGCACACAGAACAACTCGCTTTCCACATGCCTTCTCCAGAGGGACTCTAGGAGCCCGTTCTCAGTGGCCGACTTGCCTCTTTTCACTCCCGTTGGCACAAAGAATTAGAAGACTCCTTCTCATTGGCTAAAAAGCTTCACTTTTGTGCAGATTGGTCAGCTCTGGGATGCTGGAGTCAGAGACCCCACTGCAGAAATAGTATCTAGACCCAGGGCCACTACCCCATTGGAGGAGATTAATGGTGAACATACCGGTACCTTTGCAAATAGCTACCCCTGCAAGGAATTAAGTGTGCCTCATTCTATAGCAAATAAAGTGGGCTTTCAGTGCTGTTACCCCTTCCTCCCGTTTTTGTGCCCTCCTTTCTCTGAGTTCTCTCCCACCCCAATTTACTTACCAATCCTTCACCACAATAGCTGGCTTGACCTCGTCCATCAGCTCATCCCAGTAGCCGTGATTCTTTAAGGTAACAAGCTGGTTTTTGAGGCAGAGCCTGCAAAGGCACATTGGAGGTGTTCAAAAGTACCAGTGGTTCAAGGGGGGGGGGGCAGGGAGTGCGTGTGGCAGGGAGGAGAGGTTGCAACAAGCAAACAAACACCTTCAGAGTCACTTTCTTGAGAGGGAGGGAGACCACACCACTGAGATTCCCGTTGGGACATTTTGATCTCTTCTCCATGGGGCCATAATAATAATAATAATAATATTTGTACCCTGCCCATGACAATAAAGATATTATTCATTATTATTCATTATTCATCTGGCTGGGTTTCCCCAGCCACTCTGGGTGGCTTCCAGCAAAGATTAAAAATACATCAAAATGTCACACATTAAAAACTTCCTTGAACGGGGCTGCCTTCAGGTGTCTTCTAAATGTCAGGTAGTTGTATCTCTTTGACATCTGACGGGAGGGCGTTCTACAGGGCGGGTGCCACCACCGAGAAGACCCTCTGCCTGGTTCCCTGTAACCTCACTTATCTCAGGGAGGGAACTGCCAGGAGGCCCTCAGTGTCTGGGCAGAACGATGGGGGTAGAGACGCTCCTTCAGGTATACTGGGCTGAGGCCGTATGCCAATGCTTTTCTTGTAGGGGGGAAAAGTGCCGGTATTCACCAGCAAGTGGGGCAGAGCCTGGGGGAGGGGCGTAGCCTGACGCCAAAGCTGGACAGTGAGGGCGGGTTAGCTGCTTGGTGCTCCTGCCCACGTGAAGAGGCCTCCCCTGCCTGGCTTTGGGAAGGAGGCAGCAGGGCTCTAAAATCCTGTCAGAGCACCCTGCTTCCTTCCCCAAGGTGGGCAAGCGCTTCCCCAGGCTTGGAGAAGTATGCATAATACTCTGACAGGAATTTGGAGCCCTCCAGTCTCCCCTGCAAAAGGTGGCAGTACTGCACACCGCCAGAGAAAAAGCTCTAGGAAACCGCTAAGGATTTTCTCTGCATGGTGTCTTCCGGAGCTGAGCCGAAGCACTGGAAACAGCCTTCGGGGCTGGAAAGTCTCCGCGCAAATTTAATAATAATAATACATTTTTTATTTATGCCCCGCCCTTCCCAGTTCAAAAACCGGGCTCAGGGCAGCTAACAACAAATTTAAAACACTTAATTGTAAAAACAGCATAAAATACACTATAAAAACATGAATAACAATAAAATTCCAAATTCAGAAATCAATTTAGGGGAAATAAGCATTAGATAATCCCCAGGGCTAGCTGGGCCCTACTTGGGCCAGCGAGGAGGCCGGAGGAGAATTAGCTGTGGGGTCTCAGAGCGGGTGATCTTCATAAAAGGGGAGGGGGAGGGAAGAAAAGGGAAATAAAAGATCAGGCTGAATTCAAATTAAATTTAAGGGGGGACGGAAGGACTAATGGGGCAAACGAATGCGTCAACCCAATTTTACGGGAGGAATGAGGATGCTGCGTCGCTCTGGGACACAATTCTCATCATCTCCAGTCATCGGCTCTGCTGGCTGAGGGGGGAGGTCTAAAATATCCTGAAGGCCACAGGTTCACCATATTTGAACCGTTACTTGCCTTTGCTGCCCCTAGCTAACACCGTCAGAACTCCGCTTCCTTTTAATGCTGAGCTGGAGAAGCTCCAGATGTTGTATGACATCTCCCATTATCCCATGCTGACTGGGGCTGATGGGAGTCCTGGATGGCTACAGGTTCCTCATCCCTGAACTCCATCACTTGCCTTTACTGCCCCTGGCTACCACCGTAACTGTCAGTTTGCATTTCTTAGTGCAAAAAGCATTGCTCTGATATGTAGAGATCTTTCCTATTCTACTTATTCTGGAAGCTTTGTAGTGAACAGGTGGGATTGCTATGAGGAATTATAACAAATATAGAGTAAACCATCTGTGTCAGCAATGAAAGCATTGCGTTGACTGGGTTTAAACTATTTTGATATGATTCTTGATCAATCCACACCTCTGCATCCCTCTTCCATTTCTCTTTCTTGACCAGTCACATACCCTGCCAGTTGCTTCGCCAGGCATGCCTCCTGGGCCATAAAGAAAGTGGGCAAGTTTCTTTGATGCAGCTTTTCTGATATGTTAATCTTAGGATGTTAATCTTAGGGAAGGTGATAATGATCGCTGTCTTCCTGGCCATCCTTCTTATCAAGTGCATTGCTTGTTCATGACCTCAGGGGTTGCCAAATGCACTCCTTTGTAGTTCTGTTTTGTTTACCCCAGAGATATGTGTGCTTAATTAGTTTTGGTAGTTTAACTTTGTCCCCACTTGGGGTTTGTTGAAATGCTCAGAAGATATCTGATTGGTTCTTACGAACACTCTGAAAAAAGTTCTTTTGTGAATAAAACGACCTGGGCTAGAGGGTGGAGACAGTGATTATTATACGTCTTGCTGGTTCAAGCCTCTGTGTGTATTCTTATTAACCAGAGTTCAATCCTTCCTTTGCTTTGGGAACGCCTCAAGCTTCTCCGTGTGACAGAAACAAGCAGAAGGTTCATGAACTTTGGGTTATTCCTTCAGAGAAGCTGAGTACAGCTGGCTTAAACTGGTTCTGTTATCACTTTCAGTCAAGGTCATGCTGTCTATAAAAGTAGGGCCAGAAGGAGTCTGGGTTTCACTTCCTATTCCTATCTCTTTTCCTTCTGGTGTGGTGTTCTGCACATAGTATGCTTAGTGTTAAGGCTTAGACTTATTCTAAGTTATTGTAAGTTTAAGTTACTTCTGCTGCAACTGGATTTCTTATGGACAGGGCCAATCCTGTATGTATTTTAGTTGTGACCATTATGCTCATTTGCCTTCAGTAGCAGTAAAGCTCCGCTGGATGAAATACAATTGCCTCTGGTCTATTTTTTGGGAATCTTGCAACGTTTAAGTTTTTACTTTGCTAACTATGTCGGAGTTCTGCTCTGGATCAATATTGAGTAGAATTCCATGACAATAACCACTCTGCCTTCTTTTAACTGAAATAAAAAATTAAGGTCTTATGTAGATAATAAAGGTTCATAAATGTGCCAAGCAAACACGTACATAAATATATAAACCACATGTCTGAAGCTGCACAGGAGAACAGCCATGTTGCCATTTTGACTCCCAAACTGGCCAGGTGTTTTTTCTGCAAAGTCAAATGGAAAAGCCTCCCCGTTGTCTTCTCCTTCACAAATCCTGTCTTATCTGTATATGAATAGGGTGAGCCTGTGATCTGGCTCAGGAACTAAGTATTTATCATTACAAAAGATTGGCCAGGCTCCCCAGGGAATCAATCCAGTAAGCATTAACAGGTAATCTGCCAGACAGGAGATAAACAACGACAGGAGGTAAACAAAGCACTCAGATTTCTGCTGTAGACCTCCCTTTCTGTGATGTAGGTATGATGTATCTGGGGTGTGGTCTTAAGCTACACCCCTTCTGTGATGTATGCATGATGTTTCTGGGGGTGGTCTTGGACTCCAGGGCTGGCAATTTAAAATGTCTATATAAGGGGGGACACACCTTGGTTCTGGGTCCTCCTCCTTTCCTGCGTGAGAGGGGGGCACCCTGTTGCAAATGTTCAATAAAGATCAGGCTTACAAGCCGCTTTGCTTCTCAATATTCTCTGGTTGGCCTCTGTTCTTTCCTCTGACCGATGGAGAACCTACAAAGGACTCTATAAGGGCTATTATGTAAGGGAATAAGGGCAGATTTTCGTTTATTACATAACACAGAGATGAGGGACCTGTGGCCCTCTAGGTGTTGCTGGACTCCAACTCCCATCATCCTGGAGCATGGCTACTAGAAACCCAACAACTTCTCAAAGCCACAGATTCCCCACCAACATCTGACAGGCAGCCACGATGACCCTACCTCCTGCTCTCTTTGGCAACCAGACAATGAGGCCAATCTGATCTCACCTTTCAGCATGGGTTACTTCCAATACTAGTCCTACTCAGAGTAGACCCACTGCAGTCAAGGGACATGACTGACTATGGTCCATTTCCCCCCTCAATGGGTCAATTCTCGAATGGAACATTGTCGGTATCTGGATGAAAACTGGTGCACCCTAGGAATCTCATTTCATTTTAAAAATAAATAAAAAATGGAAGTTACTAGTCCTCAAGACTGATTTAGGTCCAGGAATTTCAGCTGGCCTGTCTCTCAGTAGGACTTGGCTGGAGACAACCCAAAGGGTGGCATCTGGGTGCAAACTGGCATACCCGAAAAGGAAGAAGTTTGTCAGGTACAACGCTAAGATCTTTCACGTAATCCTCACCCGTAAGATGTCACGAAGTATTTGCGGACGTGCGGGTCAGGAAATTCCCTCCCATGGTTTCCAGGAAGGTCCTCAATCTTCCACTCGTCCCCTCCATTCTGTTCAATTTTCCAGGAGTTGAAGCCCGCTGTAGGGGAAAGCAGAAAGAGAAGATATAATGAAAGCAGAGGACACCGTCACTGTCCAATTGGCAGTGACCTTTTCCAAGTCCCTTGACAAGTACACAGAGCTGAAGGAGGAAACTGAAAGAGAGGCATTCATTTCTACTTCCTCTTTCAGCTAGATGTGCTTTTCAAGGCTCTGAATTGCTCTGACGGCTCTTGGCATTTTACCAGATCCTTCCATAGCTCAGTCGGCAGAGCATGAGACTCTTTAACCTCAGGGTTGTGGGTTCGAGCCCCACATGGGGCGAAAGATTCCCTCATTGCAGCGGGTTTAACTAGATAACCCTTGTGGTCCATAGCTGTCAACTTTCAGATTTGAAAATAAGGGATCAGCAGCCTCACGTGTCCCGGGGACAGTCTATGGGATATCTAACAATCCGGGATAGCAGTGGGAAGCAGCGCTGGAATAAGGGAATTTCCCACAGAAAAAGGGAATGTTGACAGCTATGTCGTGGTCCCTTCCAAGTCTACCATTCTATGATTCCATGACAGTGATCACAATGGCTGTTCTTTTCTCTTTATTTTTCGCCCATTGTTTTTTATTGAGTTTCAAAGGTTTTCAACAATCTGACACCGTGACAGAAACCAGAGCGCACGGAAACGCTGTTTACCTTCCCACCAAAGCGGTACCTATTTATCTACTTGCACTGGCGTGCTTTCGAACTGCTAGGTTGGCAGGAGCTGGAACAAAGCAACAGGAGCTCGCTCCGTCGTGGGGATTCGAACCGCCGATCTTCTGTTCAGCAAGCCCAAGAGGCTCGGTGGTTTAGACCACAGCGCCACCCGCCTCCTTTTTACATCCCATCCAGGGACAAGCGCTCAGGTCGGGAAGCAGGGAGGGCGAAGGGTGTGGCTTGTGGAGAAGGGGGCGTGGCTCACAAAATTCCTGAGGGCCAGACAGAAAGGACTCGAGGGCCGCATCCCATCCTCCAGACTTTTGAGGCCCAGCTCAACGCCACCCGCACCCCACCAACGTTTGAAGGAAGGGTGCTCCAAATCAGCTCAAAATCTGCGCCTAATAATAATAATAATAATAATAATAATTTATTTATACCCCACCCATCTGGCTGGGTTTCCCCAGCCACTCTGGGTGGCTTCCAACAAAACACTAAAATACAATAACCTGTTAAACATTAAAAGCTTCCCTAAACAGGGCTGCCTTCAGATGCCTTCTAAAAGTTTGGTAGTTTTTTTTCTCTTTGACATCTGGCGGGAGGGTGTTTCACAGGGAGGGTGCCACTACCGAGAAGGCCCTCTGCCTGGTTCTCTGTAACTTAGCTTCTTGTAGTAAGGGAACCGGCAGAAGGCCCTCAGAGCTGGACCTCAGTGTCCGGGCTGAACGATGGAGGTGGAGACGCTCCTTCAGATATACTGGACCGAGGCCGTTTAGGGCTTTAAAGGTCAGCACCAACACTTTGAATTGTGCTCGGAAACATACTGGGAGCCAGTGTAGGTCTTTCAAGACCGGTGGCCACTCCCAGTCACCAGTCTTGCTGCCGTATTCTGCAGTTGTAGTTTCCGGGTCACCTTCAAATGTAGCCCCACATAGAACGCATTGCAGTAGTTCAAGTGGGCGATAAACAGAGCATGCACTACTCTGGCGAGACAGTCTGTGGACAGGGAGGGTCTCAGCCTGCGTACCGGATGGAGCTGGTAAACAGCTGCCCTGGACACAGAATTGACCTGCGCCTCCATGGACAGCTGTGAGTCCAAAATGACTCCCAGGCTGCGCACCTGGTCCTTCAGGGGCACAGTTACCCCATTCAGGACCAGGGAGTCCTCCACACCCACCCGCCTCCTGTCCCCCCAAAACAGTACTTCTGTCTTGACAAGACAAGAACAAACCTTCGGCACAAGGGTTCTGAATTAAGTTCTTCCGCAGGGTGGAGAGGAAGTAGAATATCCTCCAGTCGGGAACGTTCCTATCCGGCGCACGGGGGTGGAACCCTTCAAGGTGACACTTTCGCTTCCACAGCGAAGGGAGGTCCACCAAGTTGCGCCACAGCAAGCAAACGAGGCGGCAGCGGAGAACCAGCTCCCTGGCGGGGACCAGGCACAGCACGTCGATCAGGATGTCTTCCGGCAAATCTCCGATGTTCACCATCTTACTCTGGGGTGTTCTCAGCTGTCTGCAAAAAAGGAAAAAAATAATAAATCGGTAAAAGGGCTGTTGAGGGAAGGGCCACATTTATTTATTTATTTTTGAAATAATTTTTCTTTGAATATAAAATCATAACATACACATACAACCATACACATCAACGATTAAAATATTCCTCTGAATCTCTGGACTTCACCTCCATGGGCCCTATTATTAAACCTTCCCTACTGCATCTTTTTCAATAGTCCCATGTTTTAAAGAACTCCATAGTACTTGCTAGGTTACAAGTGTTATCGCAATTCTGCTAATGTTTTCACCTGCTTGGAGTGGACTCCAAGATAAATTATACGTTTCCCCCATTCTTTGTTGAAGTTTTGGTCTTCTTGGTTCCTGAGCTTTCTGGTCAAGCGTTGCCATTTCGGCATAGTCCAACAACAGTTTAATTTGCCATTCTTCTCTATTAGCCATCCCTGGGCTGATAGCATCTGTGCGTCTGTCGTTGCATACATAAAGAGTATTTTCTGCTCCCTTGGGATATCAGCACCTACAAATCCTAATAGAAAAGCCTCTGGCTTTTTAAAAATTAAAGTTAATTTAAACAGCTATCCCCTACTACTCCTACTCAGAGTAAAGGTAAAGAGACCCCTGAACATTAGGTCCAGTCGTGGCAGACTCTGGGGTTGCAGCGCTCATCTCGTTTTATTGGCTGAGGGAGCCGGCGTACAGCTTCCGGGTCATGTGGCCAGCATGACTAAGCCGCTTCTGGCGAACCAGAGCAGCGCACGGAAATGCCATTTAACTTCCCGCTGGACTGGTACCTATTTATCTACTTGCACTTTGATGTGCTTTTGAACTGCTAGGTTGGCAGGAGGAGGGACTGAGCAATGGGAGCTCACCCCGTCATGGGGATTCGAACCACCGACTTTCTGATCGGCAAGTCCTAGGCTCTTGGTTTAACCCACAGCGCCACCCACGCCCCCCTACTCAGAGTAGACCCATTGAAATTACTGGATATGCCTGAGGTCCAATGGGTCTACTCTATGAGTAAAAGTGAGTTGAATACAACCCATATTGTACAATAATAATTTTAAGCAAACAATAAAACATTGCAAAAAGTAAATACGGTAAATCCTGGCATAGGGTTAGCATGAAATAATTTATAGACTGCTCCCCCCATCCCTGGCGTTTCAGAAGTGTATTGGTCTCAGCACCTGAACAGAACCTCCATACTCCAAGGCAATATACCTGACACTGTGTTCGGTCAAGAGGGAAGCAGGGCCATCTCCTTCATGCCTTCATGCCTTGATGAAGGCTTCTGTGGAAAGCAGATTGTCGAAACTAGAGATAAGTGTCCCGTCCCCCACTGGCTCTTATTATAGCTGATCTGAACCTCCATTTGTCAAGGCAGTATACCTCAGAGGATCATATGGGGGTGGAGTAGGAACAGCAGGGAAGGCCCTGCTTTCTTGTGAACTTCCTTAGAAGCTTCTACCCGGTTGTCACTGGAAACGGAATTATGGGCTAAATGGATTTTTGGAGCCTCCGCAAACCGAGAGTGTCTATCTGAGTGTCAAAATCTGTGGGAAATCTGCTGGGGGGGGGGCAGTGCCTGCTCTCCTACTATGCCTGGCAGTTCCCCAACAGTTCTGACAAAATTTCATGGCATAAAAATGGAATTTCCTGGTTCGTTCTTGACACCATTTTGCCACCCTCACCACCTGCTTGAAGGATAAAACTGATGGCTATTCACACAAAAAGTCTGGCATAGTGGTTAGAGGGCCTGGAAGAGACCAGGGTTCAAATCGCAATTCAGTCATTAAACTCAGCCCTAACCTCCCTCACAGGGATGTTGTGAGGAAAAAATGATGGGATTGGCAGGGAACCTTGGAAGAAAAGTGGGATATAAATAATAACAGCAATATTTGTAATATGAATTCATTGTTATCGTTATATTTTATAACCTGCCTTCTTTCCAGACCAGGACTGAAAGCTGCTTACAAAAATTATAATAACAGAGATTAAAAACCTAAAAGCTGAGAACATATAAAAGGTAATCATAGTCATTAAGCCACTAATAGAATTGAAACAATATTTTAAAAAATATTAATATACAGATAATAAATACACCCCTGCAGTATTCAAAAGCCCTTTCTTTAAAAATAAAAATATCAGTTCCCAAAGGCCTGTTGGAATAAACCAGTCTTTATTTAGCGGTTTTAATACCTATCTATCTCTATGCATATGAAGACTGTTATCAGAGCTGTGAAAGCAGCGCCTATAACTTCTGCCCCAACAAAACAGAAAGGACTAACAACAGGAGTTTCAGTTCCTGATTTATGTAACTCATTTTTCATTTTGGGTGTGGCTTTAAAGGTTAAAAGCATCCCAATGCCATGACAGCCACACGGTTTGGGCGGTGGCAGGGAGAGGGAGTGTTATTCCAGTTCAGCAATTTAATTCATTGTTAATAAACTACAGACTTCAACAGCGTTTGGTGTTTGTGTACGACAGAGAGAGAGAGAGAGAAGAGAAGAAGAGCAGGTTTATACAACAACCCTGTAGTGTGTACCCCACTATTAACATGAAGATGCCTATGCAACAACCCTGTCATGTAAAGGTAAAGGGACCCCTGACCATTAGGTCCAGTCGTGACCGACTCTAGGGTTGAGGCTCATCTCGCTTTAATGGCCAAGGGAGCCGGCGTACAGCTTCCGGGTCATGTGGCCAGCAGGACTAAGCTGCTTCTGGCGAACCAGAGCAGCGCACGGGAACACTGTTTACCTTCCCACCAGAGCGGTACCTATTTATCTACTTGCACTTCGAACCCCGGGGGTTAAACCACAGAGCCTAGAACTTGCCGATCAGAAGGTCAACGGTTTGAATCCCCGCGACGGAGTGAGCTCCCATTGCTCAGTCCCTTCTCCTGCAAGCCTAGCAGTTCGAAAGCACGTCAAAGTGCAAGTAGATAAATAGGTACCACTCCGGCGGGAAGGTAAATGGCATTTCCGTGTCCTGCTCTGGTTCGCCAGAAGCGGCTTAGTCATGCTGGCCACATGACCCGGAAGCTGAACGCTGGCTCCCTCGGCCAAAAAAGCGAGATGAGCGCCGCAACCCCAGAGTCGGCCGCGACTGGACCTAATGGTCAGGGGTCCCTTTACCTTTATAGCCTACATATAGTAGGGGGTATTTAAAATGAGAGTCATCATAGCGTCCTTTTCGAAATATGACAACTGTTTGTGCCATTCTAAATTATTTGAATGGTCTCTTGAGCAACAAACCCGCTTCCCAAAAAGATCGGGGTTTTTTTTTCAAGGAGGAAAGCGATAAGAAAATAAAATTGAATGTGTGGACGCAACACTTGCTTTGACGCAACATCAATACAGTGGTACCTCGGGTTAAGCACTTAATTCATTCCGGAGGTCCGTTCTTAACCTGAAACTGTTCTTAACCTGAAGCACCACTTTAGCTAATGGGGCCTCCTCCTGCTGCCGTGCCGCCGGAGCACGATGTCTGTGCTCATCCTGAAGCAAAGTTCTTAACCTGAAGCACTATTTCTGGGTTAGCGGAGTCTGTAACCTGAAGTGTATGTAACCCGAGGTACCACTGTATCACCTCCCTGCAAGCAAACCAGCCCATTTTGTCCAATCTCTTTTTGCAATCAAATCAAGGCAAAGCCAGAGAGAGAATGCCTTGGGGCAACTCTTGAGGCCTGGTCCAGTTCCCATTTCCGATTTCTGAGCAAACGAAACTCGCCACAGCCTTGCGGTGCAGACCTGACCTTTTTACGCGGCGAAGAGAACCAAAAGACGGCCACTTTTCAGCACCGCTGTTTATTATTCAACACTTTAAAAAAAAAAAAAAAAAAGCTTATCATCACAAATCTGGAAGTATACTTTATAATCGGATAACGCTCATATTCTTTACCCGGACTTGTTGTTTTAACCCGTCTGCAACTGTTCTGTTTTAGATACATCATAAGTGAAACAATAATAATAATATTTCGCTTGGTTATTTAATGTAAAAACATGGGATCAGCCCAGTATCCTGTTCTCACTGTGGTCAACCAGCTGCCCCAACCGGCTGCTCAAAAGCAAGACCCCCCAAAGCAGCAACAATTCCCCCCCCCCCGACCCCTGCCCCAAAACTACACACAGAAGCATCAAGATCCCCCCCCCCCCCCCCGCTTGTAGCACTGCCTCTATGCTGGTATCGGTAAGCTTTGCATGGCTTAAGGGGAGATTTTTTTTTTCTTGCGGAATGCACCCGGGAGAGGGGGTTGTCCACCGACTCAATCCTACAGACCCCTCTTGCGTTCTCACGTGCAAAAAACTCTCGCGAAACACACACGCGCAACAACAACCAACCTACCCCTTGTCTGCCTTGCACGAGGTCCCCATCCCTTAAAAAACAACAACAACAACTGGATTTTTACCTTTCCAGCGGAGCAATGGAAAACGAGTCTCTGCCCCGAGCAGCACCCAGTTGCAAAACGGAGAGAATGCAAAAAATGTGGGGCGGGGAGAAAGGGAGAAACAGAAAGTATCCAGGAGGAAATATTAAAATGACAAGCCGGGGGAAGTCCCGCCCGGTGCTCCTCCTCCACCAACCAGGCGGCCTCTGCTTCTGCTCCCAGAAGAAGGGAAATCCCAGGCGCCACACAGAGCTGAGAAAAGTCTAGAGTAGTGCCACTGTCGTCAGTCACCAGTTGGGGATTTCCAGGTTCTCTTCCAGGAAGCCATTCATCAGTTCCGTTTGCTGTCTCAACCCGAGCCTCCTGTCGTTGCTATTTTAAAATAATTTTTTAAGGTGGTCTTTATGTTAACGTTTTAAAATAGGAATGCTTCGTTGCGCATTTCAGCTACGGATCTTTATTTTGACAGTGTTTCTATTTAGGCAGATTTTAATCATGCTTTAAACTTTGTGTAACGATTTATTATCATGAGAATTTATAGACACTGGGTGCTTGGTTCCACTCACTCTGGAATGTAGTTATAACTGAGAAAATATTATTATTCCTATTAGTCTATTACTTCACCCTAAGCCCAAGGAACGAAATTTGAGGTTTCGACAAGGACTGGAACCAACGGAATTTTTTTATATGATTAGCACCCCTTCATTTTTGAGACAGCCCTCAGCACAAGCCCTGCAAATCTGAAACTGTGATAGGAATTTTATGTTACAGATAGGTAGCCGTGTTGGTCTGCCATAGTCAAAACAAAAAAAAATCCTTCCAGTAGCACCTTAAAGACCAACTAAGTTAGTTCTTGGTATGAGCTTTCGTGTGCATGCACACTTCTTCAGATACCCGGACTTCCATTTCATGCAGCTCAATGTGGTGCCTTTGGTATCTGAAGAAGTGTGCATGCACACGAAAGCTCATACCAAGAACTAACTTAGTTGGTCTTTAAGGTGCTACTGGGAGGAATTTTATGGTCTTAGATATATGGTAATGTTCATAACTGCACATACATAGATCAACACAGGAAGACCAACCTGGAACCATTTTGATTCCTAAACTGACCAAATCCTTTCTCTGCAAGGTTAAACTGGAAAAGCCTCCCCATTGTCTCTTTCCTCACAAATCCTGTCTCAAGGATATGTCTGTTTGAATAAGGTGTGAGCCTGTGACCTGGCCCAGGAAATAAGTATTTTACCACTACAAAAGAATGGCCAGGCAATCCAATCAAGTAACTTGCCAGACAGGAGATAAACTGTGACAGGAGAAAAACAACATTTAAATTTCTGTGATGTAGGTGGGATGTATCTGAGGGGTGGTCTTAGGATACACCCCTTCTGTGATGTATGCATAATGTTTCTGGGGGTGGTCTTGATCTAGAGAATGGGAATTTCAAAAGTCTTTATAAGCCCTTGCACAGCATTTTTGTGGGGGTCCTCCTCCTCCTGCGTGTGAGGGAGTAAGTACCCTGTTGCAACAGATCAATAAAGATCAGGCTTACTAGCTGCTTTGCTTCTCAATATTCTCTGGTTGGCCTCTGCTATTTTCTCCTACCAATAGGGAACCTATGTAAGGACTCTATATGGGCTCTTGGATACCCCATAAGGGAAAAAGGGCATATTTTATTTACAACAAAACTATACTTGATATTCCAGTAACACTATTGTTCTCTGCTTGGGCTGTGTTGCCCCGCTTCTTTCAAACCCAAGGCAGCTCTGAAACAGAAATTTGGAAAACAAAACTCTCTTGCAATCCTGCGTCCAGGATGCTTATTTTCTGTGCTACCCACACAGTCTGGATATTCCATGTTCCAAAGTTCAATTGTCTTTTTAAAATAAATATTTTTTCTTAAGTTTTCATTTTAACATCTCGAAATAAACATTTACACATTACCATATAATCCATGATTTCCCTTCTTCCACTTCCCTGACTCATTTATTTAACTATTTTTCCTGCATATTCTGCTATGTCCTTTTTTGTCAGCTCTCCAATTTTACATTTCATTTATTAGTTAAATTGTTGGATTTATCTTAATGCTACCAGTGTTTTCAAATGTGTACAGTTGATTTTCCATATAATCAGCAAATTTTTTCCACTCCTCTTGAAATGTATATTCCCGTTGCTCTCTTAATCTATTTGTCAGGTGAAATGGGCAAGCAGACAGTCCAAAAGAGTATTTCAGTATGTGAATTGGCAGAAAGAAAAGAGCAGAAGATTTTAAAGAGCAGCGTGAGATAGAGCCAGTAAGCAATCCAAAAGAGTGAGCTGGATGTGGCTTCTTGGTTCTAGAAGCAGCACAATGCAAGGATGTGAATTGGCAGACAGAAAGAAACAGAAGGGAAGGCTTTGAGAGCCGCATGGGACAGAACTGTTAAAAAAAGAGAGAGAGAGACAATTAAACCCGAGGGATCAAAGAGCCCTAGGATTACAATACTGACCATTGAGGAAATCTGCAAGATAAATGTCCTCAGGGCAGCGGACAATACTGATGTTGCCATTGAGGCAGCTAAAACTCCACTTTGATGGCCCCACCCCACCAAGTGTACGACCCCCTGGAGTCATCCGACGCCCAGGACCACAGACCTCCAAGCACCTTAAATCAGAATCCTTCTTTCGAAGAGGACCCAGCTAAAATAATTAGGGGTTTGTCTTCAAACAGCCAGAAAGCCAAAAATGCAGTCCCGGAGGGTGTCCACGGGAGGGGCAGAAGACGCCTAGGGAAGAAGCCAGTGCGCCATCTGCAGGCAAGAGGGTCCTTGGGAAATGGAATGCCCATGACATACCCCACCCCAACAGGCTGGGAACAATAAGATTTCTCAAAAATGATTTCTTCTCATCTCTGTTCTTGCTAAAAGACTGTTGCAGTGGAAAGCAAGTAAACAGACTGTTTCTCATTCGCGCAAGTAACAGGACATTAGCTCCCCCACCCTTGTGCCAGGCGCTTGGAGTAGCTTATCTCTTGGCTGCTATCCCAAGAGGAAAATGCTGCATTCTCACCAACCAGCTACCCTGAACCTCACACTGTCTGGATTTACAGTCAAGCGACAAAAACCCGAAGGCCAAAGGTTACCCACCTCCCTTGCCCCAAGCACTAACCTGAAGAAATGACTTTCTTCAAAAAGCAAGTGAATGCTTTCTGTGAATTTTGTCAAATAATTTTTCTTTTTAAGGTGCAATTTTACTCTGAAAAAGGAGCCGCAGAATAACATAGGAATTGATACTTTGAGGAATTTGAAACTTTGCCAGAAGCAAGGAGCGCATTGTTCTTTCTACAGACACTGGCAAATGAACTGGAATTTGCAATATGGCTTAAAGCTCTGAAACTTAGAGCACACGAATGAGACTTTTAAAAATCTCAGCTGGCAAAACTTAACCCAAGGAACAGAACTGTTAACCCCTTGCGAAGTTTCCTGCCAAGCATTCCCTTTTGAGTTAATATTCCTTATGTGCAAATGTTATTTATGCAGTTACAGATAGGTAGCCATGTTGGTCTGCCATAGTCAAAACAAAAAAATATTCCTTCCAGTAGCACCTTAAAGACCAACTAAGTTAGTTCTTGGTATGAGCTTTCGTGTGCATGCACACTTCTTCAGATACACTGAAACAGAAGTTGCCAGATCCTTCTATATAGTGAGAAGGTGGGGAGGGGTATTACTCAGAAGGGTGGTGGGAATGGGTGATTGGCAGATGGCTGTGATGAGCTTCTTGACGACTCTTCTCGGGACTATTTAATTGCTCATCGTCTAACATTGTGTATGCCATCAAATGCCAACAGTGTCCTTCAGCTCTCTATATTGGACAAACAGGCCAAACCTTATGCCAAAGAATAAACGGACATAAATCTGACATCAAGAATCACAAGACAGAGAAACCAGTAGGAGAACACTTCAATCTCCCAGGACATTCTATACAAGATCTCAAAGTAGCTGTTTTACTACAAAGGAATTTCAGAAATAGACTGGAAAGAGAAGCTGCTGAATTGCAACTCATTACAAAACTTAAAACCATGGAAAAACCTGGCCTGAACAAAGACATTGGATTCTTATCTCATTATACATGACAAAGCCATTTTTCACCTTCTCACCCCTTGCTTTTTCCTGTAAGACCTATTGCCGTCGTTAAGAGTCGTCAACAAGCTCATCACAGCCATCTGCCAATCACCCATTCCCACCACCCTTCTGAGTAATACCCCTCCCCACCTTCTCACTATATAGAAGGATCTGGCAACTTCTGTTTCAGTGTATCTGAAGAAGTGTGCATGCACACGAAAGCTCATACCAAGAACTAACTTAGTTGGTCTTTAAGGTGCTACTGGAAGGAATATTTTTTTGTTATTTATGCAGTCGTTCTGCCGTGTTTTGTTTTCTCTTCTCTTAACAGGTGGACTTTTGCCAGAATACCTTGTGCATCCCTATGAACCAGGTGATGAGGACCCAGACGCCCAGACATCGCTCTAGCCTTGTTGGAAGAGACCCAAGACGCCCAACACCCACCAGATGACCCGACGCCCACCAGACTACAGCCCTGCCTACGTCACTCCGGACGCTGACACTTGGCACGGCTCCAGAATCCAGCATGGATTAAAAGAGGACATTTTCACATTTTCTTTCCTTTCCTTTTGCATAACTGAACTTTATAGAAGGTTGCAGGGCCCCTGGATAGCCTTACACCACCCCTGCAGAGGAGGGTATTTGTGTGGGTTGTTCAATCAGGGAAATGATGCCCCAGCCTCCTTTCATTATCTTGCCACCTGGTAGAGCTCCACCCAGAGCCTCCAGAAGCCCCCCTTTGAACTACAGCACCAACTTGGTAATAACCCTGTGCACGAATGGCACAGATTAGCACCGTCTGCACTCTGGCACCTGTAGATGCTCTGAGGGGACTGCTGCTCCTCCCTGTGCCTTGGAATGAATCATCAGTTACAGCCTCGATCATTCCATCACCGAATTACTGGCTGGCTTTGTGTCAATAAATCAAAGAGCGCCAGTGACAATCTGCAATCGTACCTTCCCAGCCCAAACCGTTACACCTGAGTCCACGCCAGGAACTTTTTCTGGCTGCAATGTGGGCTTCAGAGGGGGGGGGGTATCTGCACGCATGCTTCGCCCCCAGATTATAGCGCTGGCCCAAGTATACCAGCCTGTACCTTCTTGGGACGAGCAGCCTGTGCCTTCCTGGGACGAGCCTTTTTAAGAAAAAGGCTGTCCGAAGATTAAGAGGGGGGGAATGAAGGAAGGTGAGGACAGGTGACCTCACCTAGGCCCGAAGTCACCCCCCCCCAAAGCAGGCTCAAAGCTTCTCAAAGCTTTTCAAAATCATTTTCTCAGCAGCTAAGCATCAGAAACATTCCGCTTGCTGTAACTAAAAAGATTGCAACAAGGTAGAGAACAGAGCCCATTGTCTTCTCAGGCCTTTCTCAGAACCACATTGCAACTTGCTTTCTCTCCGGGAACCATGCCAAAGCACAAGAAGGAAACAACGGGAACACTCTGAAAACCCCCTCACCCCCTTTCCTGCCAAGAGTCCACAATAGTCCCAAGACAGCTTTCTGTTCATGCTCAGAGGAACTCAGGGGCAGGACTCTGAAAGAAGGAGGAGGGAACTGGAAAGGGTATATATGCTTGTGCACATGATTGTGAACTTGTGCATGCTTTTTGTGACTTATCACACTTGCTCCTTCTACCAGTTCATGGATGGTAGAAATAAAACCTTTTTCTCCGAAACTATTCCTTGAGTGTCTGTTGACTCCCACTTCCCTTTCCCAGGCGCAATATTTTTCCCACCCGAGGGCAAAGCCTCATAAGGCTACATTTCCAGCTTAAGTTCCCAATTCTCCTTGTTCAGGACCACTCTCTCTTTCCAATTTGTGGGCTAACAGAACGCGACCTGAGAATTTCCGACTGTACTGTTTTAAGAAAAAATCTGCCCCTTTCCCCTTATGGGGTACTGAAGAGCCCATATAGAGTATGATAAGAATTTTAAGGTCTTAGTTATATATTAAATGTTCATAAATGTACCAACCAAGTACATACATAGATCAGCACAGGAAGACTGACCTGAAACCATCTTTGATTCCCAAACTGACCAAATGTTTTCTCTGCAAGGTCAAAGGAAAATGGAAAAGCCTCCCCATTGTCTTTTCCTTCACAAATCCTGTCTTAAGGGTATGTCTGTCTGTCTTTGAATAGGGTGAGCCTGTGACCTGGCTCAGGAACTACCGTAAGTATTTATTATTACAAAAGACTGGCCAGGCTCCCCAGGGTATCCAATCAAGTGAGCATTAACAGGTAAACCTGTCAGACGAGATAATAATAATAATAATAATAATAATAATAATAATAATAATAATAATAATAATAATAAAATTTATTTATATCCCACCCTCCCCAGCCGAAGCCGGGCTGAGGGCGGCTAACAACAATCAAATGATACAACATTCTAAAATCATTTCATTGTAAAATCAGTTCAAATCAGATTAATGGCAACCATTGGACTAGAGTTCTGTGAGGCTGTGCCTTGGTCAAAGGCCTGATGGAACAGCTCTGTCTTGCAGGCCCTGCGGAAAGATGTCAAGTCTTGCAGTCTCTTGTGACAGAGTGTTCCACCAGATCAGAGCCACAGCCCCACATAGAGCGAGTTACAATAATCCAGTCTGGACGTAAGGAGCCAACTGCTTAGCTTGGCGGAGATGAAAAAATGCCGCCTTTGTTATAGCTGCAACCTGCGCCTCCATGGAAAGGGAGGTGTCAAAGATTACACCCAAACTCTTAATGGACGGTGCTGGCACTAATTGCGCCCCTGCAAGAGATGTGAGTTGCCCTCCCAATCCCATATTGTCCCTTCCCAGCCACAGGACCTCTGTCTTCGAAGGATTCAACTTCAACCGGCTCCCACGTAACCATCCAGCCACAGCTTCCAAACACCTGATCAGTGTGTCTGGGGCCGAGTCAGGATGGCCATCCATCAACAGATAGAGTTGGGTGTCATCAGCATGCTGATGGCAGCCCAGCCCAAAACTCCGGACAAGCTGGGCGAGGGGGCGCATAAAGATGTTGAAAAGCATCGGGGAGAGTATCGCACCCTGTGGCACTCCACACACCAAGGAGTGGCACGATGACAATTCCCCCCCAAGCGCCACCCTCTGTCCCTGACCAGAGAAAAACGAGCACAGCCATTGAAGGACTGTGTCCTGGATCCCCACGTTGGCAAGGCGGTGGTCCAGGAGTTTGTGATCGACCATGTCGAAGGCTGCTGACAGGTCTAGAAGAATCAGCAGCCCCCACCCACCTCGATCCAGTTGCCTGCGGAGATCATCTGTTAGGGCGACCAGAGCCATCTCGGTCCCATGACCAGCGCGGAAGCTGGACTGGAATGGATCCAGAGTTGATGTTTCATCCAGAAACCCACCAAGCTGTTCAGCAACCGCTCTCTCAATCACCTTACCCAGGAACGGAAGATTCGAAACCGGGCGGTAATTGGATAGATCTAAGGGATCTAATGATGTTTTCTTTAAGAGCGGGTGCACCACTGCCTCCTTCAGTTCCCCTGGGAATGTCCCGGTGCCAAGGGACAAATTGATGATATCCCCTAGGGGGGCCTGCACCTTGTCTGGACACGCTCTAATCAGCCAAGACGGGCACGGGTCAAGAGGACAGTTGGTGGGCTTTCCAGCTCGGAGGAGTCTGTCCACATCGGCTGGGGATATCTGGTCAAAGTGGTCCAATACTGGACCCGAGGACAGTCGAGGGGCCTCCAGTTCCTTTATTGTATCCAACACAACACACTCAGATTTCTGCTGTAGACTGCCTTTTCTCTGATGTAGGTATGGTGTATCTGGGGGGTGGTCTTAGGTTACACCCCTTCTGTGATGTATGTGGGGGTGGTCTTGGACTCCAGGGTGGGCAATTTAAAATGTCTATATAAGGACGGGCACACCATCTTTCTGGGTCCTCCTCCTCTCCTGCGTGTGAGGGAGTACCCTGTTGCAAGAGATCAATAAAGATAAGCTTACTAGCTGCTTTGCTTCTCAATATTCTCTGGTTGGCCTCTGTTATTTTCTCCTACCAATAGGGAACCTATGTAAGGACTCTATATGGGCTCTTGGATACCCCATAAGGGGAAAAGGCAGATTTTGTTTACAACAAGAGTCCTTATGTAGGTTCTCTGCTTTCTCCTAAACTGTTGCAACAGGGTCCCTCACTCCCCCCCCCACAGGAAGGAGATCTGTGTTGGAAATGAAATGAAAAGAAATGAAATGGAGGGAACCTTTTTTCGTATGTGGCGGGCATTCAAAAAAGTTCAATAATATTGGGAAATGATTTACAATGAGATGGAAAAAATGTTTAAAACAACTTTGCAAAAAAAGGCAGGAGGCATTTTTGTTTGGAATAGTACTGTAATAATGATGATGATGATAATAATAATGATAATAATAATAATGATGATGATGATGATGATAATTTATTATTTATACCCCTCCCATCTGGCTGAGTTTCCAGCCACTCTGGGCAGCTCCCAATCGAGTGTTAAAAACAATACAGCATTAAATATTAAAAACTTCCCTAAAGAGGGCTGCCTTCAGATGTCTTTTAAAGATAGGATAGCTGCTTATTTCCTTCACATTCAAGGGAGGGCGTTCCACAGGGAGGGCGCCACTACCGAGAAGGCCCCCTGTCTGGTTCCCTGTAACCTCACAATGAGGGAAGTGCCAGAAGGCCCTCAGCGCTGGACCTCAGTGTCCGGGAGGCCGTTTAGGGCTTTAAAGGTCAGCACCAAGGGACTGGAATTGATCCCATGTAACAAGACTAGACAGGACTCTAGCACTCTCCCGCCCTGGCCCTGCTCCCACAGTGGAGTCTACCTCCTTCTGAATCTGAGCGACTTTATCTGCAAAAAGCTTTGCAAAAGCATTGCAGGAGATCTTGGGGTCCCTACCAGGCCCTGGTGACGCAGGTGGTTCCGATAGATTGCGAACCACCTGAAAGAGTCTCCTGCTGCTGTTTTCTGCAGATGCAATGGTGAAGAAGGCCCTCTTCGCCCTCAGGTCCGGGGAAAACCACGGGGCTGTCCAGGTTCCATGCAATCGGAGAGGGCACTTCGGAGCCAGACAGTCAATAGCCGTGTTAACTCCGCATTCCAGCGGGCCACCAAGGAATCAGCTGAAAGGCCATCTACTTGGAATAAAACATCCCCTACCACTCTCTGGAAACCATTTGGATCCATTAAGTGGTGGGGGCGGACCATCCGAATCGGTCCCACCTCCCTGCAGAGGGGAAGGGTCACGGAGAAGTCCAGTTGCACCAGGAAGTGATCTGACCATGGCCCTTCTTTTGTTTCACTTTTACCTATTGTCAGATCACCAACATCCGTAGAGGTAAACACCAGGTCCAAGGCATGTCCGCGGCTATTGGTTGGGCCAAACTTATTCAGGGACAGCCCCATGGAGGCCATGCTTTCTACGAAGTCCCTAGTGGCCCCTTGTAAGGTTGTGTCGCCATGGATGTTAAAATCCCCCAGGACAACCAAACTGGGTGTCTCCAGGAGCATATCTGCCATGACCTGAAGCAACTCAGGCAGGGAACCCTTGGTGCACCGGGGAGGTCGGTACACCAGTAGGAATCCTGTACTGCCCCTATTACCCAACTTCCAGAACATGCACTCAGAAAACTGGGTCTTCCCAATAGGACGCCTGGTGCAAACTAATGACTTCCTAAAAATCACTGCAACCCCCCCTCCCCGCCCACATGACCTGGGTTGCTGTGCATAAGAGAAACCTGGTGGACAAGCAGCGGCAAGGACAGGCCCATCTGCTTCATCCAACCAGGTCTCTGTCACCCCAATGGCTTTCCCTACAATGGGTTGCTAGCAGCCCATCATTTATTGCCTCTGCATAGGAGGGGGCAAACTTTCTTTCCAGGGAGCTGGAGGTGGCCCACAATAGCCAGCTGCTGAGCCTTTTAGAACACTTGGTCCAAAAGCTGTGGGCAAAAGGACCCCTGGATGGTTAAGTCCAGTGAAAGGCGACAATGGCTAGCGGAGACCTTGCTGGCACCCAGAAGCTTGGGGCGCGCTGAGCTCTGCACGCCCCAAGCTTCGGGATTAGCGCAGCGCTCCGCTAGCCCAGGGAGAGCCATGCGGCTCTCCCACGGCTAGTGGAGACCTTGCCAGCACCCAAAAGCTTGGGGCGCGCTGATCTCTGCACACCCCAAGCTTCGGGCTTAGCACAGCGCACCTGGGGGGGAAATAAATTTTTCCCCCTTTATTCCCCCCCCCCAAAAAAATTAGGTGTGTCCTATGGACCGGTGCGTCCTATGGGGCGAAAAATATGGTAATTTGAAAACATATGGTAAAAAATTGATAAGAATACAATATTTAGCTAAATGATTACAAAACTAAGGTAGAATAAAACAGGCAGGAGAAGCAAATACTTAAAGAACCAGGAAAGGGGGCTGAGGGTAGTCACGGGAGGGGGTGGGGAGAGATTGGGATTTATATATTCTTTTCATGATAATGATGATTGTGTTGAATAGAAAATTGCAAAACGTAATAAAAATTACTTTTAAAAAAATATCTAGCCAACGCGCATCTCAAACCCAGCTTTGCAAAGGCAAGAGCGGCGTGGCCGGAGGCTCCATCCAGTAAAACAAAACCATTGCAAATGGATAAGGGTTAGTGGCGAGCGTGGACCATACACACCTCATCCCAAGCCTTTCCCTGGCTCAGGAGAGTTGGCATCTGTGACAAATGACCAAGGGTTGCCCAGCATCCTGCTCTAAGGACGATGGAGTCATCTATGGAGATGAGGATGTCATCTAATCAGGGACTGGAGGCTGGCAGACTCCACACACGTGCCCATCTCCCATGGATTTGCCTTGCAATTTAGGGCCGGAGTCACAAGACCAGGAGAATGCAAGCACAGAGGAAATATAATAGAATGGCAATAAAATCTGCATTGGAAATACTGCCTGTCTATGCCCCGAGAGCAGAAAGGTCTCCTTGCTTTGGGATCAATATTGCAAAGGGTTCAATGCTGCCAGCCTCTTAATGGGACTAGATAACATACCCCTATTAACCGTTATCTACGACGTCAAGGCATCAAGCCACAGTCATAGAAAAGTAAGTTATGTAAAACTATGAATATGTACACAGACACACATATGCCGTATTCTGAGAGACAGCGTGGTGGACTGGTTGGTGTTGGATTAGGACCTGGGAGACCAGGGCTGGATCTGGACACACCAAAGAAGCATTTCAGTTAAACGCATTCTAAACTTTGTACAGGAACGCGGGTGGCGCTGTGGGTTAAAGCCTCAGCACCTAGGACTTGCCGATCGAAAGGTCGGCAGTTCGAATCCCCGCGGCGGGGTGCGCTCCCGCTGCTCGGTCCCAGCGCCTGCCAACCTAGCAGTTCGAAAGCACCCCCGGGTGCAAGTAGATAAATAGGGACCGCTTACTAGCGGGAAGGTAAACGGCGTTCCGTGTGCTGCGCTGGCTCGCCAGATGCAGCTTGTCACGCTGGCCACGTGACCCGGAAGTGTCTCCGGACAGCGCTGGCCCCCCGGCCTATAGAGTGAGATGGGCGCACAACCCTAGAGTCTGTCAAGACTGGCCCGTACGGGCAGGGGTACCTTTACCTTTTAAACTTTGTATGGGAAAAGTGGAACTCCACGGTGCCATCTGGTGTCACAGTGTTATAAACAACGCATATAAAGCGCTTTTTCTTTGCCAATGTAGGTGAGTCCCAGGGCTAAAATCCCCACACAGCCATGAAGCTCACTGTGTGTGACAAGTTTTTGTGGGCCAGAGTCAGTCCACTTTTTGAATTATGCTCAGTTGGGAGGCATGCAGGTGAAAAGAATGGGCAAACCTTTGGGTAGTAGCCAATACTGGTCCTACACAGAGTAGACCCATTGAAATCCACGACCAAAGTTCAGTTCTCCACATTTCAAGATCAGGATACAGTATGTGTTTGTTTTCCTCATGAAAATTCATCCGCACACAAATTCCAGAGACAAAAGTTGTTCAGCTTTTTTTTTTTTTTTTTTTTTTTTTTTTTTTTTTTTTTTGCGAAATCTCAAGAATAAATGAAGTTTATTCTGGGGCTCTTCTCATATTCTTATGCTGAAAATGAATGAATCGGTGGTCTGATCTACAACCCCAGCCATACGCAGATGTATGCAACTCTGCATATGCTCAGAATTCCATCCTCCTCAGATACTTGCCATTTGATTTCCCTTTGGATGACTAGAGTCATCATCCTTATGGGCAAGAAGGGATACTTTCCTTCTTGCCCATTGGGCAATAAATGAAACATTCCTGTTGGGCATAAATTAAACAGAAAAGAAAAGGATGAAAAGGATCTAGGGGTCTTAGTAGGCCCCTGCTTAACATGAGTCAAAAGGCCACGCAGCAGCAAATAATGCTAATGCGATTCTAGGCTGCGTCAACAGAGGTCTAGTGTCCAGAGCAAGGGAAATAACAGCACTGCTCTATTCTGCCTTGGTCAGACCACACCTGGAATTCTGTGTCCTGTTCTGGGCGCCACAAATTAAGAAGGATATTAACAAGTTGGAATGTGTGCAGAGGAGGGTGACTCAGATTATCAAGGGTCTGGAAACCAAGCCTTATGAGGAACGTTTGAGAGAGTTGGGGATGTTTATCCTGTGAAAGAGGAGAGAGGCATCTTAAGGGCTGTCACGTAGAAGATGGAGCAAGCTTGATTTCTGCAGAGGTTGGATGGCCACCAGTCAGGGATTCTTTAACTGTCACTTCTGTGTTGCAGTGGTTTGGACTACTGTAGATGGGTAACAATGAAGATATTTCCTGTTTAAAAATCTACTGAATGAAGACTTCCTTTTTCTGAACTTCTGTCATGTTTGACCAAAAGGTGTGACTCCTGATCAGATGTGACTTCAGTTTAGAAATGAGCTGAGCGATACATTTTAGAATTCTTTGGAAATGGGACTTCCGGTCGGCGCCAGCGTCTAATGGCTGCCTTTGCCTCGAGCTCCGAGGCAGGACTGCTCCGCGGGTTCGGGTCTGACCCGCTACGGCGAGCGGGGGACCCCTAGAATCACAGGCGCTGAAGCCTGTGGACAAGGAGATCCGGCGGGCACCTTTGCACCCCCCGGTATCGCGAAAGAGCCTTTTTAAAGGCTCCGGAGCGGCATCGGGAGTGAGTGCGGTGCTGAGGATCGCTACCCAGCCTGCGGAGTGAAGCCGCGTCGCCATTGACGGAGAGCGCCGATTCCTTCCTGAAACAACTGATTGACTACAAACCCCGTGAGTAAGAACTGAAAAGTAAAGGGGACTTTAAATTTAAGAAGATTTGGCTGAAAACGGGAAAGGCAAAAAATAAGGAAGTCTGCCTCCCGGAGCTGCATGATTAACGGAGCAATGAAAAGACTGAGCTGCATTTAAAGGGAAAGTTCTTTTAATTCTGGAAACTTGTTAAACCTGACATCGAAAGAGTCTCCCCCCCTGGAGCAGGAGAAGGGGGAGAGAAAAATTGAACTAACCTTGCCTGTAAAAGGATAGAGTTTTGAACGGGGGACCCTCCACTGTCGACAACTCTGGCCAGACTGCCGGAGCAGCAGTTACCTAGAGACTGAGCTGTCAAATGAGCTGTCAAAATAATACTGGTGGCTACAAAGTAAGACTTACTTGATACAAATTAATGGGACGGTGGTGGACAAGAATTGGGATATTTTAAATTGCTACAAAGTAAGGACTTTGGTTGAACTCTTGTATTTGGGACTTTCTGTTTCTTTGTTTCCCTGGCACACTGGTGTGGATACAATTTCTCCCTCTAGAGGACTCTAACTGCATTACGGTGGACAAAGGGGGATTTTCCACTTGCAGCTTTCCTGTGAGAACGACCTTGAGTTATGAGCAACCCACTGGATGAAATATCAACAAGAAGCAAGACAAAACAGGCTCAAAAGCAAACTCAAAAAAGAGGTTCTTTATCAGGAGCAGCAGCTGCACAGGAAAAAGGAACGACAGCATCAATGGATTCTATGACACAGGCTCTGCTCAGAATAAACCAATCTCTAGAAGTACTCACTAAGCAGTCTGCAGAGCTCACTAAGCAATCTACAGAGAACTCTAAGAAACTAACAGAACTGACAACAAGATTGGACCTCAACACAACGACAATATCATCTAATACAGACTCTATAAACCGATTAATTCAAGAAAGCACAGAGACACGGAAAATTGCGGAGAGCGCGAAGAGCACTGCCGAGGAAACTAGAGGAAAAGTGGCGCCCATTGTCAAGAAAGTACAAGAACATGATGCAGCTTTGGCCCTTTTGGAGCTGGAGAGGAAAAATAAGAATTTGAAACTACGACTGGTACCAGAGGAGGAACAGGATAAACTTGGGGAATTTCTCACAGACAAATTTCAAGAGTTCTGGAATGACGAGTTAGAAGGAGAGGAGGACGAATTTGCAATAATCACTGCCTTCCGGATTGGCAGGAAGCAAGGCAAAAAACCAAGAGATTGTTTAATCACTCTGAGATCAAAGGAAGAAAGAGACAAAATACTAAATCTACATTTCCAGAAGGCTTTGGTCATTAAAAACTCCCAAATACAGATCTTTAAGGACATACCCAAGCACTTTTTGGAGGTGAGAACACAATTTAAAGAATTGGTGGACTTACTTAAAAAGAACAACATCCCATTTAGGTGGGAATTTCCACAAGGGTTGTCCTTCATCTTTAAAGGGAAGAAATTCAAAATTAAAACATACCAGGACAAAGAACAATTCCTGGACAGAAACTTAGAGGATCTCCAGAAAGGAAACGTAGGTGAGAGAGACATACCAGACATACCAGATATTGCAAATCTATCATTCGGATTGAATCCAGCGCCGACTGAAGAGGAGCAGGAACTTGGTGCAGTTGGTGGTAAAGCTACCCAATAACAAAAATGTCTCTGCAACTTCTGAGTTGGAACTGCAATGGTCTGAACCATCCCCGAAAAAGGGGTCAAGTGTTTCACATATTGAAGAAAGAACAATTAGATATAATCTGCCTACAAGAAACCCACATTGCCAGGATAAACAGGAAGCTTTTAACAAACAGAAGATTAGGACTGGAATTTATTTCCTCAGATAAAGTCAAGAAAAGAGGAGTAGTGATTTATGTTAAGGAGAAATTTGAACCAAAAATGATTTTTAAAGATGAACAAGGAAGATATCTGGCAGTGGAAATTCAAATCCAAGGAGAAAAGATTCTGATTGTAGGAGTTTACGCACCTAATGAGGGGAAGGCCGAGTTCTTCAAGAAGTTGCATGAGACTTTAATGGACTTTCTGGACCTGAAAATTATAATGATGGGCGACATGAATGGAGTTGTTTCTACAAACATGGATAAGGCCCAAAGACAAGTAATATCTAAAGATGGGAGATTACCAAAGACTTTCTTTGAATTGACTGATACCCTGGACCTGATTGACATTTGGAGAACTAGGAACCCTCTGGAAAGGGAGGGGACTTTTTTCTCTGAGGCAAAAATGACATGGACTCGAATCGATCAAATATGGATTTCCAGTAATCTGGCATCAAGGATTAAAAAAATAGAAATCTGTCCAAAAACCTGTTCTGACCACAATCCAGTAAAGATGGAAATGAAACTGACAACAGCTGGAACCTTTAGATGGAGAATGAATGACGCTCTATTTGGAGATGAAGCATTTTGTAAAAAGGCCCAAAAGACGCTGAAAGATTACTTCGAGATAAATTTGAATTCGGATGTTGAAAAGAGGATAATTTGGGACGCAAGTAAAGCTGTGATGCGTGGCTTCCTAATACAACAAAATTCTATAAAGAAGAAAAAACAGAATGAGAAGAAAGAGAAAATTTGGAACCTAATAAAAGAAGGGGAGAAGAAACTTAGGTTTAAACCTAAGTCCCATGAGATTTTAAGAGAAATAAAGCTCTACCAAACACAATACATGGAGCTGATGAATCAAGAGATAGAATGGAAAATAAAACAAATGAGGCAAAAGACGTTTGAATCAGCAGATAAATGTGGGAAGCTACTGTCGTGGCAGCTGAAAAAGAGACAAAAATTGAATACTGTGATATCCCTCGAAGTAGATGGGAAACTTATCAACAAACCAAATGAGATAAGTAATTGCTTTCAAAGTTTTTTTAAGAAGCTGTATGCACAGGGGCCAAAAAATGAACAAGAGATAGAAGAATTCATTAAAAAATATGGATTGTCAAAAATTTCTGAAAGAAACCAAAGAATTCTAAATGAGGAAATCACAGAGCAAGAAATAGAGCGTGCCATTCAGGACATGCAACTGGGAAAATCACCAGGACCAGATGGTTTGACTGCAAGATACTACAAAGCATTGAAAGAATGGTTAATACAACCATTGAAAGAAGTTTGCAACCAAATTTTGGAGGGGAGAAAGGCTCCCGAATCGTGGAAAGAAGCATTTATTTCACTTATACCGAAGACAGAAACTGAGAAACATCAAGTTAAGAACTACCGCCCTATATCACTCCTGAATACGGATTATAAAATTTTTGCAGATATTTTGGCAAAAAGATTTAAGAAAGTTCTACTAGAGGAGATCCATAAGGATCAAACAGGCTTTCTCCCAGGAAGGCATATGGCAGATAATGTAAGGAATATTATCGATATCTTGGAACTGTTGGAGACTGATATAAACAGAAAAGCGGTGTTGATTTTTGTGGACGCAGAGAAAGCCTTTGATAACATTTGTTGGAGCTTTATGAAGAAAAATCTTCAAGGGATGGGGGTAGGCCGAAACTTTGAAAACGGTATAGGTGCAATATACTTTGAACAAAAAGCTAAACTAATTGTGAATGGGGTGATTATGGACGAGATTCCAATTGAGAAAGGGACACGACAGGGGTGCCCAATATCCCCTCTACTGTTTATAACAGTACTGGAGGTTTTGCTGAACATGATCAGAAGGGATCAGTTGGTTAAAGGAGTACAGGTCGGAACGAAACATTATAAGTTAAGAGCATTTGCAGACGATCTAGTGTTGACATTGCAAGAACCAGAAGCCAGCACAAAAAGAGTCTTAGAATTAATTGAAATATTTGGGCAAGTAGCAGGTTTCAAATTAAATAAATATAAGACAAAGGTGCTGGAGAAAAATTTGACTATGGTGGAAAAAGATAGTTTTCAAAGGGAAACTGGGCTGGAAATAGCAAAAAGGGTGAAATACCTGGGGGTGAACTTAACATCTAAAAATGTGAACCTATTTAAAGATAATTATGAGAAGTGTTGGTTGGAGGTAAAGAAAGATCTTGACATATGGTCTAGGCTGAGACTCTCCTTGTTAGGCCGAATTGCTGTTATCAAGATGAATGTACTGCCGAGAATGTTGTTTTTGTTTCAGACATTGCAAATTATAGATAAGACGGAATGTTTCAAGAAGTGGCAGAAAGATATATCTAAATTTGTCTGGCAGGGCAAAAAACCCAGAATAAAATTTAAGATCTTGACTGATGCAAAGGATAGGGGGGGTTTTGCCCTGCCGGACCTCAGACTCTACTATGAAGCAGCAGCTTTTTGCTGGTTGAAACAATGGCTACTTCTTGAGAATACAGATATCTTAGATCTAGAAGGTTACGATAACAACTTCGGTTGGCATGCATATCTATGGTATGACAAGGTAAAGGTTCATAGAAATTTCAAAAACCATATTGTCAGGAAAGCATTGTATAATGTATGGAATCGGTATAAAGATCTGTTGGAAAGTAAAACTCCCAGGTGGTTATCACCAGTGGAAGCCAAGGAGGTAAAAAAACTTAATATGGATTCAGTGTGGCCAAAATATTGTGAAATTATAGAATACGATGGTGAAAAGTTGAAACTAAAGAGCTTTGAGAAGTTAAAGCCTAAAGTCCGAGATTGGTTACATTACCACCAGATTAACGAGACTTTTAAGCAGGACAGGAAACTAGGATTCCAGAAGGAGAGGTCAAAATTAGAAACAGAACTGCTAGAACCCAATACTAAGAATCTGTCTAGAATGTATAATCTGCTGCTAAAATGGAACACACAGGATGAAACAGTGAAATCAGCTATGATTAAGTGGGCACAAGATATTGGACATGATATTATGTTTGCGGACTGGGAAAAGTTATGGACCACAGGCATTAAATTTACGGCATGTAGTGCCTTAAAAGAGAACATAATGAAAATGATCTATAGGTGGTACATGACCCCAGTTAAACTTGCAAAGATATATCACCTGCCCAATAACAACTGTTGGAAATGTAATGAATGTGAAGGAACCTTTTATCATCTTTGGTGGACCTGCCCGAAGGTTAAGACTTACTGGGAAATGATCTATAATGAAATTAAGAAAATCCTTAAGTGGACATTTGTTAAGAAACCGGAGGCCTTTCTTTTGGGCATGGTCGGCCAAATGATTCCAAAGAAAGATAGAACCTTTTTTATGTATGCAACCACAGCAGCAAGAATTCTTCTGGCAAAGTATTGGAAGACTAAAGAACTACCTACTCTGGAAGAATGGCAGACTAAGGTGATTGAATTCATGGGACTGGCAGAGATGACCGGCAGAATTCGTGACCAGAGGAGAGAGACAGTGGAGGAGGACTGGAAAAAATTTAAAGTTTATCTTAAAAATTGTTGTAAAATTGTGGAATGTTGAGATGTCGAGGGATATGATCTAGAGAATTACAGCTGTTAAAATTGAAATTAAGAAAATTCTTAAAGGGAATTAAATACAAAATTGAATGATGGATTGCTAGAAAAAAAGGATCTTAAAATAAGAATGCAGTGAAGGAGAGGTATGGGGAAGTCGTGTTTTGTTTGTTTGTATTTTGTCTATGTTTATGTTTATGTTAATGTTGTAAAATCAATAAAAATTATTATAAAAAAAAATAGAATTCTTTGGAAATGCATTTATTTTAAGACAATTGGCTTTGCAGAGAACAGCCATCCCTTGCTCTGCAAAATCTTCATGGGAAGGGGAGAGAACGTGTTGTGGTCCTGTACTCAGACATCATCCCTGCTGCGTCCAGTAGGACTTACCCCAAAGTAAGAGTGCACCCAATGCCAGCCCTACTAGGAGTAGACTCACTGGAGCTAATGGACAAAGAATCATGGAATTATAGAGCTAGAAGTGACCCTAAGGCTCACCCAGTCCAACCCCCTGCAATGCATGACTAACAGGCCCCTTTCTTTCAGTGGGTCTCCTCTGAGTAGGTTTCAGTTGCATGCAACCTTTAAAATACTTGTTCTGCCAAAGAATTCTGCCCATCTACCCCATCACTGCCAATCTTGCACATAATTTTGTGGTTTGGGTAAGTTTAGTGCATCATTTTTAAGTGGGGTTTTTGACCCCAAGTCGATTCTCATTTTTGAAGTCCAACATGCTGGAGAAGATGGTGTTCTTTCGAAGCCTTCAGGCATCTTCTCCGCCCAGAAGTACTGAAGAAATAAGAGTGTGGGGAGGGGGCCCGGAGGCTCCCCCCACCAATTTCAGGGTGTTGTGTTCCACCAGTGGAAGGAGAAGGGTTCCCGGAGGACGTTGGTGCCGCAGTGGACCTCGCCAGACAAGATGTGGTAGGAGAAAAAGTCATCGATGAAGGTACAGTTCAGCCCCAGCGGTTCCAGCAAGGAGCGGACTTTCTCTTCCAGGCAGCACTGCCCATGGATGATGGGGCCAAATGGCTTTGGGATGCCCAGGTGCTTCCCCAAGACGAGCATGTTCACCTAAGCGGAGCAAAAACAACCAAATGCTACAGTCTGGGTTGTTTTTTCTGCCATCCTAGCTAAAGTTCAGCATGTAGAAAGCTGCCTTCTACTGAGTCTAACCATCCATCCAGCCTAAAGTTCACTACACTGACTGGCAGCAGCGCCTTTCCAAGGTTTCAGATAGCGGGTCTCTCCCGCTCTTAGCCAGAAATGCCATTGGGATGGAATCTGGGGCCTTCTGAGGAAAGGCAGGTGCTCCACCACTGAGTTATGCCTCCACTTAAAAGTAAAATAAGTTTCCAGCCCTCATGGGTCTGAATCGAGGACTGGTTTCAAAAGGAACACAGGGAGCTGTCTTGCACCGAGTCAAATCATTTGGCTCAGTATTGTCTACATTGACCGGCAGTGGTTCTCCAGGATTTTGGTGCAGGCAGCCTCTCCCAGCCCTACCTGGAGATGCCATTGAACCTGGGACCTTCTGCTTGCAAGGCAGCTGCTCAGCCACTGAGCTATGGCCGCTCCCCATCTAGCTCAGTGCTGCCTACACTGACTGGCAGCAGCTCTCTGGGGGTTACTGCTCTGGAAGCCGATTTCCAGAGAAAAGGTTTGAGCTGCGCTGGACACCCCTGCACAAACGCCAAGGAATGACGGAGGGAGGAAAGCCCCTCACCATGTCTGGAAACAAGGCGGTCGCCGTAGAGTCTTCCAGAGTGAACAGCTGAGGGATGTCCACGATATCTCTCTCACTCAGGCCCAGCTCCCGCTTCAAAATGCTCCGGTTCCAGTCGATGCAACTCTGGAAGAAAGAAGACGATGCAAAATATTCCCCATGGGCTGTAAAACCCGCTTTGTTTCATGTTGAATATTTGCACCTGAAGGCAGCAAAGCTGCCATGTATTTTTAAGCTCAGGATAGAAAGTAACAGGTTTTTAAACTTTTTTAAAAAAACAACCACAAATTCCTGAGATATTAAAAAACTAATCACAGGCCCCTCCAGATTGGTATTTTATTGTGTGCATATTTTGCAACATGCTCTTGACACAATAATATTGCATTACTGGTGGGTGTGTTTTTTTGAGGGACGTGGGTGGCGCTGTGGGTAAAACCTCAGCACCTAGGACTTGTCGATCGTATGGTTGGCGGTTCGAATCCCCGTGGCGGGGTGAGCTCCCGTCGTTTGGTCCCAGCTCCTGCCCACCTAGCAGTTCGAAAGCACTCTTAAGTGCAAGTAGATAAATAGGTACCGCTTACCAGCGGGAAGGTAAACGGCGTTCCGTGTGCTGCGCTGGCTCGCCAGAGCAGCTTCGTCACGCTGGCCACATGACCCGGAAGTGTCTGCGGACAGCGCTGGCTCCCGGCCTCTTAAGCGAGATGAGCACGCAACCCCAGAGTCGGAGACGACTGGCCCATACGGGCAGGGGTACATTTACCTTTACCTTTACTGGTGGATTTATTCTGCATCATCACCATCACCATCATCATTATTTATTCTATCCCACCTTTGCTTCTAGGAGATCAAGGTAGCAAACATGCTTCCCCTCCTCCCCATGTTATCCCCACAACAACACCGCAAGGTAGGTCTGGCCCAGAGGCAGTGACTGGACCCCAAGGCCACCCCATGAGCTTAACGGCTGAGTGGAGGATTTGAACCCGGGTCTCTCCCAGTCTGACACTCTAGCCACTATACTACACTGGCTTTATTAGCTGTTCTACGATGTTTCCCCAACTGCTATCCCATTATTGTTGTCCAAGGGACTCTAGTGAAATGGAAACAGGGTGAAAATATACCCAGAACGCTTGTGGCATAAAAAGGTGTAGGATTTCAGCTGTAAGTTATGGGATATGCATGGATTGGAAACGAAGCCCCCAAAACACAGCAAGGTGCAAATGCAATGGAGACTGGGATTGCTTATGACTGCCCCAATACCGTCACAAGCCCAAACCATCACAAATGCACAAATGTGTTATTGCTACTTCAGGGTAGGTTTTGTTTTTTTTGCCTCGCATCAGTCTTGTTCACACAACCACCGTAAATAGTTTCCTGGGACAGCATTTTTCTGATCAATTTGACTCGGCAGGCCTTGTGCCAGGAGGAAAGAAAACTCAAAACCCAGGTTGGTGAACCGATAGCAACTAGACTTGATTCCAGTAAGCCATGATTTGCAGCCGAGATTTTTATTTTTTTTCCATTTAAGAAACCAGGCCATATGAGGAAAGCTTGAAGGAGCTGGGTCTGTTTAGGCTGGAAAAGAGGAGAGTGAGAGGAGATTGGATAGCCATCTTCCGATATCTGAAGGGCTGTCACATGACAGATGGAGCAATCTTGTCTTCTCCCGCTCTGGAGGGTAGGACTTGAACCCATGGCTTCAAATTACAAGAAAGGAGATTCCGACCAAACATCAGGAATAACTTCCTGACAGTAAGAGCTGTTTTGACAGCGGAGCGGACTCCCTCAGGAGATGGTGGACTCTCCTTCCTTGGATGGCCATCTGCATTGAGATTCCTGCATTGCAGGGGTTTGGACTAGATGACCGTTGGGGTCCCTTCCAATTCTATGCTTTTATGCTAGATGTAATGTTATGCCAGGGAGCAGGGTTTGTTTCCTTCACACGTTAGTTGGGACGGATCAAAGGAGCCCTCAGAAGGACAGTCAGGGCAAACTGTTACCTGTGGTTCCCCATGATGTGGGAACCACACCTTTAGCAAACAAGAGCTTTCGCTCTGGTTTTCGCCTCAGGGTAGTGTTCACATATAAATGCAGCCATGCAGATCTATGGCACAACCGCATTTGAAATACCGTGCACCGTTCTGGTCGCCTCACCTCAAAAAGGATATTGGGAAAAGTCCAGAAAAGGGCGACCCAAATGACCAGGGGAAAAGGCGAGCGAGAGGCGACATGAGAGTTTATAAAACTACATGTGGTGCAGAGAAAGTGGATGGAGGGAAGCTTGTTCTCCTTCTCTTGGGACATCGGACGTTGTGGACATCCATGTTGGAAGATTCGGGACAGATGAAATCAAGGACTTCTAGAGTTAAACTGTGGAACTCATTGCCACAGTTTGCAGTGATGGCCACCCACTTGAAAGGCTTTAAAAGACAGACTTATGGAGGAGAGGGCTATCGAAGGCTGTTGGCCACAATGGCTCTTCCACTCTGCCTCCGCCCATTGCTGAATACCAGTTTCTAGGAATCACAAGTGGGGACTTTTGTTGTTGCACTTGGGTCCTTTTTGTGGCCGCTGTGAGACCAGGACGCTGGGCTGGGTGGACCATTGGCCTGATCCAGCAGGTTCTCCTCATGGCCTTTACTATATTCTACCTCAGCTACAGCCAACATGGCGTCCTTCAGGTGGCCTCCAACTCCCCTCATCCTCAGCCATCACGGCCCGAGGGTCGGGAATGAGGGGAGTTGTAGTCCCTCAGCACCAGGAGGGCGCCATCTTGGCTACCCCCTTTCTGAAAAATAAAGCAAAGTAAATAACTTTAATCAATTGTGGTTGTAGAAATTGCCACAACAATCTTGTTCATTTAAAACAGCCTCATGAACTGAAGCACTTCATAATTCTCCCATTTTACTTCATGATTGTTGTTTAGGTCAGGAGAGCAATCTATGCCCCCTGTCCATGTCTGAGGTAAAAAAACAAAAAACCTTAGCCGTGCCTTTTTATTTTATCTCCAGAGCGCCTCAGTTTAGCTAACCACAGTTGTTCTTTCATAATTGCTGTGGAATTTGGTCTCTTGTGTGGGTAGGAGAGAAATGACCATAAATGTCTGGCTTGGCATCACATTTTACCTCAGAGTGTTATGGCACAGGTCACGCTAACAGCGCTCCCCTTGTCAGTCAGCGGGAAATAAATCCACATCTTCCTCTTTCCTTATTGCGATTATCTCCCGGAAGATTATAAAGAGGTGGTGAGCTTTTATTTTAAAAGGAGTAGGTTTTTTTTAAAAAAAAACATGTTTTTGTTAGCGGGTAAAAGGAAGTGCTTTGTCGTGGCAAAGGGGCTTGAATAACCCCAAGAAGCCATGAGCTATGCTGCCATGCAGGGCCACCCATAGCCGAGAGTTTAGACTAAATGTGATCCACCTGAAGAAGGAACTGGCAATCCACTCCAGTATTTTGCCAAGAAAACTCCAAGCAAGTGAGAGTTTCCAAGGCATGCTCTGGTTTATGGGGTCACAGAGAGTTGAACACGACTAAGACGACTGAATAGCAAAAGGAAGTGATCTTGATCCAAGTCAACTAAGCCATTGTTCATAGCTGACTTCTTAAAATCCAAGAGGCGACAGGAGCATTGACTGGTGTGTTAGACCACATTGCTATTGGGGTTTGTGATTCTTAGTGTGAAATTTGGCCTCCGTGAAAAGGAAATTTGTGTTTTGCAAAGTGACTGTTTTCTGTCAGCCTAACTAATAGATTGATTCTTTAAAGAAGAATCTGCTTTATTCGCACTTTCCGAAACAAGACAGGAACCGAAATGCAGCCCCCTTTCCAAATTTGCATTTCTCCATATTTTGCAATGCACCTTCTCCAGCCATGTGTACCAAAAAAATAATAATGCATATGCTGAGGTAAAATGTGCGTAAAAAGGCATACAATAATGAAGATGGCATTCAAAAGTAGACAACCTGCTTGTGAATTTTCCTTTGGGACTTCTGGTCAGAGATTGTGAGAAGAGGAGGTTGTTTGGCCTGTCCCTATGTTCTTATGAAATTTAAATAAACGTGGAAAAATAAACATATTGGGGATATTTAAATATTAGGGATCATAGGCTTTGCAAAAAAGTGGGGGGACTGCATGAATAAATGTATATTTTAGGAGAAATCCACACTGAACTGCTGCTGAAATTTTCATGAAGGCTTTTTAAAGAAGCACATCACACTTTGCACACTGATGTGGCAATGTAGAGAACTGAAAATTGGAAAAATGATGATCTATAATGAAATTAAAAAGGTCCTTAAATGGACATTTTCTAAAAAACCAGAGGCTTTTCTCCTGGGCATGGTGGGCCAATTGGTGCCAAGGAAGGACAGAATTTTTTTCATGTATGCTACCACAGCAGCAAGAATTCTTCTAGCAAAGTATTGGAAGACGCAGCAGCTACCCACTCTGGAAGAATGGCAAGCGAAGGTGATTGACTACATGGGAATGGCAGAGATGACCGGCAGAATCCGTGACCAGGGGAAAGAGACAGTGGAAGAAGATTGGAAGAAATTTAAAATATATCTTTAAAATTGTTGTAACATTGAGGAGTGTTGAGATGTTATGGTGTTAAGAAACAGAGAATTGCAGCTGTAAATCATAAGTTTAAGGAAATTATAATGAAGACGAGTCAATTAATTAAATGGAGGGTTGCTGAGAAAAGGTAAAAATAAGGATGCAGAAAAAGGGAGGCATGGGGAAGTCCGGGAAGTAAGGTGAAGGAAAATAAGTCTATGAAATTATACATGTTTATTTGTTTGTATGTTTTGTTCTGTTTTATTGTTTGTTTTTAATACATGTTTGGAAAATTAATAAAAATTATTTTTTTTAAAAAAATGAAAATTGGAAAAATGAAAGAAACCGAGATGGACAGTTTCACCCATCCTTACGCCTAATAGCCTTAGTCGATCTGGTGTCCTTCAGATATTTCAGACTACAGCTCCTATCAGCCCCAGCCAGTATTTTGTCGATATTTTGAAGTAAAAAAAAAAAAAAAAAAAGACCTGGATGTTACCAAATTGGCAAAGGCTGGCCCAGGAAGGAAGATGCAGAACAGCTGTGGCCCTCCAGATGTTGATGCAGGCAGCGTGGTCAGGGAGGAGGAGGATGGGAGTTGTAGCCTGGGATCAGCCAGAGGTTGGCCAGCCCAGCATTAAAAGAAGGCAGGGGGGAATGGAGGGAGCCAGGGGCAGTGAAGGCATGTGAGGGTCTAGTTCTGAGATAGGGGACCTCATGGCCCCCCCAAATGTGGTTCAACCCCAACACCTACCAGCCCCAGCCAGCAAGGCCAAAGGCTCAGATGGGTGCCAGACATTCATGCCAGACATTCAAAGCACTACAATGCCATTTGAAACAGTCACGGTTTCTGGGAGCTGTCATTTGTGAAAGTTGCTGAGAAGTGTTATCAAGTGCTGAGAAGTGTTATGAGGCCTACTTGGGGCTGAAAAATAGCAGAAGGTCTGTCTTTGGATGCAGAAAGAGATGCTGGTGGCAAGGTCTAGGAATGCGGAAAGGAGATTACTAAAAAGGTAGACAGACATTTGCCTAAGCGAGTTGGACCATAGAAACCAGTTGCCAGGGGAAGTTGTGGTACGTCGTTTACTTGATGACAGAAATGAAACAAAATGTGTTTCTCTTCCAGGGAAGATGTATTGCAGATATAACGCAGGGTGTGACTTCAGAGAGATGCCAGGGCTCAACCCAGACACAATTGCTCAATTTCACCATTAACAGGAACAGAAATGGCCAGGTTTTGCCTATTTGTCCCACTTCTGGAACGGAAATCAATCTAGCAAGCACAATAGGTATTTACGTTGCTTTCCATCTGCAAATGATACATAATTGATTGCTCCCCTTCACCCCTTCCTTTGCACTGTGTTTCCTTTGCACTGAAATGATGGGGTGGAAGAACATAACAACAATACAATCACGTGATTAATTATGGACGTTATATAATTGTGCCACGGCGGACAGCAGGACAAATAATGTGTTGTTTTTTTACAAAAGGTGAACTGAGGTGGAACGGAAACCGCGCTGCAAATTCAGGGTGGGGTGGGATGGAAACGGTCCAGATCCACCTGCAGTCTAATAACGGTTTACCTGCACATACTTGCTGTCACGGTGCAAAAGTCTGTCTGCCAGGAGTTCATCCAGAGTAATGCGCCCCACTCTCCGGAGACCTGCAAGGGAAATAGTTTTCACAAATTTTAAAACTTGCTGGCTTTCGTGAGCCCCATCAGGAAAGGAGCAGTAACAGCATGGTGCTGACAACAGCAATGTTCAAATCCTGTATGGGGCAGCTGCATATTCTGGCATTGCAGGGGGTTGGGCTAGATGATCCTTAGGGTCCCATCCAACTTTACTATTCTTTGATTCTATCCTCACCTTCAAACAGGGCAGCATTTCCGAAACCTTCTTTTTGCTTCTCTCTGAACAGCTTCAGGCAAGCAGCGGGACTGGCTAAGAGCAACCGGAAACCCTGCAGGGAGAGAAATGAGAAAGGTAAACTGCCGGGCAGAATTTGGGTCGTCCATTTAGGTGCTCATTATGGGAAGCCCACAAGCAGGACTTGAGTGAGACAGCAACTCTCCTCACCTGTGATTCAGAGGCATACCGACTCCAACAGCAGAGGTAACACACTGTGACTAGCAACCACTGATGGCTTCGCCCTCCCTGAATTTGTCTAATCCCCCTGTAAAGCTTTTCTGGGAGGCTGCAGCCCTCCCACAGAGACTGGGGACAGGGATAGGGCTCCGTGAGAGAAGCCAACAGAGTGACTTTTCCAGTGCAGAGCTAATCAGGTATAAAGCATCAAATATGGAAAAGGAAGCCGGTCAAAGCACTTCCCTGAGGATCAATACCTTCCTGTTGGAAGCCGGAACAAAGGTCAGGAACTCATCCACATGCCCTACAGTGAGCCAGTCAGAATAGAGCTCGATAGGGGGCTGGACTCTTTGAGCATAGAGGAAATCCCGGACAATTTTGACCATTTTCCTGTTGCCAGACCTAAGAGATGAGGCAGGGTTGGTTTTTTTTAAAGAAAGGGAGGGTTGGAAGGAAGGAGAGAGAGAAAGAAAGAGAGAGAGAATAGAAGGTGGGATTAGAACTAGTGATGGGGAGAAATAAATCCAGTTTGCATTTGATTCTCACATGATTTGAGCTTTCCAAACCAAAACACAGCCACCTTCTGAAATTTGCACTTCTTTTTAATTTTGCAACACTGTTCTCTGGTCAAACAATGTGTACAGAAATGCATATACTATGGCAATGCATGCATATAAATGCATCTAATAGTGAAATAAATTACAAAAAATTCATTGTGTTGGAAAAGGCACCCCTGCCTGAAACCCTGGAGAGCTGCTGCCAGTCAGGGACCTGGCTCAGTAAGAGGCAGCTACCATGCTCTCATGAGTAGCCAGATCTATCTTTGTGGTATCTGGGTAGTGAGGAACTAATTGAGAACCAGAAGCCAGCATTGCCTTCCCAGCAAACATCTTCCCAGCTGCCTCTGTCTGAGTTGGGAGGCGCTTGGGTCTCCAGGTGGCCTCATACCATGAGATCCTCCTACATTAAGGCTTCCTTATTAACCAAGCAAGGGACGTGGGTGGCGCTGTGGGTTAAACCACAGAGCCTAGGACTTGCCAATCAGAAGGTCACGGTTCGAATCCCCGCGACGGGGTGAGCTCCCTTTGCTCAGTCCCTGCTCCTGCCAACCTAGCAGTTCAAAAGCACGTCAAAGTGCAAGTAGATAAATAGGTACCGCTCCAGCAGGAAGGTAAACGGTGTTTCCGTGCGCTGCTCTGGTTCGCCAGAAGCGGCTTAGTCATGCTGGCCACATGACCTGGAAGTTGTCTGCGGACAAATGCCGGCTCCCTTGGCCAACAAAGCGAGATGAGCGCCGCAACCCCAGAGTCGGTCATGACTGGACCTAATGGTCAGGGGTCCCTATACCTTTATTAACCAAGCACAGAACAGCACAGGAAAGCTTTTGTTAGGCTCATGACAACCCACTCCTAGTACTTGCCTCCCCCAAAACAATTGCTAGACCAGGGTTTCCCAGGGAAAATATCTGAATGGTATCCAGCAACAAGGCACTGACTTTCTGATTCATCCCTTGATGAAGACTTGGATTTATGTCATCATTGCTCTCTCTGGAGCATCCTTGGTACCTTAGATCATGGGGGGTGGGGTCCAGATATCGTTGGACTCCAGTTCCCATCAGCCTCAGGCAGCATGGCCAATGATCAGGGATGATACAAGTTGTATACACTCTAACCACTATACCAGAATGGCATAGTGGTTAGAGTGTCAGACTTGAACCTGGGAGAGTCCAGGGTTCAAATCCCCACTGTGCCATGAAGCTTCTTGGGTGTGATCTTGGGCCAATCCCTGCCTCTCAGCCCAACCTACCTCACAGGGTTGGTGTGGGGATTAAAGGAGGAATGGGAGAGCCATGTATGGCATCTTGAGTCCCTGGGAGAAAAAGCTGGGATATAAATGCAAGGAATAAATCAATATCTGGAGAGCCGAAGGCTCCCCGACTGGCTCTACAAAAGATCAGGCAGGGAGTCTTCTCCCCAGCCCCACCTGGAGATGCTGCTGAAGATTGAATCTGGGACCTTCGGCATCCAAAGCAGATTCTCTACCACTGAGATATGACCCTTCCCCCACCCCCAATAATTTTCAGTTAACAATTGAATGGCACTGTGTGCAAGCCTTGAAACCCTTCCCCTGCAATGCATTGTTCCACCACCTCTACAAGCGAGGGTGGGGGATTGTAATTGTATTTTTTTATTATTTTGAACTTGGTGGTTTACCCTGGGAAACTGCTGCCAATGAGGATCCTTCCCAGTGGGTACTCCTTCCCCTTGACCGTCACGGCAGGACTGACGTCCAGGTTCCCAAATGAATCCAGGCTGGATACGCGTCCGTACCGGGGTTCTCGGGTCACGTACCCAAAATCAGGGCCCTCCAAGGAAACACAACAAGGAGAAGTAGGAGCATAGGCAAGTATACAGAAGGCAAGGTGTTGCACAAGATGTGCCTTTAACTTCTAATCTGTGTCTGGAAAATGCTCTCTGTTTCCAGAGAGGAAGGTGAGAAATCTTACTTAATCTGGAGAGATGTGCTTTCATTTTTTGGCATTGAGAGGGACAGTGTACAGATAAAGTCAGTTGCAGCCAACACAATTCTGCTCAGAGGAGACCCACAGAAATCCATTACTGTTTCTCCCTCTCTTGTAACACTTGAACATCCAATGGAGCTGAACATTCAGGATGCATCAAAGGATGTCCTTCTATAAGTCCTTCTATACATGGTTAAACTATGGAATTCCACCCGCAGGAAGCAATGATGGCCATCAACTTCGTTGGCTTTAAAAGAGAATTGGACAAAGTCGTGGGAGAAGATAAGGCTATCCATGACTATGAGTCACAATGGCTATGCTCTACCTCCACAGTTGGAGGCAGCAATGCATCTGAATACCAGTTGCTGGAAACCACAGGAAGGGAGAAGGCTCTTGTGCCCAAATCCTGCTTGTAGGTTTCTCACAGGCATCTGGTTGGCCACTGTGAGAACAGGATGCTGCACTAATTGAGTCACCTGCAGACTCTTCATATGTTCTTATGTTAACCCAGTGTGGTAGACCAAGTTGGGTTCAAATCCACTCTCAGCCATGAAACCTCCTCAAGTGACCTCAGGCCTAGATCACTCTCTAGTCTAACCTACCACACAGGGCTATTGTTAGGGGGAAAGTAGGGTGGATGGAGAGAGAAACATAACCATCCTGGGCTCTTTCAAGGAAGACGTGGGCCTGGTTTGTACGCAACACAAAACCATGGTTTGCTTAGCCAAAGTGTGTTTTGTATGAACCCAGCCCAGCAGACCAACTGTGGTTTGTTTTTTGGTGGCAAACCAAAATGTCATGCCATTGCTTCCTTTTTGCTTAGGAACTATGGCTCATTTTCAAAGTGGCTTGGCATTTTGTCTGAAGCCTCCCTGAACCATGGTTTGTTTGGCCACCCTAGCCCATAATCTCTTCCAGCAACAGAGGCAGGAGGCAAGAAAAACCAGTATTCAAGAAGCTAAGACAACTCTTGCAACATATGAAATGATTGCTTTTAGTCGCAGATTGTGTATGGATAAATATAATGATATTTGCAATGCATTTATAGAAATTATAGTGACTTGTATACTCTCTGGAATAATGAATGACATTACTTACTGTATATATGTACTGTATATAGCATATTGTAGTAGACTTTTATGCACCTTTTCATCCCCCCCCCCCATTTCTTTCACTTTATTTGTCCACTGAAAATGGAGAAAACAAGTCATGACTTCTTGTTCATCCGTGAGACAAAGCGTGGTTTGTTGAACAAACCTCATTTTAGCATTCCGTGCAAACACAGCCATGATATTTAGATTTCTTTTCTAATACTATTGATGGAAGCATCTGCTTTCAGTAACAGAAGTGATGTGCTGAGGGCTGAAGAAGCTTGGCTTACCAAAATGCTTTTGAAAGGGAATTTCTTGAGGCCTCGGTTCCTGGGGGAGTCAAAGACGACGGGGAAGGACTTGTGGGGGGCCTCCACATAACCAAACTCCATCTCATCCTGTTAGAGGGGAGGGAAATGGATCAGGATCCCCACTTGGTAAGGTGCTGTATCCCTTTGGGAATGACCAGTTTAAAAATCTGTTTGCAAAAACACTCTTCCCTCTTTCCCCAAATGGGTTTAACACGTACTAGTTACTTAAAGCGTTTGCAGCCTGTTCTTCAGATCAGGGAACAAAGCCAATGGAAATAATAAAACGAAAACAATAATATACAAGAATTACAAAATCCTATGAACAGGTCCAATAAACAGCAAATTAGCAACTGTGCCTTAAGGTGAACAAACAAATATTCACCCTTCCTTAACTGCAGGAGTGCGTATTGGGAGACCTGGGGGAAGGCAGTGATGGGGAAGGCAGAGACCTTCTGGTGGCAGCAGGTGCCCCACCTGGCCTCAGGAATGTACAACTTCAAGGAGGGTACCTGGATCCAGCGGTCGCCCCGATTTTCAATCTCCGGGCAGATGGTCAGCTTACAGCCAGCTTTCTGTGCTAGGGCTTTCACAGCCTCCAGGAATGTCTGGTTGGGGTTGGTGCCTCTTTCAATGCTGGAAAGGAGAAAAAGATGCAAAGGGAAGGAAAAATATGTAGATGAGGACCACAGGGCCATCTTTAGCATATCTGTTCAGCTTTTAAGGAGGTTGAACAGCGAAAACCGCTAACATGAAAAAATAAAAAGTGGCAGCGATAGCTCCATCTTCCATTTTTGTGATCATGCGAAAATGAACGATGCCACTAGGGCACGCCGCTGCATACATTGATTCTCCAGCTCTTCCACAAAAGAGAATGGAAATGACCCAGCGATCGACCACTGATCGTGGTTAAGAACTTAGGCAGCTTCAGCAGCAAGTGCCTTGCGCCCCCCAGAATTCAGCGCCTGGGTGCCCCGCACCCCTTGCATCCCTGGGTAGAGACAGCCCTGGAAGACCATTAAGAGCATGAAAAGAGCCTGCTGGATCCGGGCAGTGTCCCATCTAGCCCAGCCGCCTGTTCTCGCAGCGGGCAACCAGATGCCCCAAATGGGAATCCTGTATGCAGGATATGAGCACAGCAGCATCTCTTCCCATTTGTGATTCCCAGCAATTGGCATTCAGAAACATTACTGCCTCTGACTGTGGAGGTACAGCATAGTCGGATTCCGACTAGTAGCCCTTGACTCCCTTACTTTGGAAGCCATTGTGGCTCAACTGCAGAAGTTAACCATTCTCAAATTAGCTTAGTACTTATGGTACACACACACACACACACACACACACACACACATGTTTCCCAGGACTTGTTTCCTCTAGCCCTGAGATGTTTAGCTGGGGGAGCAAAGGGTTGCCTTCAGTCAAGTCCTAGTCAGAGCAGGAAATGAATGGACCTATGTTTGCCATGTTCAGTCACTTCAGTAGCTCCACCCTGAGCTTGACTAGCACTAGGTGCAACTCTAAGGAAACTATGAGATATAGAATCGTAGAAGTATAGAGTTGGAAGGGACCCCAAGGGTCATCTGGTCCAACCCCCCACAATGCAGGTATCACAGCTGAAGAATCCCTGGCGGATGGGCATCCAACCTCTGCTCAAAAACCTCCAAAATCAATTTAAAGGTTGGAAACCTAGGAAGTGATACTCATCTGAACATTAACCAGCAGCTTGGCTTTAGCATCCTAAATGACATCATTACCCACTGCTCCACCCACAACACCTCGCCGCCGTCACCCACAAAAATATGGTGGTTTTTTAACCTGCAGACAAATATCTCCAATGGCTTCAATGTGTTGGGGGTCATTATCCAGGGAGCCACTCGGAAAACCACAGTGTCTGTGAAAACGGGTGTAGCTGGCGAATTCTGTGGAAAGTAAGAGTTGGGGGGGGGGGGAGAGAATATCAGAAGAGTCTGGCTGGAGGGTCAGGCCATTGGGATCACATCCAGCATCCTGTTCTCACAGTGGCCAACCAGATGCTTATTGGAAGCATGGGTGCAGCTGGAAATTATGGCCTCCCATGTCCCCCACCATCCTCTTCAGGATTGTACCTGACTTGAGTGCTCCAGGAGTGTCGCGTTCAAAGAAACTAGGCCTTTGAAGTCGGCATCTGGGAAGGCCAAGCCCTCCACGTAGAAAGTGTGCTGCCCTTTCCCATCGGTGCGTCCCACGGTGTAGGAGAGCTTGTCCACCCCCAACACATGCTCGTAGTTGGAGAATGACACATTGCCTGCAGTGAAAGTAAGCCACGTGACATCTGTTATTATATTTTGTTGTGTTTATTTATAATATTTACAGGGAAAGTCATGCAAATAATATCCTGCAAGCAAACTGGAACAAATGCAGGATGGAAGTTTGCCCTTGTATAACCTCCCTGCAGACAATCAGAATGAATGCACGATAAAGACTGGATGCAGTCTAATATCTGCATGAGTTTTCTGCAAACAAAGCAGAACAAATGCACCATAAAGACTGTGCGTTGTCTGACCTCTGCATAAGCATTGCACAAGCAAATCAGGACGGATGCTCAATGAACCGGTCTGAGGATCCCCTTGTTGATTCTGTCAGAGCAGAGGGCAGATATTAGAGCAAAGAACTGGGGACTCACCTCTAGCGTGGAAAACTCTCACTTTGGCTGCATCGAACAGGGAGATGTGAAGGACCAGCTTGTGGGTGTCAAAGACGCCAGCAGGGCCATGGGTGTTCAGGATCAGAAGCGACAAGTCTTGCAGGTCTTGGAAAAACAGGAGGGACAAGGATTTAGCTGTCAGAATAGGTCACCATCAAGGTGCTCTTCCAGCCTCCCTAGAGGAGGTGCTCTGACTGAGTTTGCCTTTCCAGTTACCGTATTTTTTGCACCATAACACTCACTTTTTTCCTCCTAGAAAGTAAGGGGAAATGTCTGTGCGTGTTATGGAGCGAATGCCTGCGGGTGGCGGGGGGATCTGCTGCAGTCGTGAGCAGAGGATCCATGGTTCCCCTTCCTTCCCTCCTCCGTGGTTACAAAGCATGGATCCACATGGATCCTCAGGATTTTTGCATTGGACTACTCCAAACTCACTGTCAGATCTCATGTCTGTGGCCACAGCATGAACCAAAAAAATCATATATCCACTATTTCATTTAGAATTTTTTTTTCTTGTTTTCCTCCTCTAAAAACTATGTGCGTGTTATGGTCAGGTGCGTGTTATAGAGCGAAAAATACGGTACATATCAAGCCACTCCAAAGGTTCGTGCAAACCAGGGGTTGATGTTTGAGAACTGTTGACTCTGGGAAATGGCCTCAAAGGTCTCTTCAGGAGAGGTGCACGTACGAAGCTTCGTTGCAGGGGTGCACATATGAAATTTGACTTCAGAGGTGCAGAGATGAAGCTTCATCTGATGCTATGAAATTTGGGGATATCAGGAGCCGACGGTGCTGGTCCTTCCCCTCCCTGTATCCTGGTCACCATAAGAGGGGAAAATGGAGAGCACAGCCATGAGCATAGCCGGGGGGGGAGGGGGGCAGGGAGGGGCAGCTGCCCCCAATAATTGAAAATCAATAAAACCTGAGGTTCTGCCACCTCTAACAAAAAGCCTGCTCCACCCCACAACAAAAATCTTGGCTATGCCTATGAGCACTGCAGAGATGCAAAGGACTGGTTTGTACTCTTTCCTTATTTTTAATTCCAGGATTTGGCTATAGAATCTGAATTAATGCCAAACAGACAAGAGTTGCTAAGCCTGTGCATTTTTGGCAGGTTTTTTTTTAAAAAAATTGTATTTTAAATCATTGTAATAACCCACCCTGGGTGGCAGGTTATTATTATTACTACTGTTGTTGTTGTTGTTGTTGTTGTTGTTGTTGTTAGAACCATTCTTGCCCATTACAATAAGCTGTAGGCCTTTGCGGGCAGGGATGCGGGTTTCACCGCCTTATTCCCATCAAGCTGCAAGGCCAGGGTTCAAGGAGCATTTATTTATTTATTGCATTTACACCCCACCTTTTTCTCCAAGGAACTCCTAGGAGCATACATGGTTCTCCCTCTCCCCATTTAATGCCCACAACAACCCTGTGAAGTAGGTCAGGCTGAGAGGCAGTGACTAGCCCAAGGTCACACCCAGTGAGCTTCATGGCCAAGTGGCGGGAATCGAATCCTGGACTCTCCCAGCTCCTAGTCCAACACTCTAACCACTACACCACACTGGCTGCTTGGCCCCAGCATGTACCTGTGTGGGATCGGACATACGGATAGGCATTGTCCATGTCTCCAAAGCTCGGGCCGTCTCTGTCACAGTTGACCAGCAAAACCGCTCCTTCTCCTTGGGGACCCCAAGACCATTTTGTCTGCAGGGAAAACAGCAACAGTGAATTTCATTGCTTCCTATCAAATGATATATAACAGGGTCTCTCTTGTGTGCCTTGGACTGGGGGGGACCGAGCCTCTCATTACTCTCTTTCATTTTGCTTCCAGAAGACAGACCCCTTTCCAAGGCGGATCTATGCAACCAGATCCCGCCCCCCCCCCCATTTGGAGGCCCACAAGTTTTGGATCTGCTGGTGTAGATATACACATGTTCAACTGAACCAGCGGCTAAGTCCAGATTGTTAGTCAACGCAGCCCTCCCACCCCACCCTGTTCCAATAAAGGTTTTTTCAGGCCCCATTCAGATGCAAAAGAGGAGGCACAAAACTTACGCAGGGTTTACGTTCTAGGGGTCTGCACACAGGTATCTTGCAGAAGGTCACGCAAGATCTTGTGAGGTCTTCGCAAGATCCTGCAAAATCTCCTTCTGACCATTTCCTTCCCGTTCTCCATTTATTTTCCCACCACCTGAGCAAAGCTGCAATTGTGCAAGTAAATCAAACGTAGGACATTTGCAAGACCATTTTGTCATGTGAAAATCTCTCTGTCTCTTGCAGTTGATTTGTTTGGGAGGAAGATCCCAAAAGCTTGGAACCTTAATTCAGTTTTCAGGTGACATCTTCTGTATAAGAAACCAAGCAGGGACCTTCTGGTCCACTGCTTAGTGGCAGAGCACCTGTCTGGCATGCAGAAGGTCCCAGGTTCAATTCCCAATGGCATTTCTAGGTACAGTGGTACCTCGGTCTAAGAACAGTCCTGTTAACAAACAATTTGGGCAACACACTCCGCAAAACCGGAAGTCGGTGTTCCAACTAGCAAACTTTGCCCCGGAAGACGAACAGAAGCCAACCGGTGGAAGGGCACCGGCAGCAGGAAGCCTCATTGGGGAAAGCGCACCTTGGTTTAAGAACGCTTTTGGTGTAAGAACGGACTTCCGGAACGAATTAAGTTCGTAAACGGAAGTACCACTGTACGGTTGGGAACAGACTCTTGCCTGAAACCCTAGAAAGCTTCTCCCATTCAGTGTAGACAAAACTAGATGAACCAGTGGTCTAACTCACTTTTTTTTTACTCCATTCCATACTGCCACATGCATTCTTCAGCCAACTAGTATAGCAAGGAAGTTGCATCCTTATCAGACAAACCCAGAGGGGATAGGACCGTCATTTGCTACTAGCATTGTGCATACATGATGTGGAGAGAAATGATGTGGAGAGGAATTTTCCTCCCTTCTCACCATAGTAGACCCTCAAGGAGTCATCTAACAAAGCTGAATGTTGGAATGTTCAGGACAGATGAAAGAAATGCCGTTTTTTTAGACAGTGCGCATTGTGGAGCTGATTCCCACAAGATGAAGTGTTGACCCCCAACTTGGGGGGCTCCAAAATTGGTTTAGACAAATTCATTAAGAAGAATGAGAAGTGATGGGATAGCCATCTTCAAATATTTGGAGGGCTGCCATGTGAAAGAAGGAGCAAGCTTGTTTTCTGCTCCTCAGCTAAACCTTAGGAAGAATCTCCTAATGGTGAGAGCTGTTCAACAGTGGGATGGACTCCCTTGGAAGGTGGTGGACTCTCCTTTGTTGGAGGTTTTTAAATAGAGGTTGAATGGCCACCTGTCAGGGATGCTTTAGCTGTGATTCCTGTGATTCCTGACCTCAATGCCCCTTAGGCCATCCCTCCAACTCTTGTTGTTTTTTAGTCGTGTAGTTGTGTCCAACTCTTTGTGACCCCCTGGACCAGAGCACGCCAGGCACTCCTGTCTTCCACTGCCTCCTGCAGTTTGGTCAAACTCATGCTGGTATCTTCAAGAACACGGTCCAACCATCTCGTCCTCTGTCGTCCCCTTCTCCTTGTGCCCTCCATCTTTCCCAACATCAGGGTCTTTTCCAGGGAGTCTTCTCTTCTCATGAGGTGGCCAAAGTATTGGAGCCTCAGCTTCAGGATCTGTCCTTCCAGTGAGCATTCAGGGCTGATTTCCTTAAGAATGGATAGGTTTGATCTTCTTGCAGTCCATGGGACTCTCAAGAGTGTCCTCCAGCACCAGAATTCAAAAGCATCAATTCTTTGGCGATCAGCCTTCAACAATTCTGCAATTCTAGGACAAGGCTATTGACGGCTACTAATCATCAAGATGACTTTGTACTACCTACAGTATCAGAGGCAGCATGGAGTGTTGAGCCTCACACCTGGCCAAGGTAAATTGGAGGGCAGAAAAGGTGTGGTGGGGACCGTTCTTGGCAGACACGGATCTATTAGCATATCTGTTGACTTAATTCTTTATGGAGCACATAGTTAAACGGCGGAACTCCCTCCCACAGGAGACAGCGATGGCCGCCAACTTGGATGGCTTTAAAAGAGGATTGGGCAAATTCATGGAGAAGAGAGCTATTGATGGATGGCTCTGCTCTGTCCTTACAGTCAGAGGCAGCAATGCTTCTGAGCACCTGTAGCTAGAAGCCACAAGAGGGCAGAGGGCTGCTGTTGTGCTCAGGTCCTGCTTGCGGGTTTCCCATTGGGGCATCTGTTCATCCACTGTAAGAACAGGAGGCTGGACTGACAGAAACATAGGAAACTCTGCCATTCTTACCTTGTTGTTTGCTTTGCCATCAACCTTACCAGTTCGGCTAGTATCAGCGTCCAGAGAGATAGCTGACAATATATTGGGGTGGGGTGGGGAATAATCATGTTAGTACTTCAGGCTACATATTTGATACTGTGCATGTATATTTTTACTTTATTGAATTTATTGCATTTATACCCCATCCTTCTTCCCCAAGTGGCCCAGGGGGTTAATACCACAGAGTAAGCTGCCATGCCCGGCTTAGCTAGGTCGATTCCCCTTACTTTGGGAGAAAATAGGTAATGAAGCCTATTGCTCACCCCCAGTCTACCTGAGAAGTTCAACATGTAAAGAGGTTTGAGCTAGTTGCTCCAGCTCAACCGTATGGCTCTCATGAGCCATTATACCAATGATTTAGGAACTTGCACCACTGTAAAGTGCCTGTGCAACTTTTTCTGTGTGCAGCTATATGGAAAAGCACATGAATCTGACCTTTGGAGTGTTTGTAAGTAAACTATTTTTAACTTACCAAATGTGTGGCCTTTTTGTATGCTGGGGGAAAGGGGAAATTTGGAACCCACAGGAGCCTGTACAGGTCTAACAGCCTATATTTCCATGCTGTACTTTGCTGTATATTTTGTGATTTTAAATCTCTGCTGGGGTTTTCTAGCCAAAAGTACTTGCCCCAGACTTGGATCTTGAAATGTGTGTGTGTGTGTGTGTTGCACCAACAGCCTAGAACTGTAAGGAATAAGGATCTGAATACCAAATACGAATGAGAATGTGGAAGGACTGGTCATTACTTACCCATACAAGTGATGTACAACCAAGCATTGGCAATGAGGGTGTCCCCCGTTGGCCCGTAATATGAAACCCGAACCTGCAAAAAGACACAGTACCCAGTCATAAGAACATAAGAAGAGCCCTGCAGTTTCGATCAGACCAATAGCTCTGATCTAGTTCAGCATCCTGTTCCCACAGTGGCCAAACCAGGTGCCCCAAAGGGAAACCCTCAAGCAGCCATTCCCAACAATGCCATTGACACCTAATGGTTTTTTCTTGCGAGGTTTAAATAGCACACAGAATGGCAAGTCCCATATGGCAGCAACATGGGCTCTTCCATCCCACCTCTGTTAATTCTCCACTGTCCATGTGACATTCTCCTCTAAATCACTGACTTTCCACCCTTACCACTCTCTCAATCTTGATTTTCTCATAACAGGGATACTCTGAAAAGTAAGTAACGCCCCCCCCTCATCCTTTTATTCCCCTAAGTCTCATGGTTCCCTCCAGGCTTGTATCCAAAAGGACAGGCTTTCAGAAGATGAGCATGGCTGTTGGTATAAGGGTGCCTCGAGCACTTTGTTTTCAACGCCTCTTACAACAACCCTAGAAGGTAGGTTCGATTTACAGTGGTACCCCGCAAGACGAATGCCTCGCAAGACGGAAAACCCGCTAGACGAAAGGGTTTTCCGTTTTTGAGCTGCTTCGCAAGACGATTTTCCCTATGGGCTTGCTTCGCAAGACGAAACGTCTTGCTAGTCTTGCGATTTTTTTTCGCTCCCCCCCCCCTTTTTCTAAGCCGCTAAGCCGCTAATAGCCTTTTAGCAGCTTAGCCGCTAATCCTTTAATAGCCGCTAAGCCGCTAATAGCGCTAATAGCGCTAATCCGCTAAGCCGCTAATAGGGTTGCTTCGCAAGACGAAAAAACCGCTGGACGAAGAGAATCGCGGAACGGATTCTTTTCGTCTTGCGAGGCACCACTGTAGTTAGTTAGATATTTTGTAAACTTTATACACCACTTGATTGGGGGGGGGGGACACACCAAGCAGTTTACAAAAAGCTTAAACAATAAAATTATCCAGAATAATTTACAATAGTTTAAAACATGGGTAGGCAAACTAAGACCTGGGGGCCGGATCGGCCCAATTGCCTTCTAAATCCGGCCTGCGGACGGTCCAGGAATCAGTGTGTTTTTACATTAGTAGAACGTGTCCTTTTATTTAAAATGCATCTCTGGGTTATTTGTGGGGCAAAGGAATTTGTTCATTTCCCCCTTCAAAATATAGTCTGCCCCCCCCCACAAGGTCTGAGGGACAGTGGACCGGCCCCCCTGCTGAAAAAGTTTCCTCACCTCTGGTTTAAAACATACCAAAAAGTTAAAATACTAAAAATACCGAATTCTTACAAATGCAGAACGGGTATTGTTAGCCCCTTTTCTTTTCTTTTACAAAAGTACATTGGTACCTCGGGTTACATACGCTTCAGGCTACAGACTCCGCTAACCCAGAAACATAGCTGTCAACTTTCAGATTTGAAAAGAAGGGATCAGCAGCCTCGAAAATAAGGGATCAGCAACCTCACCTGTCCCGGGGACAGTCTACGGGATATCTAACAATCGGGGATAGCAGCAGGAAGCAGCAGGAAACGGCACTGGAATAAGGGAATTTCCCGCAAAAAAGGGAAGGTTGACAGCTATGCCCAGAAATATTACCTCAGGTTAAGAACTTTGCTTCAGGATGAGAACAGAAATCGTGCAGCAGCGGCGCAGCGGCAGCAGGAGGCCCCATCAGCTAAAGTGGTGCTTCGGGTTAAGAACAGTTTCAGGTTAAGAACAGACCTCCGGAATGAATTAAGTTCTTAACCCGAAGTACCACTGTAATTCAAAACACTATACAACAATCGGCCTGACTGGGTTTGAAATCCATTTGGATCCAGTGCACCTCCCTTGTTGCGACACTCTGCGCTGCTCACCGCAACATGGTCAAAGGCTGGCTCCCAGGTATGGTTGCCAGGCTCTCAGAGGAGCCCAGCTGCTCCCCACTCACCTTGTTGTCATTGACGGTGCTGCTGGGTCCGTTTAGAGCCACGACCACTTCCACGTCCGAGTCGAGAAGCCACCTTGTACCTTCAGATGCTGTGGTAACATTGGGGTTGTAGATGACGTAGACTCGAAGCCCGGAAGTTCCACGGACATCAAATGACGTGGCACCTTTGGGTATAGATCTAGGGCCAGAGCAAACAATTGGGGTGGGGGGTGTTCAGTTTTATCATTGCATTATCATCACTGATAATTGGAAAAACTTTCTGACAGTCACTATTACGATTACATTTGAATGACATATTTTTCCTTTTTTTATTTTTTATTTTTTTATTAAAGTTTCAAATTTTTTATAAAGACAAAACAAAACAATACAGTAATACAAACAAACAAAAATAAAAACAGGTATAATTTCAACCCTTATTTTCTTATAACTTACTTCCCCGACTTCCTCATACCTCCCCTTTCTGTATTCCAATTTCTAATTTATTAATTCAGCAAATCCTTTCCCTTATTTTTCATTTAATTCTTAGCCTTTCTTTTCTTTTTTACTTATCCATTACAGCTGAAAACCACATAATTTCTAAACCAACGTCATTCTAACATTCATTAATTTTGCAATATTTCTTAAGATAGTCCTTGAATTTCTTCCAATCTTCTTCCGCTGTCTCTCTTCCCTGGTCTCGGATTCTGCCAGTCATCTCTGCCAGTCCCATATAGTCTATCACCTTCATCTGCTATTCTTCCAAGGTGGGTAAATCTTGTGTCTTCCAATACTTTGCGATGATGAATGACATATTTTTCCTTCAAGGAACACCAGGTGGCACACGTGGTTCTCCCCCTCATTTAATCCTCACAACAACCTTGTGAGGTAGGTTAGGCTGAGGGAAGGCAGTGACCTCATCCCCAAAGTCACACCCAGTGAGCTCCCTGGCAAAATGGGGGTTTGAACCCTGGTCTCCTAGGTCTTAACCTGACATTCTAACCAGGGGCGGACTTTGGTAATATGGTGACCCTTAGCGAGGACAAAATTTGGCCCGCATCCCTAAATATTTCTTATTTTCATGCCCTCCACCCTCTTGCCTTCTGTTCTGCGCATATTTTGTGCTCCTTCGGCTTGGCGCACTGTTTGGGGGAACCGCCCATAGCATTTCCCTAAATCCAGCACTGCTCTAACTATTAGGGCCCATTGGTTCTCTATTCCAGCTAGGCAACAAACCCAAAACACTTTAGTGCAAAGCAGGCTCAGTAAGGAGTGTGGTTCCCAAATATTTTTTTTGGGGGGGGCGCCCCCTTGGATTCCATAAACTCATACCTAGTGCCTGCTACTCTAAAATAAAGAATCATTCAGAATAGCGCTTTGCACGACCTACTAAGGAAGAAAATAGCACAATCCAATCCAAAACAGTAACCATTAATGGCATATTTATTCCGGAGCCAGTTAAAACTATTTATTTTAATGAACCCAAGTAAGCTGTTGAACTTGATCCAGGGATAGGGGCTTTTTAGAGTCTGGTGGACATTGACACCTCCATCGCACCCATGATTCCCTGTTGCCTCTTGGCCCCTGGGAATCCTGCTGGCCACTTTGGGATCCCCTACCCTAGAACTTCCCCTGCATTCTGACTGCATTCCAAAGCCAGGATTGTGATGCAATGCTACAGCTTCAATGAGAGCTGCTTGACGACAGCCTTACACACACACACATATATATTCCACATATGCATTGCCACCTTTCTCTCTGTGCTTCCTCCACCCAGCCCCGTCTGTGCCTTGCAGCAGCTTGTAAAGAAAGATATTAATCTGTCAACATGCAGAATTTAAAAGGGAAGCCGAGGGAGCCAGTAAATCTGGCCGTAAACCCGTCTAATCGCTCCTTTCCTTGTAGTTGGGCTCTGTTGGATTTACGATCTGCAGAAGCACACCCATTAACCATGACTCCTGGAGCTAGTCATCTTTGGTCACAGAAAGGAAGGATGGAATGCAGGGTGGAGAGGGGGGGAATGAAACCCTCCTTTATGGGCCCTAAATAAGAGCAATCATTTTAATAGTGTTTTCCATGCAGGTGGAACAACCACCTTCGATTTCTTAATCTGCGCACACCTATAAAGGTCATCCTGGGAGTTTGGGCTGGATGGTCACATAGCAGTTAAAGTCCAAAGCCCACTACAGGAAGCCCCATAGCAGGTCCTGAGTGCGAGAGCAATTCTCCCTACGTCTCAGCAAGTGGGTTGACAAGAGCACTCTGGACCTCCTCCTCCTTATAATAAAATACCTGCTGGATCAGACCATAAAGGGCCCAAGTAGCCCAGCATCCTGTTCTCCCAGTAGCCCATTCCGCTTATGTGGCTTATGTTGCAAGGGAGAAGCTTCCCAATGTAGGATAGGATGTCCCTATTTTCATCTGTTGGAGGGTACGCTTCACATTTGTAAGAGCTTGATCATTTAGTGCAGCATCACCCAAACTTTGGGTGCCTATTGATACAAATCGGGGCAACTTTACTGTATTCTTTTCACCACCTGCTAAAAACATTGTTATTTGAACAAACCTACCCAGTCGCTTACAAAGTTGGTGTGAACTTTCTGTACGTTTTAAACGATTTTTCATGATGATTTCCTTGTTTTATCTTTTTGTGAACCACTTTGAGTTTTGTTTGTTTTGTTTCTTTGTTGTTGTTTTTAACAATCAAGTGGCATGAAAATTTCATGAAATAAATTAAAACAAACAAATAAATAAATGTCCCCCCGGGCTAAAGACTCTTCCTCAGCTACAACAATCAAAGCAAGTATGTAAGTATGTGACCTACTCAAGAGGTCGTAGAGAAAGAATCTTTCAAATACACCCTTTGACAGCGGCAAGGTGAACAAAGAGCCCTGTGACACATTGAAAGGCCAACACGTTTCCTGAGGTGCAAGCAGCCTTGGACTAGAAATACAGCTTTGTCAGATGGGCAAAATGTTATCCTTAGTTGACAGGTATATCTATACATTGGCAGAAACAGTTGACAGGGTGGCTACGGGGATATGGAATGAAAAGGAGTACAGTAATGTGATATTCAGACTAATTTTTAAATGAAGTTCTTCCCCTCACCCACACACAAATTCCTGTCTCTCTGCTGATGCCACCTTTGGCAACCTGGCGCCTTCCAGACATGTTGGACTACAACTCCCATCAGCCCCTAGTCAACGCACATCCATGTTGACGATGCATGTTGGGTACAGCTAGTGGATTTGGTGGTTCTGAGCAGAATTCTTCCCAATCAGAGTTGATGCAGCAGAATCTGCAAAGCTGCAAATCTCTGCAAACCTGGATCTCTGCTACCTCGGAGTTTGATGCAGTGGGATCAGTTTTGGAGGGGAGGCAAAGACAGAGGGGCAGAGCAGCTTTTTGTTTATTTAAAAAGATTTCTGTACCACTTGATTGCCACAAAACTGCCAAACATTTTGTAACAGATGCCAAAATTATGGATATAAATAGTTTAAAACAAGGAATTTAGAAACAGCAACAACCCACTGTTGTACGTATCTGGGTAGGTTTGCCTAAACGGAAATGTTTTAAGCAGGTGCCGAAAAGAGAACAGTGAAGGTGCCTGCCTGATGTCAAGAGACAGGGAGTTCCAGAGCATAGGTGCTGACACACTAAAATATGGATTCCTTGCAACTGCGGAACGAGTCTTATATGGCATCTGTAGCAGCGGCAGTTCTGCTGATCGAAGTGGCTGAGCTGGTATTTACAGTGGTACCTCGGGTTACATACGCTTCAGGTTACAGACTCCGCTAACCCAGAAATAGTGCTTCAGGTTAAGAACTTTGCTTCAGGATGAGAACAGAAATCGTGCTCCAGCGACGCAGTGGCAGCGGGGGGCCCCATTAGCTAAAGTGGTATCTCAGGTTAAGAACAGTTTCAGGTTAAGAATGGACCTCCGGAATAAATTAAGTTCTTAACCCGAGGTACCACTGTACATGAAACCAATCTAAAATAATAAAGCTGTGTCCAGGTCCCTGACACCCTCCTCCTTCTTCTCCCTGTGCAGAACGCAGTTCTTGAGGGATTACTCATACCAGAAGCTGCACACTGCTGGTGTCACAGTGTACAGAAATAGCACCTCAGTCTCAGGGGCGTGGGCTCCTTGCACACCTAGCCTTCAAGTCTTTGCTTGCCTAACGTTGTCTGACAACCCCCCTCCCTCCACCTTTAAGGGCTCATGGCTAAGCTCAATCTGTTCTCCTTCACACCTCTCCTTCCTCAGAAGAGAGAAGGACTCGTGTTCCTAGGGTTTCTTAACGTGACATAACATAACCAGTTGACCTACAATATTCTCTTGCCTGACACAGGCCCACTCAATCACTTTAATCAGTGGAATTGCCACCGCTACAGGGGCCACATAAAACACGTTCCACATTTGTAAGAACTTTGGAACTCCCTGCCTCTTGATAGTAATCAGCTGCCTTCACTGTATTCCTTTCAGCACCTGCTTAAAACATTATTGATTAAACAAGCATATCTAGACTCTTAGAAAGTTGGTGCGGATTTTAATCTGTTCTAGTATTTTAACTTATTGTATATTTTGAAGTGTGGCTGCAAAGTTTTCCTGATTTTCCTGTTTCATCTTTTGTAAAGTGCTTTGAGGGTTATTAGCTTTTTACCATCAAGTGGTGTATACATTTTATGAAACAGATGAATAAATGAATAAATAACATAGAAGCATAATGTAAGAAGAGCCAGTGGCCCATCGAGCCCAGTATTATTATTCAGAAACATTGTTGTTGTTGTTGAATTGTCCTTATTTTCATTGGACAAATGTTGGACAGTATGGAATCCCAGCCATCATAGCCACTGGTCGGGGATTTCTGGGCGTCAACCCCTGGTGAGCTATAGTTTCTGAGTTTTTTAATAGCTAGTAGGAAGTTGCCTTCTAGCAAGTAAGACCATAGATCCATCTAGCTCTGTAATGTCTACACTGACTGGCAGCAGCTCCCCAGGGAGACCTCCCCAACCCTACTTGGAGATGCCAGAGATTGAACCCGGGACCTTCTGCATGCAAAGCAGGTATTCTATTGGAGAGGTCTATTGTCAGGGATGACCCTTCAAGGAAGTATTGCTTAAAATATATTAGACCCTGTTTTAAACAATGAGTCTTGTGGGTTTGTGCCATTGAAAGCTGGTGCCAATACATTTTTTAAAAAAATAAGGATTTAAGGCACACTTTTCCCTCAGTGCCCCACGTGCATCACCTCAGTCCCACTCACAACAACACTGTCGGACAGAGACCAGAAAAACAATGACCTTGCTTATTGCCAGACACAGCTAAGATCAAACCCAGCACCAAGCTCACAATGCCCTTTAACCACCCAGGGCTGTCTATTCTCACAAAACGCTCAACTGCCAGCCCATGCAAAATGCCATCACTTTCCCACAGAAATGCCATCACTTGCCCACAGAAACACCATCACTCACCCATGGATGTCTATCGAGATTTCTGTCCCCAACACGCAGACGATGTAGTTCGGCTGCTCGGTGGACACCCGCACTACTCTCTGCCTGGCTGTCATTGTCTCAGCGGGGAGAAAAGGTGGCCAAAATTAGCACTTCTGCAGAGAGCCTGGATTGTCCTGTTTTCACGGGGAAACCAGCATGACTGGCTTAGGAAGGCGAAAAGGAACCCTGGGACCTCTGCTCCACCTTGTTCCCTTTCCCTCTTTGGTGTGTTGGTGCTGTCTCCTTGCCTTCGAGTGCAGCTGGGATCTGAAATGTATAGATATATAGAGAGAAATATATAGTTGGGGAAGGGACAGAGGGAGGAGGTTCCAATCTCTCCCCAAAACACTTCAAAATCTGGGTCCTTTGGTAGGGACCTGGGTGTGCAAGGGTGTTGGATCATCAGGGAGGTCACACGCTGAGAGACAGAAAGGGCAGGACTCCTGGCTACGAGGAATACTATAATTTAGCTATTCATGTGTTCTTTTCTTTGCGTATTACTCAGGGTGCTAGGAGATGTTGTGTTTCGTTACCAAGCGGGGGAATAGGGCACCTGGGCAGGGAAAACTGATTTGGGATTGGAGAGGGCTATTGAAGCCTATGCTTTCCCTCCACAGCCAGAGGCAGTGATGCTTCTTAACAACAACAACAACATTTATACCCCATCCATCTGGGCGGCTGCCAGCACATATAAAAAGATAATAAAATGTTGAACATTAAAAGCCTCCCGATACAGGGCTGCCTTCAGATGCCTTCTAAAAGTTCTGTAGTTCTTTATCTCCTTGACATCTGATGGGAGGGCGTTCCACAGGGAGGGTGACACTGCCGAGAAGGACATTTGCCTGGTTCCCTGTAACTTCACTTCTTGAAGTGAGGGAACCTCCAGAAAGCCCTCAGAGGCAGATCTCAGCGTCCGGGCTGAAGAATGGAGGTGCACACACTCCTTGAGGTATAAAAGGGCCATTTAGGTCAGCACCAACACTTTGAATTGTGCTTGGAAACATACTGGGAGCCAGTGGAAATCCTTTAGGACTGGTGTTATATGGTCCTGGCAGCCATATAATCCCAATTGCTGGGGACCGCAGGAGGGAACAGGGCTCTGGTGCTTGAATGCTGCTTGTGGGTTTCCCACAGGAATCTGGGTGGCCAAGGAATTGGGGGGGGGGGCTGTATAATGAATTTAAAAATATGTTAAAATTGGTAATCCCCCCCAAAAAAAACCCTGAAGCCTTTTTGCTAGGGATAATGGGGACAGAGGTTCCGAAGAAGCTGACTAATCTTTTTATGTATGCAACAACTGCAGCCAGAATCTTTTACATGCAAAAAAGGAAAGAGGAAGAGATTCCAAACAAAGAATAATGACTTATAATATTAATGGATTATGCTGAAATGGCGAAACCTGACTGTAAAACTAAGAGATCAAAATGGTGAACTGTTTATGGAAAATGGAGGCTTTTTTTTTTTTTTTTTACTATTTGTCAAAGTATTTTAGAAATATGAAAACACAAGCGGGATTCAAGATATGGGCGACGGGGGGGGGGGGGGAGATAAGATGGAGTTATGAGGGTTAGCAATAAGTATAATGCAACAATTAAGGGTAAGAATAAAACGGGTTTTCCATGCAAACCAGGAAGTGACTTCTCCAGACAAAGGAATGTATTTTCTTTTCATCTCTGTGGCTGTGATCTCCTGGGTGATGCAGACGCCATTAGGCAGTTGAATGTGCATGCATGCTCCGTCCATTTCCCTCCCTCCCTTCCATCACCCCCTCTGTGCAGACCCGGGCACTGCCAACCCACGCTACACCACTGGTGTTGAGCGATCCCATTCTCCCTGGTGCATTTCCCCATCAGAAAGAGTCCAATTCCTTATTGCTTTTCTTATCACAAAAAGACCAATTTGGAGGGCAGGGGCAGGGGTGGGCAGACAGGCAGAGAGCAGGCTTGTTGTGAATATGAACTTCAGTTGTGTGACTTGAGTTTGCTCCCATGTGATTGAATTATTTAATTGCAGTTCCTTCCTGGCAGGGGGTCGGACTAGATGACCCCTCCAATTCTATGGTTTGTTGAATCCCATCTGAAAACTGTCTGGAAGCACCTTTTGAAAAAAGAAACCCCTGTGACTTTCCCCCTTGGATCACCCCTGCAATCCCGGAGGAGCAATTGACACAGCACTAGAGGAGCCAGGTTGTCCCGATGGCTTGGGGCACTGTCTCTCCTCTTCTTCATGACCTTAGGCTGAGAAGCCAAGAGAGACACAGCTCCCTTCCCAGGTCAGATGTCAGATTTTGCCCATCTGACAGGGCAACAGTCACCGCTTCATCATAGCCAGGAGAGCGGATGCTGTAATTTGAGATGTTATAATTAACTGGGATTAAAACAGAACACATAATATGGCGTTATACGTAACTGAGCTGCATACTTCTGATTATACTGTGTGGCATAGCAGACTAGGACACAGGAGAGACCAGGGTTTGAATCTTCCTCTCGGCCATAGAGCCTCCTAGGTGTAACCTTGTGGGTTAGTCACTCACTCGCAGCCTAAACTACCTTGCAGGGATGATGTGGGGAGTAAACGAAGAGGAGAACCAGTTAGGCCACCCTCAGCTCCTTAGAGGAAGGATGGGATACAGATACAATGAACAAATGAATTGCGTATCTTAAGATCATTAATTTCAGTGGGTTAGCACTTGGTTCAATATAATCCAATATGTTCTGCACATCTATGGATCAGCAAATCTATCCATGTCAGTTTCTCTCCATTTCCCCCCATTTTTTCAGTCTTAAATTCAGCTTTGCACACTTCCACATCAATTTGCAGATTTTTAAAAGAATAAGCCTAAAGATCCACCAGCCTTTTGGCATGCATATTCCCTTAGTATGGACATTCTTGCAGTTTTCCCTGATGTAACACATTTTGGGGTGCTGATTTCACTAAGATGTCCAGTTTTTTGCACAGTTCACCCCTGTACATGCATTTCTGTACACGTTGCCTGGCTGGAGAGCTGCGTTGCAAAATTCAGAGAAGTGTGGATTTTGAAGGACTGTTCTGTTTTGGTTCTCATATGGTTCCAGAACGTGCAAATCGGTTAGGCTCAAAATGCAAACTGAATCAAATCTCCCCAAACCTGTTCACAAATATGGCTGGTACCAGTGCTAGTTTCTGTTGATTCATTTTTCCAGAATGGAGCACGACTTTATTTGTAATTCCCATTATTTGTAATTCTGTTAATTTTTGGAGCAAAATTCTGCAGCTAGACTGTTGGTGGGACAGACAGAAATTATACTGCCTGCCTATAGGTTACCGAGCCAGGTTTAGTTCATTAATTTGTGTGGTCCTTATCAACTTGGGTCCAGAATACCTTAAGGAACACCTGATTTCTTAAATCCCTGCCTGATCACCGTGATCTTTGGGGGATTCCAGTGCATGGTTAATCTATGGAACTCACTTCTGAAGGAGGCAGTGATGCTTTGCCTCCACAGTTAAATGCAGCAATTTTTCTGAATCCCAGCTGCTGGAATCTGCAGGAGGGGAGAGGGCACGTGTGCCTGGGTCCTACTTGGGGGTTTCCTTTGGGGCACCTGGTTGGCCACTGTGAGAACAAGATGTGGGGCTAGATGGGCCATTGGCCTGATCCAGCAGGCCTCAAGTTATATCCTCATGTCTGTTCTAGTGTGTCCCCCACCCCATGGCTCAGATGCACATGTTGCTGTGCGTTCAGGCCCAGATGTGCAACTCCCTCCCACCTGATATCAGGCAGGCCACCTTCCCTGCTGAACATCAACAGCTCCTCCAAGTGTCCCTGTTTTTCAGGGGCAGTCCTGGATTTACAGAAGTTTTCCTGGTCTCTCTCTCTCTCTTTCTTTCTTTCTTTCTTTCTTTCTTTCTTTCTTTCTTGCTGATCAGAAGGTCGGCGGTTCGAATCCTCGCGATGGGGTGAGGTCCCATTGCTCGGTCCCTGCTCCTGCCAACCTAGCAGTTCGAAATCATGTCAAACTGCAAGTAGATAAATAGGTACCGCTCCGGCGGGAAGGTAAACAGCATTTCCATGCACTGCTCAGGTTCACCAGAAGGTAAACCTTAGTCATGCTGGCCACATGACCCGGAAGCTGTATGCCGGCTCCCTCGGCCAATAAATTGAGATGAGCGCCGCAACCCCAGAGTCGTCAGCGACTGGATCTAATGGTCAGGGGTCCCTTTAGCTTTTTACTGCCCTATACCAGGAGGTCTCAGGGCGGTTCACAGAAAAGATCACAACATATATCAGAATAAAAACAACCACCCAATAACACCCCACTTCCAGAAAAGAGCCACATTTTAAAAGGGTATAGTATGTCAAACAGATCAACCAAAGTCCTGGTTTAAGAGAAACATTTTTGTCTGGTCCCTAAAGGTGTGTAATGAAGGTGCCTGGTGAACTTCCCTGGGGAGAGCATTCCGCAGGGAGCCACTGCAGAGAAGGCCCCGTTCTCGTGTTGCCACCCTCCAGACCTCTCGAGGAGGCGGCACACGAAGGAGGGCCTCAGAAAATGATCTTAGGGTCTGGGTAGGTTCATATGGAAAGAGGCAGTCCTTGAGGTTTTGCAGTCTCGAGCCATTTAAGGCTTTATAGGTCAAAACCAGCACTTTGAGTTGGGCCCAGAAACTAATTGGTAGGCAGTACAGACAGACCAGGATCGGTGTAATATGCTCAAACCGTAATTTGATCCTGAAATGTCTCGATTTTCCTTAGGACGTCCCTATTTTCATCGAAGAAATGTTGGAAGGCATGCATCAACTGCTTGATGATGACCAGCCAGCATTTTAAGTAAGTTGCATCATGCCGATTTTATGTTTGCATCTTTTAAAAACTCCTATTATTTGACTGTTGCATTGCTTTATTGCTTTACTTATCAGAGAGGTGTTTGTGGAGGGCTCCGTGATTATATTCATTAGCTGCAGTTCCTGCATTGCAGGGGGCTGTACTAGGTGACCCTCAAAGTCCTTTCAGAAGCCTAGGATATTTTGTTGTTGTTGTTTAGTCGTTTAGTTGTGTCTGACTTTTTGTGACCCCATGGACCAGAGCACGCCAGGCACTCCTGTCTTCCACTGCCTCCCGCAGTTTGGTCAAACTCATGCTGGTAGCTTCGAGAACACTGTCCAACCATCTCATCCTCTGTCGTCCCCTTCTCCTTGTGCCCTCCATCTTTCCCAACATCAGGGTCTTTTCCAGGGAGTCTTCTCTTCTCATGACGTGGCCCAAGTACTGGATCCTTAGCATCAGGATCTGTCCTTCCAGTCAGCACCCAGGGCTGATTTCCTTCAGAATGGAGAGGTTTGATCTTCTTGCAGTCCATGGCAAAAACGACAGTCTGTGACTAGATAGCCACCTGGCCATTGCTGCTATGGAAGAAGTTGTTAAGGGCAGGATAGTGGGGTCCCCGTTTGCAGGGACTGCACTTCCTTTTCATCAGGCCCACAACCAAATGCAGCACCGCCGCCCAGGATAGTTTAATCATCTCCTTAGGTTGCTAATTGCATGCATTAATTAGTATGCCAGCGTGCATAATTGCCGACTGACCTACGAAGCCTCACCAGCTAATTGCAGGCAATGAAAGGAGGAAGCAACAGCAAGTTCTTGTTTGTGGGAGGATTTATTTAATTAGTCTGATTGCATTGGCCATATGGTGTCGGGGTGACTGCATACCTCTGGCACAAGGGCGCAGAGCCAGGAAAGACCACTGGGTGGCAGTGGGGCCTTGGAATCTCTCCTCTAAAAAGGGAAGCGTTTGGTTTTGCAGCAACAGTCCTGCAGATATCGCTCTCCAGAATGGATAGCTGGGCGAAAAGAAATCGTACACGGTTAAGCATCACCTCTAGATCCGCACCCTACATTTAAAATACACATTTAAAGGGCATGGCTTCCTCCAGAGAATCCTGGGAACTGTAGTTTGCTAAGGTCGCTGGGCATTGTGGCTCTGCGGGGGGGGGACGACAACAGGATTATTGGGGGTAAAATCATGTGCTTTAAATGTGCACAGAATTTCCCTTAAATGTAGATCTGCCCCACATCCCAAAGTGCCCTCTTTCTTTCTCTTTCTCTTTCCCTCACCCCCATATTCCTTCTTATTCTTCAGCCTGTGGCGCTTATTGTTCCCCAGTCAAATTGGAGATCAGAAGGTGAGAGTTGAATCCCTAGCCTGGAGCGTCTCCAAGAATCCTGGAGAGCCCCTGTCAGTCAGTGTAGCTGGACCAAAGAGCCTGGCTTGGTATAACACAGCGCCCTATCTTCTTATGTCTTACGGAAAGGGCTGTAACTCAGTGACAGAGCACCTATTTGGCATGCAGAAGGTCCCAAGTCCCAGGAAACCTCGAAGAGCCATTGCTGCCAGTCAGTGGAGACAATATTAAGCCGGATGGACCATGGCCTAATTCTGTACGTGATTCTTTAGATAGCTCCGTTAGCAGAGCACGAGACTCCTAATTACAGGGTCCTGGGTTCGAGTCTCATGGGCAAAAATATTGCAGCGGGTTGAACTAGATGACCCTCGTCGTCCCTTCCAACTTTACAATTCTATGATTTCATGCATTCCTTAGGGTTCCCCCACCAGAACCCTCTAGAATGATCAGAACAATCTATTCCCAGGCTATTTTCTGTAATATGTATAATTAACTGAGGCATGTCTTCTTTTTTCTCCATTTAAATCCTGGGGCAAGATATACGATCAGCGCCAAGGAGCCTCAGCCAAACCTGGGCATTAACTTATGATTAATGCTGTTTGTCAGAGTCCTCCTGCATGATTTATTTTGGCACAAGCCCTGGGTTTGCATGCTGAAATCTTGCATTGACTCAGAGGTCCCCCCCTTCCCCCCCTTTAAACTATTAGTAGTATAAAGTTCTGGTAAAACACTTCACCTTTCCTGGTAGCAAACAGTCTTTGCTGGGCAGAGCAGGAAGAATGTCGCAAATCCGGTCTTGGTGGCTTAGGGTTATGAAGGGGTCCCTTTGCTTGTGAAGTTAAGAAAAGCCCTGCAGGATCAGGCCAGATCATCCCTGCAGGAGGGGCCAGCATCCTCTTCTCACAGGTGCCCTGCATGAGAAACCCATAAGCAGAAATGGAGCAGAAGAGCAGTCCTGGCTAGTAGCCATTAAAACACTTGTCCTCCATGAAATGGTCCAACTTTGCCCACTTACATTCAGAAAAGGGCAGCCAAAACCATACCTTCCAACATTTTCCCAATGAAAACAGCGACATCCTATTCCATGATAATAATAATAATAATTTTATTATTCATATCCTGCCCCTCTGGCTGGGTTGCCCCAGCCACTCTGGGTGGCTTCCAACATATATAAGACATAATAAAAAGGTAAAGGTACCCCTGCCCGTATGGGCCAGTCTTGACAGACTCTAGGGTTGTGCGCCCATCTCACTCAAGAGGCCGGGAGCCAGCGCTGTCCGGAGACACTTCCGGGTCACGTGGCTAGCGTGACAAAGCTGCATCTGGCGAGCCAGCGCAGCACACGGAAACGCCGTTTACCTTCCCGCCAGTAAGCGGTCCCTATTTATCTACTTGCACCCGGGGGTGCTTTCGAACTGCTAGGTTGGCAGGCGCTGGGACCGAGAAGCGGGAGCGCACCCCGCCGCGGGGATTCGAACCACCAACCTTTCGATCGGCAAGCCCTAGGCGCTGAGGCTTTTACCCACAGCGCCACCCGCGTCCCATATAAAACATAATAACACATAATAAAAACTTTCCGATACCAGGCTGCTTTCAGATGTCTTCTAAAGCTTGTACAGTTACTTATCTCCTTGGCTCATGGGGTTGCATAACTCCATACCCTCCAATATTTCTCTGATGAAAATAAAAAGGTAAAGGTACCCCTGCCCGTACGGGCCAGTCGTGACCGACTCTGGGGTTGCGTGCTCATCTCGCTTAAGAGGCCGGGAGCCAGCACTGTCCGAAGACACTTCCGGGTCACATGGCCAGCGTGACGAAGCTGCTCTGGCGAGCCAGCGCAGCGCACGGAAACGCCGACCATACAATCGGCAAGTCCTAGGCACTGAGGTTTTACCCACAGAGCCACCTGCGTCCCATCTGATGAAAATAGGGGTGTCCTAAGGGAAAGTGGGACATTTCAGGTTCAAATCCGAAACCGGGGCAGCTTCTGTAAATCTCGGACTGTCCCTGGAAAATAGGGACACTTGGAGGGTCTGCAAAATTATCAAGGGGATAGAGCGGCTCCCCGTGAAGAAATATTGCAACGTTTGGGATATTTTAGTTCAGAGAAAAATAAGAGGTGACATGCATTGCAGGGGGTTTGACTAGATGATCCCGGGGTCCCTTCCGATTCTACAATTCTATGATTCTGTGATGGATTAGGCATAGCCTGGAGAAAATGGACAGAGAATTTTTTCCTCCCTCTCCCATAACACTAGAATTTGTTGACATTCAATGAAGCTGAATGTTGGAAGATTCAGGATGGATAAAAGAAAGTCCTTCATGCAGTGCAGTGTTAATCTGTGGAACTCCCTCCCACAGCATGCATGGGTGGCCACCAACTTGGGGGGCTTTCAAGGGGGATAAGAGAAATTCATGGAGTATCTTGGTAGACCCACTAAATGATTTCCCTGCCTGGTGTAGCAATTGCAATGGGCTCTGCTAAATGCTGTGTGACTTTTAATTGTATTTTTACAGCTGCCTGAATGAAGCCTACAGGCTGCTGGTGGTTCATGAACCACCATATGGAAACCCCTGATTTAGAGTATGTGCACCCTGCTTCTCATTATTAGTCATCAGTAATAATACCAGTGAAGTATGTAACAATATAACACAATTCAGCATCTGGAGCATTATAGAATAAGAGCAGGAAGATAGGTCTCTGCCCCAAGGAGTCTACATTCCTTTTTTCTTTTCTTTTCTTGGTAATCCCCAGTATCTATTTGGCACGCATACAGCTTATCCTCTTACTTAATAATAATTTTATTATTTGTACCTCACCCTTCTGTCTGGGTTCCCCCAGCCACTCTGGTTGGCTTCCAAAACATATAAAAAAATAACAATAACAAAAACCAATACAGGGCTGCGTTCAGATGTCTTCCAAAATTTGTATAGTTCTTTCTTTCCTTGACATCTGAAGGGAGGGTGTTCCACCGGGCAGACACTACTATCAAGAAGGCCCTCTGCCTGGTTCCCTGTAATTTTACTTCTTGCAGTGAGGGAACCACCAGAAGACCCTCAGAGCTGGACCTCAGTGTCCAGGCTGAATGATGGGGGTGGAGACGCTCCTTCAGGTATACAGTGGTACCTCTGGATATGAACGGGATCCGTTCCAGAGCCCCGTTCGCATCCTGAAGCGAACGCAACCCGCATCTGCGAGTGCCCCGGTCACGAATTGCCGCATCTGCACATGCGTGCGACGTCTTTTTGAGTGTCTGCGCATGCGCGGGCAGCAAAACCCGGAAGTAACGCATTCTGTTACTTCCGGGTCACCATGGAGTGCAACCCGAAAACACTCAACCTGAAGCAACTTCAACCCAAGGTATGACTGCACCGGGCCGAGGCCATTTAGGGCTTTAAAGGTCAGCATCAACACTTTGAATTGTGCTCAGAAATGTACTGGGAACCAATGTAGATCCTTTAGGGCAGAGGTCAGCAAACTTGTTCAGCAGGGGTCCACTGTCCCTCAGACCTTGTGGGGGGCCGGACTATATTTTTTTTCTGTGGGGAGGGGGGAGAGAATGAATTCCTGTGCCCCACAAATAACCCAGAGATGCATTTTAAATAAAAGGACACATTCTACTCATGTAAAAACGAGCTGATTCCCGGACCATCTGCAGGCTGGATTTAGAAGGTTATTGGGCTGGATCTGGCCCCTTGGGCCTTAGTTTGCCTACCCATGCTTTAGACCCAGTGTTATATGGTCCCAGCAGCTACTCCCAGTCACCTGTCTATCTGCTGCATTCTGGATGGTTTGTAGTTTCCGAGTCCCCTTCAAGGGTAGCCCCAGGTAGAGCGCCTTGCAGTAGTCCAAGTGGGAGATAACCAGAGCATGGACGACCGTGGCGAGACAGTGCGTGGGCTGGTAGGGTCTCAGCTGGTATACCAAATGGAGCTGGTAGACAGCTGCCCTGGACGCAGAATTAACCTGTGCCTCCATGGACAGCCATGCGTCCAAAATGACCCTCAGGCTGCCTACCTGCTGAACTTTGATATAGGGGAGCCACACACAGCACAAGCGTGGGAGGCAAAGTGTGGCTGGCAACCTGGGCGCACTTGCCCACGTGCCAGGACTGGGGCCGTCAGGAACATAATCCCGGCTTTGTAGAACAACCCGCCAATTTGTCATGCGGAATTGATGACAAAACCGACGAGGGGCGTGTGGGAAAGGCTCGATTTCACAACCGGACTGGTTTGGTTGGGTGCCTTTGTTTCCCTCCTCTGGGTGTTTCTGCAAGGGATTTGTTAATGGATGGTTTTTGATGGGAGAGAGGTGTGATCCCTCGGGTTACAGAGCGGGTACTTGAGAGAGAGTACAGGTTCCAGTCCTGCCTTGTGCAGAGAGGTAAATAATTCAGAACGGCTTGCAGGGAGCTGCTCGCCCTCTGACCCAGATCTGTGGACCTCAAAATGTTACTGGACAATAACTCCCACCCTCTTCCCTGACTTTTGCTTTGGGCAGCTGATGGGAGCTGCCAGTTCCCCATTCTGGGACTAGACCATCATTTGTCTTTACAGTGGTACCTCGGGTTACATACGCTTCAGGTTACAGACTCCGCTAACACAGAAATATTACCTCGGGTTAAGAACTTTGCTTCAGGATGAGAACAGAAATTGTGCTTTGGCGGCGCGGCAGCAGCAGGAGGCCCCATTAGCTAAAGTGGTGCTTCAGGTTAAGAACAGTTTCAGGTTAAGTATGGACCTCCAGAACGAATTAAGTACTTAACCTGAGGTACCACTGTACTTGCCTGGACCACACCGGGGTCACCCCTTGTCTGCCTCCCTCAGTCCGTGCCTGCTCACCGTAAGCCTAGGCTACTCTGCCGCCTTTGCCCCGGGGACGGGGGGGGGGGGGGTCGGTCATCTGGCTTTGGCCCCTCAGAATTTTGCACCCAGGGCCATGCCACTGAAACACATATACATTCAGTTCTTTTTTCTGGGGGGATGCAGGGACGCGTACCTCTAAACATTTTTTGAATATAACGGGAGAAGAAACTAAAAGGGCTGTCAATGGCTGCAAGGATGAAGTTGGTGGCTGTGGTTTTTTTTGGGGGGGGAGTGTGTAATGTCCCACCCCATTCTGATCATCTGGGGAAGCCAAACCCTCACCTGCAAACCCCATTCCCAGTGCAGCGCTGCTTGTGCTGGGCGTTTGCGGAGCTTGCTGCACGCTCTGGGGTATCTGCGGGCGCAAGATCAAACAAAGGCTCCTCCTATTTCTTGGGGGGCGTGCACATATTTTTGTGGTGTGTGTATGTTAGGGGTGCCACGAAATGAAGCTTGTCACCAACGGTAAAAAGATGGGGAGAGCTTGGCGTTCACAGGGGAAGAGGCTATTGCTTGGCGTGGGTTACTGGCAAGGAGATGATTCAGCTCCCCAAAGAGCGTTTTCCTTTTTTGTGCGTGCGTGTGTAAGCATGTGTGTTTGTTTTGGATTGCAGCCATCCCCTGGTCTGATTCCTCGGAAGTAAATCTCAGCAGTCAAAATGAGAATACCCCTAAACATTTTTTTTAAGAAAAAAAGGCATTGCATACATTAGTACATAAACAAGCTGAATTTGTACAGGAGAACAATCCTTGACTCTTAATGACCCCAAATATTTCCTCTGCAAAAGTTACTGTCTTGGAGAAACCTCTCCCAATGGTTCTTTTCACTTACAAATCCTTCAGCTCCTGTCAATTTTTGCATTGAGAGAAAAAGGATGAGAGAAACGTAGTTCACACATGCTCTGCGGCATATTGTTGTTATGTGGAAGCCCTGTCTCTTAATCTTAGGTAGGGTGTGTGTGCTTGTGTGCAGACCCCAATTACTCAGCATTGAGAGAAAGGCACTTTGCACGTGCTCTGCAGCACACCTAAATCATTTGCTTATTCTAGGACTGTTGGCGCTGCTGAGACATCCAGGGAGGTCCTCCTGCCTCATATGGGCTACGGTGCTCAGACCAGCAAACATCTCCTGTCCGGGCTGCAAAGAAAATGGCCCAGGACACCTTCTCCGGAACTGTAAAGTGGCAGGGGGTTAGACTAGATGACTGTTGGATACTCTGCAGTTCTATGGTCCTAACTCTGTTCTGTTTTCTGAGGCTGGAGGTGGAGAGCTGGCAACCTCTAGTGGAGCCAGCACCAAACTGCAGGTGGTTTTGCCAATCTGTGGAGAAGGATGTCTCCGTCTCATAGCTGTCAACCGTCCCTTATTTGGCGGGAAAGTCCCTTATCCCAGCGCCGTGTCACGCTGCTGTCCCTTATTGATGATGTCCCTTAAATTTCCAGGGTTTCAAAGGAAGCAGCTCCTCTCCCTCCCTCTCTGCCGGTCAGGGAGGAGGGAGGCTCCAACTGTGTTGCTTGGCTGCGTTGCTCACCCAATAAGGAGTCAAAGAACGACTGGGGGGGGGTGAAGCTTGCATGCCTTGTGCCGATCAAGTCGGCCGCGTTGCCTGGGGACTCGCCTTTGCTCAGCGCTTCCCAGCGGAGAGGTGACGGTGGTTTTCCTTGCTGCATCCCCTTTGCTGATGTTCCTGTTGTATTCCTTTATCTGCTACCATAACTGCCATTTATTTTCTGTTGTAATTATTATTGTTGTTGTTTGTTGTTTAGTCGTTTAGTCGTGTCCGACTCTTCGTGACCCCATGGACCAGAGCACGCCAGGCACTCCTGTCTTCCACTGCCTCCTGCAGTTTGGTCAGACTCATGTTTGTAGCTTCGAGAACACTGTCCAACCATCTCGTCCTCTGTCGTCCCCTTCTCCTTGTGCCCTCCATCTTTCCCAACATCAGGGTCTTTTCCAGGGAGTCTTCTCTTCTCATGAGGTGGCCAAAATATTGGAGCCTCAGCTTCAGGATCTGTCCTTCCAGTGAGCACTCAGGGCTGATTTCCTTCAGAATGGATACGTTTGATCTTCTTGCAGTCCATGGGACTCTCAAGAGTCTCCTCCAGCACCATAATTCAAAAGCATCAACTTTAATTGCAACTCATTACCAAACTTAAAAACCATGGAGAGACCTGGTCTGAACAAAGACATTGGATTCTTATCTCATTATACATGACAAAGCCATTTTTCACCTTCTCACCCCTTGCTTTTTCCTGTAAGACCTACTGCAGTCGTTAAGAGTCGTCAACAGGCTCATCACAGCTATCTGCCAATCACCCATTCCCACCACCCTTCTGAGTAATACCCCTCCCCACCTTCTCACTATATAGAAGGATCTGGCAACTTCTGTTTCAGTGTATCTGAAGAAGTGTGCATGCACACGAAAGCTCATACCAAGAACTAACTTAGTTGGTCTTTAAGGTGCTACTGGAAGGAATTTTGTTTTGTTTTGGAAAAGAGTGTTTGTGATGACCAGCTTGTTCTCTTGGCAGAACTCTATTAGCCTTTGCTCTGCTTCGTTTTGAACTCCAAGGCCAAACTTGCCAGTTGTTCCTTTTATCTCTTGACTCCCTACTTTAGCATTCCAATCCCCTATAATGAGAAGAACATCCTTCTTTGGTGTCATTTCTATATGGTGTTGTAAGTCTTCATAGAATTGGTCAATTTCAGTTTCTTCAGCACCAGTGGTTGGTGCATAAACCTGGATTACTGTGATGTTAAAAGGTCTGCCTTGGATTCGTATCGAGATCATTCTATCATTTTTGAGATTGCATCCCAGTACAGCTTTCGCCACTCTTTTGTTGACTATGAGGGCCACTCCATTTCTTTTACGGGTTTCTTGCCCACAGTAGTAGATATGATAGTCATCCGAACTGAATTCGCCCATTCCCATCCATTTTAGCTCACTGATGCCCAGGATGTCAATATTTATTCTTGCCATCTCATTTTTGACCACATCCAACTTACCCAGGTTCATGGTTCTTACATTCCAGGTTCCTATGCAATATTTTTCTTTACAGCATTGGACTTTCCTTTCACTTCCAGGCATCTCCGCAACTGAGCGTCCTTTCGGCTTTGGCCCAGCTGCTTCATCAGCTCTCGATCTACTTGTACTTGTCCTCCGCTCTTCCTCAGTAGCATGTTGGACGCCTTCCGACCTGAGGGGCTCATCTTCCAGCGTCATAACTTTTATATGCCTGTGGTCTTTGTCCATGGAGTTTTCTTGGCAGGGATACTGGAGTGGCTTGCCGGTTCCTGCTCCAGGTGGATCACGTTTGGTCAAAACTCTCCACTATGACCTGTCCATCTTGGGTGGCCCTGCACGGCATAGCTCATAGCTTCTCTGAGTTATTCAAGCCCCTTCGCCACGGCAAGGCAGTGATCCATGAAGGGGGTTGTAATTATAACAATCATTTATTTATTCTCCTTCCCTTGCCCATTATTCAAGTCCTGCTTGCGATTTCATTTGGCTATTGTAATGGTTCTAGGGGTTGCTCGTGCGTAAGCCTGTGCCAACACCTGGCTGGGTTGCCTGAGTGAAACTTTCCTGTCCGGACAGCCACTCACCCGTGGCTGTCTCAATCGGTGGCAGAATCCGTCAGTGGGCATTTCTTAAACTTCTTCCAGCAAAGAAGCTCTTTGATGCCCAGTCTTCTCCTACTCTCCCTGCGCGGAAGCCTTCTGCGCAAGGAGGGCGTAGGCAGTGGAGGACCCTTCCTCTCCCCGCTGGTCCCCGGCAAGGAGTCATGTGACCACCTCTCTGATTCCCCCATCTGCCCCCCTTCTCCACTGGAGCTAAGCTGATTCCCTTCCCCAGAAGATGGGCTGCCTCTCCCAATCCCGGGACGCTCTCTGGGATCCCTCTGGAGCTTGCTCTCTCCCTCCGGCACTGATGACAGTTCCCTGACAGCTATACAGTTTTTTCTCAGAGAGTCCGAAAAGAGCCTCCACTCTTCGACAAAGTTCTCGTCCTTTTGATCTCTTATTCTTGCTGTCAGCTTTGCCATCTCTGCAAAGTCCATTAATTTTAAGAACAAATACTTCTTTCGTTGGGACTTCTTCTTTTTTTCACTTCTGCACATCAGTACTGGCTGCGTCAGTAGCATAAATAAACAACTTAACCATCTCTTTTGGAATCTCTGCCCCTATATGTAATCCTTTAGACATCTTAGGAACAGTCACTTAGTCACTTTAAACATCTTCTTTAATTCATTATGTGCAAAATGGGGCTTATTTCCAAGTAAACGTGTTTAATCTCACAGCCACCCTGCTCTGCTCCTGCAGTCGTGAAGGTGCAATGATGTGAGTGAGTTTCAGCTGCAAAACTGCACATGCTCAGAGGTCTGTACTATAAATCCCCACAGAGGGAGACATCTATGGAATAATAAGCCATATGACCCTTTTCAGGACAAAAGATTTGTGAGCTCTGCCAGAGGCGTTGACAGGCAGTAAGGTGCCGAGGTGCTTGTTCTATTTTAAGGTTCTTCACTGAGCACCAATGCTATTCCATTTATTTATTTAGAAAAGCCTGGATCTATTTCCAAGAGAACTCAAGGGGCCTCCAAAATTCCCCACCCACCCTCAGAACTTTCCCTTGGGTTTGCCGTGCTCTGGCTTTTATTAAAACACAGAGTGCAATGTTTCAAAGTTTAGAAATCACTAAGCGTTGTGGATAGGTAGGGATCAGGGCGTGGTCTCAGCCTCTTTCTGTGAAAAGGGAAGTAAGTTGTTAGCCCTTAAGGTGCAAGCAAAAGACAGATCTGTAAGTGAAGATAAACAAACAGAAAAAAATTATAAAAATTAAATACAGTAAAATGAGGCTTGCATAAAAGTAAGATTTTAAAGATTCTACTATCTGTATTAGGGCAATGACTTTATTGGATCAGCAGAAATTTCATGAAATGCTGTGCAAGCTTTCGAATTCTCCAGAATTCTTGATCAGGTTAGAACAGCGGTCAGCAAACTTACCGCACCTCAGGCCGGTGTCTCCAGCGCCGATCGCGCAGAGGGCCGGAGGGCAGGGGAGCGCGTGCCCATACGCGTGCGCACACGCTATTTCCGGTGCACTTCCAGGTTGGAGGAGCACTGGAAATAGCTTGTGTGCATGTGCACGGGCCTCCTCCGACCTGGATGTGCAATGGAAACAATGCTTGCACATGCGCACAACACTTGTGCATGCGCACAAGCTATTTCCGGTGCTCCTCCGACCCGGAAGTGGGCAGCCGCAGCACAGCGCTGGTAAGAGCAAGCGGCAGCAGCAGGGATTGCCGTGGGCCAGATAAACGAGTCCCTCGGGCATTATGCGGCCCATGGGCCTTCGTTTGAGGACCCCTGGGTTAGAAGGTAAACAGAGCAGTTGCAGGAGAGGCGGTTTCTAGCACAAGAGGACAGAAATTCCTATCCACTGCAAAACAAAAAGCCACCAGACAATCAAACCATACATGCATTGTTTGAGGCTTCCCCTAAACAATCTTGGGAACTATAGTTTGTTAAGCGTCTCTTAGCAACTCTCAGCACCTTTAGCAAACTATGGTTCCCAGAATTATTTGGAGGAAGCACAAAGTGGTAGATAACAGTGTTTTAAAAGTATGGTCAGATGTGACCAATGTATCACTTAAATACTCCTGCATTGCAGGGGGTTTGATTAGATGACCCTCATGGTCCTTTCCAACTCTACAATACTATGATTTCTATGAAACATTTCTTTTTTAAGGGAATCCAAAAGCCATATTGTGCAGGAAATCCACAAGGAGTCTCCATCCGAAACATAGTTTTAGTCCTAAACTTCAGGACAATGACCCAAAAGACCCAGAAACCCATTCATTGATGTAGCTGCAACTCACTAAGGAAAACACACTCTGCATATGCCCAGAGGCAACCAGCTTTTAAATAGATCCATATGTACTGGGTTTGCATCAGGGTGTTCTAAGCAGCTGTCAGAGTGAAACCTGCCTCAGATAATCAAGCCCTGCCCTAAAAACTTTGCAACCTACCCACAGCTGTGCTGGGGCCACCCAGGGACTCTGGCTTCTGGAAGCCCAAATGCGTTCCCATTGCAAGTGTCCCTAGGAGCCCTTGTCCCCATGAGCTCTTCAGAGGAACAGTCAAGGTCCCTATAAATTCTGGTGCTTGATCCTCCAAATCCCGGCAGGAGGTAACCTGAGTCCCTTTTGGCACCGTCGAAAACCCCACAATGGAGCACTTAGAAGAGATAAACAGTCTTGTTTGTTTCAACCCACGAGAATCTGCACTTTGCAAAAAGAAAACAAGCCTTTCTGAATGCAGCTTTGTACATCTTGAAACAAACAAGCTTTCTGTGGGAATGTTCAGGGCGGCAGGAGAGGATATATTATTTATTAATATCCTTCCTAACTTGCGCTAGCAGGTTTCTTTACTTAGCAGAGTTTAAATTCCCCTTTTACATGCACAGCAGATAGCTGGTTGCAAGCTCGTGTAAGCTTCTCACTATTGTACGATTCAGTCTGTGTCAGGCTGAATTGTATGTTCCTGGTAAGTTTCCTTGAATCTCTCTTCAAAGAATAAAGACGCCACAATCTTATTCAAAGTCAATAGAAGTTTACTTACATCAGTTCACAGTTGAATCCCTGAACGCAGACTTAGTCACAAATATGTGGATCTACCCCATATGGGGGGATAATCCCAATGCTCCTACTAGCTGAGAGCTAACAGAGCAGTCCTAGCTAAGAAGCTGGTCAAACGAAGAAGGAAGTGAAAAAGAGGGAGGGGGCAGCAGCATGCCTTATCCTTTTGTTACCTGGGCAGGTTAGGCCACGCCCACCTTCTATCACATGTAAAAGGAAGGATGCTCCAGCCAGGAGGAACAGGAAGTTTCGACTGGCTGGACCAAACATTCCCTTGCATGTCTTCTCTAGCATTTCAAGGAATGTTGCACTTGACTGCTCTCAGTGGATTACAACCAGGGCCGTCTTAAGCATGTCTGGCGCCGTGGTTCAAAGATCCCTCCAGTGCCCCACCTCCCCCGTTTCACAGAGTTGCTCTCCTCCCGCAGAGGCTTGGGAAGGAAGCTGCACACCCGCCAGCCATATAGTTGGCGGGGCACAGCTGGCAGGTGTGCAGGGAAAGGGGAGGCCGCCGGCAAAGCCGCACAGCTCCCCCACTTGCTGGGGTGCCCCTGAGAGGCCAGCGCCCTGGCGCAACGCACCAGTAAGCCCAATAGGAAAGACAGCTCTGATTACATCCCACACTTTTTCTTGACATTTCCTCGTCATTGATTTCTTCATCACCTTTCCAGCAACTGGCTCAAGGCAATGCACACAACAGATGGTTAAAAACAGTTAAGGTTCATATAATTGTAGAGTTGAAAAGGACCCCCAAGCATCTAGCCCTTGCAGTGCAGGAATCGCAGCTAAAGAATTCCTGAGAAGATGGTCATCCAGCTTCTGTTTAGAAACCTCCAATGAAGGAGAGTCCACCACCTTCTGAGGTGGTTAAAAGCATAAAAACAGCAAATGCATTTATAATGAAGCTAAAACTGTACAAATTTGCAGTGGGTGGGCACTCCAGGAGTGTACCCCAAATTTCCCCAAATTGCAGAGAAAGACTGTCCACTGGGGGCATCTATTTCCCAGAGTAGTTTGTCTTCTCTCACTGGCCTTCTTGTTCAAGAGCCCAAATCAACATCCAAACAATTGTGGTTAGATTACTGCAATGTACTCTGTGTGGGGCTTCTGTTGAAGATAGCCAGGGAACTACACCTGGGAGAGAATGCGGTTCCCTGGCTGTTGGGGGGGGGGGGCGGCGGCGGCAGGCGTGGATAGTGAAATGGAATTACCCAACACAGATCTCGAAGGCGCTGCAACTGGACCCAATTCAGGATTGGAAAGGTTGCAGCATTTGGGATTCTTTGAGTCTAGGGAAAAGGCAAATAAGAGACAGCATGACAGAAGTTTATAAAATTATTCCTGGAATGGAGAAAGTGGGTAAATAATAGGTTTTACTGGTGGGAAATTTGGGGGGAAATTTCTGCCCCACATCAGAGGAAGTTGCTGAGCTCAGTTTACCCGCTAGCCTGATCCCCGTTCTTGTTACCCTGCAAATCTCCACAGACAGACTTGGGGGGGGGGCTGGATGGTGGTGGGGCAGGGGCAAAAGATTTCTATTCAGGGCAGCTGTCATAGAATCATAGAGTTGGAAGAGACCACAAGGGCCATCGAGTCCAACCCCCTGCCAAGCAGGAAACACCATCAGAGCACTCCTGACATATGGTTGTCAAGCCTTTGCTTAAAGACCTACAAAGGAGACTCCACCACACTCCTTGGCAGCAAATTCCACTGTCGAACAGCTCTTACTGTCAGGAAGTTCTTCCTAATGTTTAGGTGGAATCTTCTTTCTTGTAGTTTGTATCCATTGCTCCGTGTCCGCTTCTCTGGAGCAGCAGAAAACAACCTTTCTCCCTCCTCTATATGACATCCTTTTATATATTTGAACATGGCTATCATATCACCCCTTAACCTCCTCTTCTCCAGGCTAAACATGCCCAGCTCCCTTAGCCGTTCCTCATAAGGCATCGTTTCCAGACCTTTGACCATTTTGGTTGCCCTCCTCTGGACACGTTCCAGTTTGTCAGTGTCCTTCTTGAACTGTGGTGCCCAGAACTGGACACAGTACTCCAGGTGAGGTCTGACCAGAGCAGAATACAGTGGCACTATTACTTCCCTTGATAATTTAGCACAGTTAATGGTGACATTTGTGGCTTGCCAGTGGAGACACTCACTGCATCAGAATGTTGACAAGGTAAATGAATACCCAGCTGAGCAGTGGCATGCATTATTCTCCCCCAGATCCCCTGGCACCAGCTCTGAATTTTTCTCCTGCAATCCACCCTGTCACCCACTCCGCTTGCAAAGGCCCACCCTCAGTTGCGTATCTTAATTAAAGCATATCTGGCCACAGCGACCTTAAAAGACTCTAGGTGGGCTCCCTCCTTTTTTCATTGAATTTTCCAGCTGACTTGTCTTGCCTCTTCCACCCACTTCATTTAGTTGTGATGCTTGCATTGTGGGGAGTTGGACTAGGCGACCCTGTTATAGGAATTTACAACAACCCTATGATTTGGTTTCATTTCAGTTAGGAGAAAAGAAGCATTGCTGCCTCTGGCCGTGGAAGAAGAGCATAGCCACATCAATAGCTACTATCAATAGCTCCTCCATGAATCTGTCCAATGCTCTCTTGAAGCCATCAAAGTCAATGGCCTTCACTGCCCTCCTGCAGGAGCGAATCCCCTTCAGCTCTCCACTGCCTAAAGATGGACTTCCTTTTAGCGGTCCTGAATCTTCCAGGATTTCATCTGAAGGAAACAGCTCTCCTCTTTGCTGAGCATCCCAAGGAGGTTGGCAATCCAAGGTAGACTTCTTCTTAACTTGGAGGCTCTACTTCTCTGCGATGTCTTATAGCCAGGGATGGGCCTGCAGAAGAACCTCTTGGCCAAGCATCTTGCCATCTAAAGGGGCCAGCAAGATGCACATCTTTGCCCAAGGATGAATTCATCCCTTGGCATCTATTTTTTTAAATTGTCTACATCTTACCCAGAAGCAGAGTTTGATTTCTTACTTACATTCATTTTTTCAACTTAAGCAGTAAATACCAGCAATGCTTTAAGGCCTAAGTAACTTTTCTTTGGAACTCTTGATCCTTTCTGAACTACATTATACTATACTTGGGGTTGGACTAGATGACCGTTGGGTGCCCCTCCCAACTCTACAATTCTATGATTCCTTATCTGTGCATGCCTGGAAAGAATATAAGATCAGGGTTCTGTAGATAGGGAGCAATAAAGCGGGCAGTCTGTTTACACAACAAATGTTAAAGAAATAGTAAAATGTCACAGTCAGAATACTTAATAGTGCAAAGATTTTTGGGACAAAAATGAATCTATTTCTCTGTTATCCCTGACAAATAAACATCTCCCCCTGCTTGGATTTGTTCACCTCCCCCACCTTCTTAAAAACAAACTATGGTCTTTCGGTTCCTGCTGCTTAAAGCTTTCTCTATGCTTAAACCATGTTGCAAACCGCTGCTTCACATTATTATTATTTTTACGACGCAGCGGTATATAAATGCTTTTGCAACTAAAGAAATGCGCTCTGCACTTGCTCAGAGGCACGGTGGGAGAGCTAAGCCCCGGATGACCTCTAGGCGGCGCTACGCCGGGCGCTTCTCTGTCTCCGCAAACAACTTAACACCGCCCCCGCCCCCGCCCCCGACTTTGCTAAAAATACAGTTCGGTCTCTTTAATGGAGAGCTGGGCGATTTGCGGTCTCTCTCTCTTTTCAAATGGCTTTGATTGACAGCCTCCTTCCCCCCTCCGCACCGAGGGGCGGGGCCGGGCTTAGGCAGGCAGCGGCCGGCGGGTGGCGGGGCTCAGTGGCCACCTGTGGGACCAACCGAGGCGGCTCCTCCCGGCGCGATGGGGCGCGATCGGACGCTCCGGCTTCAGTTCGGGAACCGGATCGAGGTGGTTTGCGTGGTGGGCACCCGACTCTGCACCGACGTCTATGGGTGAGGCTGCCTATACTTCCATGTCCCCCCCCCCCCCCGAAAAAAGTTTTGCATCTTCAGAAAGGGAACCCCCCGCCGCACCAGAAGGACCCAGCACGACTTTTTAGAGGACTCTCCTGCGCGCGCCCTAAGTCTTAGGTCCTTTGGATCTCTCCTTCCCAAATAGCCCCACCCCCAAAAATTGCATCGTCCGAAGGAGACCCCCGCCACTGCATAAAAGCACCCCCCGAAAAGCACCCTTCTTTTTGATCCCCATCGTTTCTTTAGCCCAGCATCCGCTGCCACCCCCCAGCAAGAAATCCTTTTCAAAGCAACCCCTTCCTATATTGACACCCCCAACCCCCTGTTGGTTTTGCTGCCGGACCCTCACCATTACCCACCCCATGCTGCCTATCCTCACCCATATTTCTTTAGTTCTGGCAATGCCCCCCCCCCCCACTTTCTAATCACCCCTCCCAGCAAAATGTCTCTCCACCATCTTCTTAGGTGCAAGCAGCCTCCTTTATCATCACCTGTTATTGCCAGATATCGGTGCACCTGTTATTGCCAGATAGGGATATTTCCCTATATTTGGGAGCTGCACCCCACTCCCTGCTGCTGATATTTCCAGAGTCTGGAGGAACCCCCTGCTCAGTGGCAGAGCAGCTGCCTTGCTTGCAGAAGGTGCCAGGTAGGGCTGGGAGAGGCTCCCTACACGTTATCCTTGGAGAGCTCAGTACAGATATATGTTTCAAAGGTGGTGGTTTGCCACTGGAACGCCCTTCCGATGTGCTGCATTTAAAACCTCGACCTCCACCTTCCTCTAAGGCATGGGTAGGCAAACTAAGGCCCGGGGGCCGGATCTGGTCCAATCGCCTTCTAAATCCAGCCCGCGGACAGTCCGGGAATCAGCGTGTTTTCACATTAGTAGAATGTGCCGTTTTATTTAAAAAGCATCTCTGGGTTATTTGTGGGGCCTGCCTGGTGTTTTTACATGAGTAGAATGTGTGCTTTTATTTAAAATGCATCTCTGGGTTATTTGTGGGGCATGGGGATTCGTTCATTCCCCCCCCCCAAAAAAAAAATAGTCCGGCCCCCGACAAGGTTTGAGGGACAGTGGACCGGCCTCCTGCTGAAAAGGTTTGCTGACCCCTGCCCTAAGGCCTCTCGGAAACCTTTCAGAATTATTTGCTGAGGAGTAGTGGTATGAAAAGTCTGTCTTTGGTTGGTGAAGCAGTCTGCAAGGTTCTGGCTATACAGAACTATTTCTCGCTTGCAGCTTCGAAGCTGTGCTTAGGAATGCCTGCAGCTCCTTTAAGTGACTTGGCTCATTGATGAAACACTAACATGACTGGGAGCCCCATGGGGTGTCTGTAGGAGAGGAGGCGTAAAGCAGCCAAAAGCAAGTGTTGGGCTAGGACCTGGGCGTCCCGAGTTCAAATCCAGATCAGCCATGCGAAGCTTACCTGGTGACCTCGAAGGCCACTCACTGTCTCTCAGCCTAGCCTACCTCACAAGGTTGCTGTGAGGATTAAGAACAGGGAGGGGAAAACCTTGAGGAAAGGTTTATCATTACATGCAATGATAAATTTAAGTGAATAATGGAGCATGCCTCGCTCACACCTGATGCCTTGTATATTCAGCTGTTAGCCAACAAAGTGTTACTCAGAACAGGCCTATTGGAGCCGAGTTAGCCATGTCCATTAACTTCAACTGGTCTGCTCTCTGAGCAGGAGTGGAACTTGTTACAGCCTATGGTTTTTGATAGCCACCTTCATGTTTGGTGTGACGCAGCATCCTGTGTTCACCTGCAGTTCTGCTGATTCCTCCACCTGCGGCTCATTGGGGAGATCACCCTGCTGTATTTTTCCACGGAAGAGTGATCTTTCCTGGAAAACTGGAGCCTGCTTTGCCTTGGACTCTTAGCTGTGGTTCTCAGCACCAGGACACCTCCTATACTAGGATGCGGCTCTGATTCCCCCCCCTCCTCATAGAAAAGGGGGTTATTGATGAGTACTGTACCTGATGGTTTTGCTCTGCCCTCCACATTCAGACGCAGCCATGCTTCTGAATTCCAGTTACTGGAACCGGCAGGAGGAGAGGGTTGCTCTTGTGTTTGAATCATTCTGCTTGTGGGTTTGGGGCACCTGTTTGGCCACAGGATGCTGGACTAGATGGGCCACTGGCCTGATCCAACAGGCTCCTCTTACGTACTTCTTTTCCCCATTATCCACTTTCTTTTACTCCTGCCCTGTGGCAAAACTTCTCCTGTGGTCAGCTCAGCCACCCAAGCAGCTGTTTGAGGTCAACCCGGGAATCCTTTCCCCGAGCATGCGAGTGTTGAGATTAAATCTCAATCCTTCAAATTCCTGCTGAAGTAAGGGGTTTCTTGGTGCCATGAGTGGGTGCCAGAGATGGAGAGAGTGACCTGTCATCTCTGTCTCTGATGAGGGAGGGCTGTCAAGAGCCCTGTCTTCAGCACAGAGGTTTCAATGACAAATATATATATATATATATATATATACAGGATATATATATTTAAAACCCTTTAGGCTTTCCAGACTCCAGCATGCTTTTCATGTCTTTGAACCGCCTGGAAATGACAAGCCCATTGGTTCCAGGTGTATGAGGCTCAGGGGTGAGAGAGCAACACTCTGCATATGCTCAGGGGTGCGCTTCCTTTAGGGTGTAAGGTTGTACATTTCAGGAGCAGAACAGAGCTTTGGGGTTGGTTCTGCTGCTAAATTCTAACATGCAAAGGAGCACAATCCTGTGCATGTTTTCTTCCTGAGTAAATCCCACTGTGTTCAGTGGGGCATCCTCCCAGCACAGCATGCATCCAGGGACACTCTTTAGTTCAGATTTCACAGCTCTTTTACCTGCAATGGCAAACATTGTTTGTGTGCCATTGTGAGAGGTGACACTTTCAAACCAAACATCCTCCTGGGGTTTGAAATGGTCTAGGTTGTGGGTGGGGACTTGTTGCCATCTGTCATGGATGCTTTAGCTGAGATTCCCACATTGTAGGGGGTTGGATTAGATGACCTTTGAGTTCTCTTCCAACTCTACAATCCTATGATTCTATGAATGTTGTTAGACTAAAACTCCCACCATCCCTGATGGTTGGCTGGGCTGGCTGCTGGGAGTTGAAATCCAGCAATAATACCTGAAGGGCTGTCACTTGCCTTCAATGCTCTTGGCTACCTCCATCACTGCTCTACTGTTTTCTAACGTAAGGATGGGGGACCTGTGGCCCTCCACCTCCCATCCTCTGACCATTAACCAAACTGGTTGCTGAGGCTTATCAGAGATAAAGGTAAAGGGACCCCTGACCATTAGGTCCAGTCGTCACCAACTCTGGGGCTGCGGCGCTCATCTCGCTTTATTGGCTGAGGGAGCCAGCGTACAGCTTCTGGGTCATGTGCCCAGCATGACTAAGCCACCTCTGGTGAACCAGAGCAGCACACGGAAATGCTGTTTACCTTCCCGCTGGAGCGGTACCTATTTATCTACTTACACTTTGACATGCTTTCAAACTGCTAGGTTGGCAGGAGCAGGGACCGAGCAACGGGAGCTCACCCCGTCGCGGGGATTCGAACTGCCGATCTTCTGATCGGCAAGTCCTAGGCTCTGTGGTTTAACCCACAGCACCACCAGCATTGTCTGCAGGGCCACAGGGTCCCCACTTGCCTTCACTGCCTCTGGCTCCCTCCATTGCCAATCTGCCTTTCCAAAGGCAGGGGTGGGCAGCTTTAATGTCTCATCGTCCCTGGTGACTGTTGGCCAGACTGGCTGCTGGGAACTGGGGTCCAATAGCACCTGAAGGGCGTTGGGTTCCCCATCCGCAAACTAGACCCTCACTTGACTTTACTGCCCCTAGCTACCACCATCCTTGTCGTCATCCCTGACTATAGACTAGGCTGGCTGGTGCTGGCAGGAGTTGGGAGTCTAGCAACACCTTGAAAACCACAAGCTCCCCATCTCTGGTCTTCACTGCCCGTAGCTACCTCTATCACCACTTTGCCTTCTTCTAATGCAAGGATGGCCAACCTGCAGTCCTAGGACTTCAAAGCATTTAACATTCAGTCGCTCTAGAAAAGCATTTTGCGCTTTTCTAAGTGGGGAACTTCAGGTGCATTTTGCACCTGGCTGTCAGCCACTTGCAACCAAGCCAGGATGGCACCTGACATCTCCACCATCTGGAGGTGCATGCCTGGGGATCCTTGGATCTTGACTGTTTTCGCACACTAATGCTTTGTCCTGTAAAATTCTATCTGTTCTATTTTATCTGTGCAGTCAGAATGAATTTCAGGAACCAAAATGCTTTTTCTGTGCAGCTGGAGCAGGAGCAGTGAACAGCGTTATAGTTAACTGTTGCCGCTTGTCTTCACTTCCCCCACTCCAATGCCCTGCTCACAGTTGTGAAGAGTATTCCTACGTTATGAATGGTCCGTGTCACCATTAAGAAAAAGAGGTCGGAACTGGCTAAGATATGTGGACTGTCCCTGGATCAAGTGACTTTTCTTTTTTAAATTCTCAAAGTTCTTAACCTAGCTCAAGATTGTCACCTTAACTAGCCAGATGTTTAACTGAGAATCAATCACAGTCAGTCCATCATTTGAAAAATAAGAGCCATCTTGCCCCAAACTTGCAAGTAGACATTCCATTTTGGCGACTGCAACCTTGGTTTAAGGAGCCATTTGGCGCCTAGCTTATATATCTGAGTTTCTAAGACTGGGGAAGAGACATTGGGGCTCAAGGCTGCCTTGAAACCTATGCTCTGTAACCTCTCATCCCGAATCCTAGATGTAGAAGCTGGTAGTCTGGTTGCTTGGTGGTTAAGAATAGCGGGCAGTTTGCACATGTTCAGAGGTCTGTTTTGTTAGCTGTTTGCTTCTGGGTCCCGTCCCTTGCTTTGAAAACTGGCTCTGGGGGCTGAGCTGTATGGAGATGCCCCTTTACCCATTGCCTGCCTGTATTTTTAAACGGTCATCCATCCAGAGAGAACCCAGTAATCCTTTGTAAGCCTCCCCTGTCACTGCAAATGCTTGTTTGCAGCTGATTGTCCATTGTCCTGCTCGCTGAATGAGGCGTTTATGCCAGGGGCATTTGCAGATGGCACCGTCACCCATTGTGTGATGTGTGTGTGTGTGTGTGTGTGTGTGTGTGTGTGTATTTTAAGCAGTGGAGTTGCCAAGTCAGTTATGCCATTGGAAGTGGAATTCAGAGGGCTTTAAAGAATGCTTGTCTCTGCAGGATAATTTTTCTCCCTTTCTGATACTAAAAACACCCAGACTTCTGTGCTTAATCTTTATTATGTTTTGCTGGCCTGGAGCATAGTCATAGCTCAGGGACAGGACATCTGCCTTGCATGCAGAAGGTCCCAGGTTCAATCCTTGACATCTCCAGGCACATCTTGAGAGAGACCCCCTGAGTCTGAAACCCTGGAGTGCCGCTGCCTGCCAGAGAAGACAATGCTGGGCTGGATGGACCAACAGTCTGACTCACTGAGAAGCAGCTTCTTAGTTAGCCCTGCGTTCAGAACCATGGGGACTGGAATCTTGCTCAATTTTATGGCAAGGGTTGCAGCTCAGTGTGCCCAGCTTCACTTCCCTCTGGCAGCATCTCCAGCATTTTTAAAATTGCATTTTATATGTGTTTGTGCATTGAGTGCAAATCATAAAGAATCTGCTTTGATTGCATAGGTCAGATCGAAGGTCGTGCAAAGAGCACCTTTAATACAGTCTTGGTGCCTGTTTGGGAATGTAGTTGAATGAATGCAAATCCTTTAAAAAAAAATTCTCCGATTTCTTTCGTTTATGGGTGATATATTGGGGAAGATTCTGGGTGGCATCTGAAATCTCATTTTTTTGGCTTTTCAGAGAGCAGGGCTAGGATGTCAACTGCCCAGAGCTTTTGGGGCATGTCGACAAGACATCAGTCCTGGGTGTAACCAAGGAGGAAGCCGCGTGCTGCGGGTTCCAAGTGCCCTGGGGTTTCTCATTATCAGCTTCAATCTGCTGTGTCAACTGCTGCAGCTGCCCCTCTCCTCCCGGCAAGGAGTTGCAGTGGGCTGGTGCTGGCACTCGGGTCCCTTGCTAATGCAGAATCCAGCTGCCGCTGTCAGGGGTCTAGTTGACGCAGCATTTAAAAATAGATGTGGGAAGCTTAGGGGTGTTATGCAATGGCTCCCAAAAGGGTGAAGTGGGTGGGCCGGCCAGCCACCAAAGATCCAAAAGAGGAAGGGGTTCAGGTTACTTCCCCTGACCTTGAAGCCCATGGCTTCACTACAAAAGCAAACCTGAGGCTGGGGTGTGTAGAAATCAGGATGCTTAACAATGTTAATCGCATTCTTCGGAGATCGTATTTCCTTAAACCGGTGTCATCTGGCGGTTCACGTTCAACACAGCTTGTCCTGGTTTGTAGCAGAGCCAGGGTCCTTGCTTTGAGGGTCGCAGCTCAGGTTTGGCAGGGCCCAAAAAGAGTTGAAATCTTGAGTCTTGCAAGGAGAGGCCATCGGTTGGACAAGGAATGTGTCCCTCAAAGCAATCCAAATGAGAAGTGGGGGAGAGAGAAAGAGAAACACAAGAAGTAACTGGCACATTTTATTGGAATCATATAATTGTAGAGTTGGAAGGGACCCCAGGTATGATAAGAAATTCAATATTACCGTATTGGCCTGAGTATAAGCCTGACTTTCCCCCCAAATTCCAACTGTGAAAAGTTAAAGCGTGGCTTATATTCGTGACCTTACAGTATGCAGCCAGGAGCGTGGGGCGCCGGCAACGCAGCATTGCTCCCACCCCCAGTATTCAGTCAGGAGCAGCATGGAATGGAGCTGCTTATATTTGGGTATTTTTTCTTTTTCTCCCCCCCCCCCTCCAATTTTAAAGGTTCGGCTTATATTCGGGTGCGGCTTATATTCGGGCCAATACGGTATTTCTCTGTTGTTGGTGTATGTTTTGAAATAAAAAATTTCTTATCTATATGATAAATGTTCATAACTGCATATATAAACCACATGTCTGAAACCCCACAGAAAAAGTCCTGTAACTATTTTGTCCCTCCCACATTGACCTCAAAAATTTCTCTGCAAGGTCGAAGGAAAATGGAAAAGCCTCCCCATTCTCTTTTCCTTCACAAATCCTGTCTTAAGGGTATGTCTGTGTATGAATAGGGTGAGCCTGTGACCTGGCTCAGGAACTAAGTATTTGTCATTACAAAAGACTGGCCAGGCTCCCCAGGGTATCCAATCAAGTGACCATTAACAGGGAATATGCCAGACAGGAGATAAACAACTCACTCAGATTTGCATTCAGATTTCTGTTGTAGACTGCCTCTTCTGTGATGTAGGTATGATGCATCTGGGGGGTGGTCTTGGACTACACCCCTTCTGTGACGTAGGTATGGTGTTTCTGGGGGTGGTCTTGCACTCCAGGGCGGGCAATTTAAAATGTCTATATAAGGGCGGGCACACCTTTGTTCTGGGTCATCCTCCTTTCCTGCGTGTGAGGGGAGCACCCTGTTGCAACAGTTCAATAAAAGATCAGGCTTACGAGCTGTTTTGCTTCTCAATATTCTCTGATTGGCCTCTGTTATTTTATCCGACCGATGGAGAACCTGCAAAGGACTCTATAAGGGCTCTTGTGTCCCCCATAAGGGAATAAGGGCAGATTTTTGTTTATTACAGTTTCTATTGCGGTTGGGAGGGCTGGAGTCCGTATTCTGCCTTTCTTGAAGCTTCAGGAGTCGCCTGAAGCTTCAGATTTTGCACCTGGCTATCGGCAACTTGCAACCAAGTGAAGATGCCAGGGCTCCAGGATAGCGCCTGAGTATCTGCACAATCTGGAGGTGCTTTTCTGGGGATCCTTGGGTCTTGCCTGTTTTCACACACTAGCAACACAATCATGTAGAACCAAAAAGTCATACTGAAAAACGTGACTTTAGAGCTGTCTGGCCCCAAAAAATGGCAACTAGGCATTCTGTTTTGGCAACTGTACCTCTGGTTTAAGGAGCCATTCAGCACCCAGCTTATATATCTGAGTTTCTCACACTGTCGCCAGGTATATATAGGAAAGGGCGAGGAAGGAGGCGGAGCTCTGCACATCATGCGAAGTCTGCCATGGACCGTACAGCTGTGGTGGCAGTAAATCTCTCCCGCTAACAGAGACATCTTTGGCTCTCCTGGCTTGGAGTCTTTTCCAGCACATGTGTGCAAGATTAAATTCACTCTCTCTTTCAAGGGTTGAGTTCTCCCAGAGTAGGATTGCTCCTTCCATGCCAGCCGACAGACCTGGCGAGTGGAGGATGAAAGGAGGCGCAGTGGGGAAAGCTGCCGGTCAGTGTAGACAACACTAGATGAGATGGACCGATAGTCTCTTTCTATACTCCTGTTTAAATCAGCCTTTTGTCAGAACAATGAGGACTAGAAACTTACTTTATTTTTAAAGAAAAGACCATGGCTCAGTGGGAGAGCACCTGGTTTGCAGGTGGAAGGTCCCAGGTTTGATCCCTCAGAGGGTCTAAAGACTTTCTGTCTCTAATAACAACAATAATAACTAATAATTTATTATTTATACCCTGCCCATCTGGCTGGGTTTCCCCAGCCACTCTGAGTGGCTCCCAACAGAATATTTAAAACACAATAAAACATCAAACATTAAAAACTTCCCTAAGCAGGGCTGCCTTCAGATGTCTTCTAAAAGTCAGATAGTTGTTTATTTCCTTGACATCTGATGGGAGGGTGTTCCTCAGAGCTTGTGGGAGACCGGACTATATTTTTTTTGGGGGGGGGGGGCACGGAAATGAACGAATTTCTATGCCCCACAAATAACCCAGAGATGCATTTTAAATAAAAACACGCATTCTACTCATGTAAAAACATGCTGATTCCTGGACCGTCTGCAGGCCAGATTTAGAAGGTGATTGGGCCGGATCCAGCCCCCGGTTCCTTAGTTTGCTTACCCATCATTTAGGGCTTTAAAGGTCAGCACCAACACTTTAAATTGTGCTCAGAAATATACTGGGAGCCAATGTAGGTCTTTCAGGACCAGTGTTATATGGTCCTGGTGACCGGTCCCAGTCACCAGTCCAGCTGGAGAGCTGTTTCTGCCGGTCAGTGAAGTCAGTATGTGCTAGGTAGACTGATGGGCTGGCTCAGTAATAAGGCAGCTTCCTCTGTTCTTATTTAAATTCACTCACCCTTCAAAACCATGAGGACTGGAGTCTTCCTGTTGTGCACCACCGCAAGCAGCAAGCTAGAGACTCCGGGGGTTCTAGGCGCTTCCTGGGGGAAAAGATAGAGGAAGAAGAGGAAAATCAAAGCTTCGGCAATGTTGTGGCTGTGACCAGAAAATGAAGTCAATGCAAATGTAGATTGTAGGCTCTCTGGGGCAAAGACTGGGGGGTTTCAGGGTTCTGTGCTGGACCTGCAAACACCCAGTTTCACATCACCACTCTCCTTCCGCCTGCTCCCTTACAGAGCAGCTCCTGCTGATGCAGTCACGTTCGCCGTGAAGCACTCGGATGATGTCGAGGTCGAAATCATCAGCGACGGCCAATCAGAGCATGCCCCTGCCAACGGCGGGAAGCAGTGGCCTCTGGACCCCAAGACCACCTTGAGTATACAGATGACGCGTCCCAGCACCGAGGCCAACGACAACAAAGTAAGAGACATTCCCACACTCGTTGCTTCCCTGAGCTTCCGGTAGGCTCAGTTTTGCATTCCAAGCAGGGGCAGCATTTTGCAGTGGTTCTGCGTTGCCGCGGGTTGGACTAGATGACCCTCAGGGTCCCTTCCAACCCTACAGTTCTATGATTCTTTAGCTGTGATTACTGCACTGCAAAGGCTTTGACTAGAAGGCCCTTTGGATTCCCTTCCCAATCTACAATTCTGTTATTCTACAAGTATCAAGACTTGCAGGATTTTCATTTACAAATGCACAGCTTGATCAGGACAGGTACCAAGCAGCCAGGCACATGGTGAGGCAGGGATGGGGGCCTTTGCTGAGCAAATGCAAACGCTGCAGTTTAAATTCACCTTTTAGGGAGCATCAGCTGCCGCTGAGTAAACATGCACCATTCTTCTTGGCAGTTGTGCGGGGCAAAAGTGTAGGGTCATGTGAATCTATTGTTTCAGTTCTGCTTCCAGCTGATTGCAAAACTGAAATCACCCTTGGTGTCTCTAAACGGGCCGTGGTGTGGCAAGGCCTGTGGTTTTGTGCCAGTCCCCTAATGATGCAAGCTTCATCCTCAAAAATACCAAGGCTGGCAGTTATTTTCCTGGCATAGAGACTGGAGAGCTCTAAGCTCGGAAGGACTGGCGGTGAACATGCAGCTGACCCTTATCTGGCACAACGTATCCTTGGATCCCTTTTCCATTTCATAGGATTGTAGCGTTGGAAGGAACCCTGAGGATCATCTAGTCCAACCCCCTGCAATGCAGGAATCACAAATGGCCAGCAACCTTTGCTTTAAAACTGCCAAGGAAGGGGAATCGACCACCTTCCAAGGGAGGCCATTGCGCTGTCGAACAGCTCTTGGTGTCAGAAAGTTGTTCATTTATTGTAACTTGAATTTATTGGTTTGGATCCTACCCTCCAGAACAGGAGAAAACAAGCATGTTCCCTCTTCCATGGGACAGCCCTTAGGAAGATGGCTATCGTATCTCCTCTCAGTCTCCCCGAGTCTAAACATACCCAACTCCTTCGACCATTCCTCATAAGGCTTGGTTTCCAGACCATCATCATCTTGGTCACCCTCCTCTGCAAATCTCCCAGCTTGTCAATGTAGTTCCAGATTGTTCCTTTGGCATTTCAAAACTTTTAACTCTGCATTGTACCTTCTTTCCTTCCTCAGGTAACTGTGGGCTATTATGGTGAGAATGGAGGCCACCCCATTGACCAAGCTGGTGTTTTCCTGACGGGAATTGGTAAGTATGAAGATGTGCTCTCCCCCTCTCTTTCTCTGTCTTTCCCCCTAGGATCATAGAGTAGGGAAGGACCAGATGGTCTTTCAAACTCTGCTTAGAAACCTCCAGTGAAGAGTGTCCACAACCTCCCAAGGCAGTCTGTTTCACTTTCAAAAGGTCTTGCTGTCAGAAAGTTCTTCCTGATGTTGAGATATTTGAGAGACGGCTATCCTGTCACCTCTGTCTCCTCTTTTCCTCGCTAAACATACCCAGATCCTTCAACCATTCCTCATCTGGCTTGGTTTCCAGACCCTTGATCATCTTGGTTGCCCTCCTTTGCACGCATTCCAGCTTACCAATATCCTTCTTAAATTGCCGTGCCCAGAATTGGACACAGTATTCCAGGTGTGGTCTGACCAAGGCAGAAAAGAGTGGTACGATTACATTGGGACAGTAGACTTCTGTTGAGGCAACCTAGAATAGCATAAGCTTTTTTTGCTGCTGTATCACACTGTCAGGTTAAGCTTGTGGTCCACTAAGACAGCTAGATCCCTTTCGCATGTACTACTGGCACGCCAGGTTTCCCCCATCTTATATTTGTGCTTCCGGTTCTTCCCGCCTAAGTGCAGAACCTTACATTTGTCCCTGTTGAAATTCATTTTGTTAATTTGGGCCCAGTTCTCCAATCTGTTATGGTCATTTTGAATCCTGATTCTGTCTTCTGCGGCATTAGCGACCCCTCCCAGTTTGGTGCCCTCTGCAAAGAGGCGTCTTTTGTCTCCCCACCAAGGAATTGTCGTCTGACGCAGCTGAGAAGCTTCCACTGTCTGAGGCTGCCATTCTTCTGAATCCCAGTTGCTGGAGGGCCCTTCTGCTTGGGTCCTGTTTGCAGACTTCCCATGGGGGTATCTGGCCGCCGAGTGTGAGAACAGGATGCTGCGTTAGATTGGCCATCGGCCTGATCCTGCAAGCTGTTTTTAGGATCTTTCTTACGCTATGCTTTTATCAAGCGGTTTTAAGCTCTTTCTAAACAAAACAACTCTGAGCTGGAGCCCTGGAATTCCTGGCTGCATCTGGAAGAACCTACCAGTGCTGGTTGTGGAGGCGGTGGAGCAATTTTTATCTACAGCCGTACCTTGGTTCTTGAACGGAATCCATTCTGGAAGTCCATCTGACTTCCGGAAACGTTTGAAAACCAAGGCGCTGATTCTGATTGGCTGCAGGAGCATGTTCAGCTTCCGAAAAAAGTTTGCAAACCCGAACGCTCACTTCTGGGTGTGCGGCGTTCGGGAGCCAAAACGTTCGAGTCACAAGGAGTTCGAAAACCAAGGTACGACTGCATTCATTTTGCTCTGGCCTTTTTTGTGAAAGCAGGGAGCTCCTTCCACCCCAGCTGTGCTGGCTCTTGTGGCCGTCGCTCCAGAGAAACCGTAGCCGTGAGCGTTGTCCCTCTGGTCTCCAAGGCAGCAGTGAAAACAGCTCTCCAGCAATGCCGGGGTTGTCTCACATGATGGGTCCGGATGCCGTCGGGAAACCGGATAGTTGGCCCTCCTTGAAAGGTGGATGGGTGGGTGGGGTGTATGTTACTGGACTCTTGAATCAGGCTAGCAAGGACTGTCTTACACACACACACACACACACACACACACACACACACAGACACACAAGCTTTGTTACTTACTCTTAGAATCATAGAATTGTAGAGTTGGAAGGGATCCCTGAGGGTCATCTAGTCCAGCCCCCTGCAATGCAGGAATCTCAACTGAAGCATCCATGACAGATGGTCTTCCAACCTCTGCTTAAAAACCTTCAACGGAAGAGTCCACCACCTTCCGAGGGAGTCCATTCCACAGCTAAGGTTTAGTCGGCATCTCCTCATTTGAATCCATCCATTTGGGTCCTGCCCTCTGGAGCAGCAGAAAACAAGCTTGCTCCCTCTTCTGCGTGCTCCTTGAGGACTAGCACCTTGCATTATTTTTAGCAGGAGGCAGTAGCTCGGTGGTGCAGCACCTGCTTTGCATGCAGAAGGTTCTGGGTTCAATCCCCAGCAGCATCTCCAGGTAGAGCTGGGGAAAGACTCCCTGTCTGAAGCCCTGGAGAAGCTGCTGCCAGCCAGTGTGGACACTGCTGGGGTAGGTGGACCAGAGCTCTGACACATCAGAAGGGAGCTTCCTAGGTTGTTAAATAAGGCCGTCATTCAGATCCATGAAGGCGGGGATCTTAGGGGAAAGAGCACAGAAGTAGCATGGAACTGTTATAGATGGATCGGGAAACTGGGAAACGACCCAATATCTGGCTTTTCTCTCTAAGTAAAGGTAAAGGTACCCCTGACCATTAGGTCCAGTCGCAGACTCTGGGGTTGCAGCACTCAGGAAATGTCCCGGATATCCCACAAAGTGGGAAGGGCTTGCTGACTCGACTTTTGTATTTTTCTAGAGATTTCTCTGGATGTCGATGCTGACCGCGATGGGGTGGTGGAGAAGAACCACCCCAAAAAGGTGAACATTTCTTCCTGCTTCTGTTTGCATGGAGATTTGCAAAGATGTGGTGAAGAGATTTTAAAAAAATAAAAATGCCGGGGGGTAATCCCTTCACCAGCCTGATCAGTGCTTTTTCCCCTAAAGAAATGTTTAGGGCTACTCTCATTTTCCTACTCATATTGAATTACTGCCCCTCAATGAGGCCAAACTTAGATTCACCAAATATTTTGGGGTTTACACACCCCCTGCATCCCCCAGAAAAAAGCAGTGAGCCTGATGCTCTCCACCTGTTTTGAATCACAACTCCCATCATCCAGTGCCACCGGAAACACTCTCTTTGTGGCTCATGGGTGTTGTAGTCCATCGCAGCTCGAGAGGCACCAAGGTGGGTGACGGCTGGACTAAGGTCACTTGCTGGGCCTGGCACAGAGCTGGCCCTTGGCTTCCTAGGGTGGGAGCAGATCATTTGAAGCTCTTCTTTGTGACACTAAGCTCTCCTCTCTGATATCTGCCTGAAATCCTGGAGAGCTGCTGCCAGTCAGAGTAGACCATACTGAGATGCATGGACCAGTGGTCTGACCTGGTGAAAGGCAGCTTCCTTGTTATATCATAACCTTCAGGACTGGGGCATCTGCCTCCTTAGTGCCCACCTACAAATGCCTGATCCCGGTTGTGTGCTTCTGTCCCCAAGGCCTTGCGGAAACGGGACAGCTCTCCTCTCCAACCAGCTGCCCAGGGAGGTGGGTACGCAGGACGGAGTCAAATGGGGTTAGCCCTCAGCCCTGCAAGGCATTTAAATTGCCATGAAAAGCTCCCACGGAAAGGCTGGGACACTCTGTACGAAAGGGGAGCCTCCCGCTCTGCCCTGCCACCCGTCCTTTGGCACAGAGACCCTCCATTCCTCCAGGCTCCCTGCTGAGGTGAGGCAGTGATCCTTCTGGGCTGCAACGCTCCTTGGAAAAGAGCCTCTTGCTACCCTGGGGTCAATCGGGGCAGAATGCTGTGCCCAACAGAACTGCAACCCAGAGCCTTCCTTAGAAACTGACTCCCAAGGAAAAGGGGCACTGAGTATCCCAGCCATAGTTTAGGAGAAGAACCTCAGAAAAACCCCATGCTGATCAGGCCAATGGCTAATAATAATAATTTTATTATTTGTACCCTGCTCATCTGACTGGGTAGCCTCAGCCACTCTGGGCAGCTTCCAAAATGCAGTGGTACCTCGGTTTCGGATGTCTCCGTTGCCAAACGTTTTGGTTTCGAATGCCAAAAACCCAGAAGTAAACACTTCCGTTTTCGAACGCGCCTCGGCAGTCCAACGGCTTCCGCTGTGTGTTTTTCAATTTTCTCAACTGAATTGGCAGACAACCCTTTGCGCCTCGGTTTTTGAATGTTTTGGAAGTTCAATGGTCTTCCGGAACGGATTACGTTTGAGAACCGAGGTACCACTGTATACACTAACATAATAAAACATTAAATATTTTAAAAACTTCCATATACAGGACTGCCTTCAGATGTCTTCTAAAGTTGTATAGTTCCTTATTTCCTTGGCTCAGGGGTGACATAACTCCATGCCCTCCAACATCTCCGTGATGGAAAAAGGGACGTCCTAAGGAAAAGAGGGACAGTCCGAGATAAAATCAGAAACCAGGACAGCTTCTGTAAATCCAGGACTGTCCCTGGAAAATAGGGACACTTGGAGGGTCTGCAAAATGCTTGTCAATCTCACCAAGACAACTGATTAAATTTTTAAAATTTATTTATTTATTTCACAATGGACATTGCTTCGTTGTAGAAGGGGGGAAAAACCTCAAAGGTAAAACGATACAATTATCCATAAGAATAATGATTTTAAAAAAAATCATTGAAGGCCAATGCATGCAGAAAGTCATTGACGAACCCACACTAATTGGGTCACAAATCTGCAAGAGTAAAATGTGCTGCTTTGTATAGTTACTCATCTCCTTGACATCTGACGGGAGGGCGTTCCACAGGGAGGATACCACCACCAAGAAGGCCCTTTGTCTGGTTCCCTGTAACCTCACTTCTTGCAGGGAGGGAACCTCCAGAAGGCCCTCAGAGCTGGATCTCAGTGTCCGGGCTGGACGATGGGGGTGGAAATGCTCCTTCAGGTATACTGGGCCGAGGCCGTTTAGGGCTTTAAAGGTCAACGCCAACACTTTGAATGGGGAGCTTCCTGCGAGCCAATGTAGGTTTTTCAGGACCAATGTTTAGACAGTCCTGGCAGCCACTCCCAGTCACCAGTCTGGCAGCCGCGTTCTAGATTGGTTGTAGTTAACTGATGGAGAACGTCCAGCGGGCGGTGGGGAAACAGAATTTATCTTATTGGCACAGCACTGGTTCAAATGATAAAAGCAAAAAGGGGAAACCCTTTGCCCCATTCTGCTGGCTAAACTCAAGAGGCGGTGGTGGTGTAGTGGTTAGAGTGTTGGACTAGGACCCGGGAGAGACAAGGGTTAAAATCTGGCCCCTGGCCCCCCGGACTTGGCCATGAAACATGCTGGAGTAACCCTGGGCCCAGTCACTGCCTCTCAGCCTAGCCTACCTTGCAGGGTTGTCGTGGGGATTAAATGAGGAGAGGGAGAGCCACCTTGAGCTCCTTGGAGGTGAAAGTGCCATCGAAATGCAGTGAAAGTGTTGCAATTCCAGGCGGTGTGGACGTGGGGTCCAGATGGGCAGGGTGCCGTTCTGCTGGTGAACTGCGATAAGGAAAATCCGTACACTGGAAAGGAGGACTGCCAGGATGACAAAGTCTTCTCGAAGGATGGTAGGTGGGGTCTGTTGAATCCCCCAATCCCCCCCCCTTTTTTTTGGTAACAGTATTTTATTCTTTTTCCAATCTAGAAAGTTACGTTTGTTACTCAGCAATTACATTCTAATTCAACTAAACCAGTGGCTTTCTGCTCACCCGACATTGATGTTTGTAATTCAAATTACATACAATTGCATTTTAAGGTTCCGCCTTACCTAATTTCACCCTCTCTGACATGTTTCTTAATATATTCTGCTATTTTCTTGCACTTCAAACCCCTCTGTTATCCTGGCCTTTGGGAAATAAAATTTTATATAGACTAGAAAAGGGTTCCCGGTCTTTAAAGGAGTCTAGATTTGTATCAGCGCCGTCAATTTTGCCATCTCTGCGTATTCCAAGATTTTCATCACGAATCCCCAAATTCTGATGTGCATTTCTCTTTTCTTTTCCTCCCTCCGCCTCCCCCGGGTCTCCTTTCCTCTCTCTGTCCCGGGCATCGAACCCCCCCAGACCTGGAAGACATGTCCCGCATGATCTTGAGAACAAAAGGCCCTGACCGGCTGCCTCCAGGCTACGAGATGGTCCTCTACATTCCGCTGTCTGACTGCGACAAAGTTGGGGTCTTTTACCTTCAGAGTAAGTGGGCTGTCTGTTTCCGCTCTCTGCGCTGTGATGTTTTTACTGCAAGAGTCATCAGGACATAAGGAGAGCCTGGCAGCTGGATCAGGCCCAGTGCC